>NC_079228.1:17154346-17269346 GCF_029633865.1 Lampris incognitus | reverse complement strand
CGTTCAGAGATGCTCTTCTGCATACCTCGGTTGTAATGAGTGGTTATTTGAGTTACTGTTGCCTTTCTATCAGCTCGAACCAGTCTGGCCATTCTCCTCTGACCTCTGGCATCAACAAGGCATTTTCGCCCACAGAACTGCCGCTCACTGGATATTTTCTCTTTTTCGGACCATTCTCTGTAAACCCTAGAGTTGGTTGTGCGTGAAAATCCCAGTAGATCAGCAGTTTTTGAAATACTCAGACCAGCCCGTCTGGCACCAACAACCATGCCACGTTCAAAGTCACTTAAATCACCTTTCTTCCCCATTCTGATGCTCGGTTTGAACTGCAGCAGATCGTCTTGACCATGTCTACATGCCTAAATGCATTGAGTTGCTGCCATGTGATTGGCTGATTAGAAATTTGCGTTAACGAGCAGTTGGACAGGTGTACCTAATAAAGTGGCCGGTGAATGTATAAATACACACACATACATGCAGGGCTGAGTAATGACAAGGCTTACGCAGCAATTTCCAGACTCCTTGATATTCTGTGTATGTGCACAGGCAAAGGTTAGCAGGAAGATCACATCTATTACCCTACTAATTCCCAGGCTCGGCCCGCGCATAATAAGATGAATGAGAGGGGAGAGAGAGAACGTATAGGTAATCAAAACATGTTGGCGATGACTTAATGACTCAACACGGCCACTGAAGTACCGGCCTCTGTGAGAAACCGGGTTAATGAAAGCGCCTTTTTTGTCAATTTGGTTTCAGCTTGAACACAAATGTGATGTTTCCACAGGTTTGTAAAGATCCCCTGCTGATTTACTTGGCCCTCCTGTTTATCTATCTCTCTCTCTCTCTCTCTCTCTCTCTCTCTCTCTCTCTCTCTCTCTCTCTCTCTCTCTCTCTCTCTCTCTCTCTCTCTCTCTCTCTCTCTAGGATACAAAAGAAAAAAAAAATAATGCAACAAAGTGGCAACTTTTAAACTTCCCTGCTGGCAAAACTAAACTGTCAATACGTATCAGCAGAAAGAACAAGATGGAAGGGAAACTGTGTGAGGAAATAGTCCCTGTGTTCACCTCTCTGGTAAAAAAAGCCAGAGTTCTGATTGATTTTACATTTCATAAATTCATGAGCAGCATTTGGTGTTTGTACATGAGTGGTGTTATAATGATGTCATTTGTTCAGTGATGAATGATGAATTAACGTTTAGTGATGTTTTCAGATAATGTTATTTCTCTCTGTTTCTATGAGTCTTTGTTTCAAAGCTGCTGTAAATTTGTGAGGTTGTATTAAAGTTTTTTTTTTTAAGTCTCTCTCTCTCTCACCCTGACCAGTAACCTGGACTCTTTCAGGGCTCTGTGGGGGGTTAAAACAGGTTTTATGCTTACTTTATGGTTCACTTGTTCTTAATTTTGTATGTTATTATGGTCGTGTGTATGTGACAGAGGAGTTTTCTCTTTTTTTAAACTTTCTTTTTTGGTATTATCTGCCTTTATTAGATAGTGATGCTTGAGGGAGACAGGAAGGGCCAGAGGGAGAGAGAGGGGGGATGACATGCAGCAAGGGGCCCGGGCCGGATTTGAGCCCAGGTGGCTGCGGTGAGCCTTGTGTGGTATGTGCTCTACCAGGTGAGCCACCAGGGCCCCCCCAACAGGGGAGTTTTTTTTGTGTAAATAATTTGATGGAGCCACTGTAATAATGCCTGATATTTTATTGTTTTTTAGATTACTGATTGATATTGACATGATGGGAATCTCTCTCTCTCTCTCTCTCTCTCTCCCTCTCTCAATTGATATGTGAATTGGTTCTGTGATGGAAAATGAAGACTTTATTGGACAGGTTAATGTGAAGGAGTGACTTTTGTTGATATTGTTCATACTTTTAAAAAGATGTAAAGTCTGTTTTCGTTAAAGAATGTTTAATAAAGACTTGTTTTAAAAGTCTCTCTCTCTCTCTCTCTCTCTCTCTCTCTCTCTCTCTCTCTCTCTCTGGCCCAAACATAGAGGAAGACCTCAACACACAAACACTTTTCAAGCACAATTTCATGAACATGGACACATAGCTATTCTTGCATGCATTCAAATACATGTGCGTATGCGCCATGAACAAATAAATACACATGCACACCCCCACACAGGCCTCGATGTCATAACGACTCAGTGACTTCTTCCGTGAAGTGTTTAGTTGAAGAAAAAAAAAACAGATTACCCAATTACACAGCAGCTACACAGTTATATTCTTGCACACCATCTTGCAGGTCGTCGAGTGAAGAGTCATTTCCAAGGCCAACCAACCAAACCTCTGCTCGCCATCTCAGATTTACAAAGAAAGGTTAGACAGGAAAAAGGTGAAAAAAAAGAAAAAAGGTGACAAGTGTTAAAGGTTAGCAGCATGGATGTACAAACCTTTTCTCAATACCACTCTTCCTTTCTCTTTTGTACTTTTTTCTTCTTCTTACCTAAGCGGCCTTGACGGCGCTACAAAGCCAAAGGGAAACATTCGGGAGTGAAAAGACTTTACAGGACCGCTTTAAGAGCACTCCTAGTAGACCGAGAAGCTCTTCTGGACAATTTCAAAAAGTTGTAACTCAGATGAATAGAAGTGTGAAAGTAGGAAGAATAATCCATGAAGCCACCTTTTAGAAAGAATGAAGAGTCTGGCTGAACAGAACAAGGCCATCGAACTGGAAATCTGGCCATCTGCACATTTTCACTGACAGATAAGAGAAGAGGGGATAAAAATGGGGAAAAAAATGAACAACTGTAAAAGTGACCATGGAGAGCAGAGTGGATGGATTAAGATTTGGACCCAAATATGTAAGGGCCTATAACATTATCCGACCCGTTTGGTCTGAGCTGACCTGGTGTGGCGTGGGTCAAAAACACACATCTAGTGCAACACAAAGCTTCTCCCAGGCAAGTCAACCCCACCTTCTCGTGGTTCGGACTGTTATCGCTAACGGGGCTCTGGTTATGGACGACTCTCCGGCGCCCTAGAAAGAAACCGGCCCCCTGCTGCCTTGTGGGATAGGCAATTTAGCCAAAGGCTGAGGGTGGGGCAAACCCTGACAAAAACACAAAAAAAAACCTCCTGAGGAGTAACCCCCCGTAGACCAATTACTACGGCCCACTTGAACGTGGGCATGTCCTGGTAATTGAGTCAAGGTTACCCCAGTTATGGGTTAAATAACAAAACAAACCACTGCCTTGTAGACACCCTGGGAAAGCTAAAGGCTATGGGACCAACCCAGACAGAAATTGGGTTCCGAAGGAGTTGCGACATTCGGTCTACTATCAGCAAACGACAAGCACAAGCAAGATAACACTGTAGGAACGCTGCAGTCTGAAGTATAGGCTATGAGAGATTGCAACTGACTATTGCAAACTGTTCTCTTCTCTCACACGTCTTTTCTCTCTCTCTGAATGATGAATCCTTTCTCTTCTGTGTGTGAATGGTGTGTGATGTGAGTCTCCCTTGTGGTGTACATGTAGTCTGTCCTCCTCCCAAGTCTCCATGGTGACGGTGGTTGCAAGCTGAACACTGCTTGGCATCCCCCTCATCACATTTTCTTTTTATATATCTTACAAATCCATATAATTGTGTCATTCTGTTTCAATGTTATATCCTTCTCTCACTCAGATGTGTGACTCATTTTTTCTAATTTTTTTTTTTTACATGGTGATGGTGGTTGCGTGGCTCGGGTCCTGGGCTGTTCCGGTGGCATCTGGACACTGCTCGGCATCCTCCTCATCAGAGTCTTCATATGTTCTACAATTCCATTATAATTCTGTTATCCTCTTTCTATGTTGTATTTTGTAAATTGTGTACACACAACATCCACTGCGTGTCTGTCCATATTGTGAGAGAGATCCCTCCTCTGTTGCTCTCCCTGAGGTTTCTTCCTATTTTTTCTGTTAAAGTTTTTTTTTTTTTAGGGAGTTGTTCCTTATCTGATGTGAGGGTCTAAGGACAGGATGTTGTGTTGCTGTAAAGCCCCCTCAGGCAAATTTGTAATTTGTGATACTGGGCCATACAAATAAAACTGACTTGACTTGAGAAGACCTGACAGCAGGCACATGCACAGATAGATCCCAGGTGGTGCTCAAGCACCTTTTAGCCTCTGACTTGTGCTGTTGTTGCAAGACATTTTTTTTTATTTCTTTTTCTAATTTTCTATTTTACTTTTTAAATTTGGCCCATGGCATCAATTCTCAATTAAAAGCGTATTGTAATGCCCGACAACTGCATTTGAGTTCTAAATCTGTGAGACCGCATTAGCCCCTGCCCCTCTATCATCTACTTCCCTTGCCACAGCCCCCACAGTTAACGCATGCAAATTGAGCGCCCTGTGGAGCAGCACCCACGTCTCCCTGACCTGCCTTCACTGATGACAGCCAGGTAACAAGAGTGTTTGCCCTAATATTTTGGTCATATCATTGAGAAACTGGTTTGAGAACACTGGTTTGAGATTCATTTTGGACAGATTACTTTCACACAAAGTCCTGTGACTTAGTGTTTGCCCTAAGCCTCGGCACTGTTTGTCACTGTTGTGAAATTCAACCACTATTAAAACATCTCAATACAGCCAGCCTAACTTGGATGGTAGCCCACCATTAAGCTTAACAACAAGCAAGCTAGTCTGGTGTAAAATAGCATTGTCAATGAAAACCAGTGAACTCCGGTAGGCTGGTTAGTTCCTTTGTCAGGCAATTGAAACAATTAAATGTGCATTACGTGGTTAATAGTCTATGCAATCATATTTGGATACCAGAAACATTAGCCGACCTATCACCAGTTACAAAAAATTGTGTAAATATATGTTTCGTTTACATTCTCATACTGATTAACAAAAGCTTTAAGATATAGCCTAGTAAATTATCGGTTCTTACTCCTGTGACACAAAAATTTACTGGTAGTTGTAGGCAAGCCAACTGATTGCCATTTCAATACAATAGTCCAGGCCCTTTACAGGCTTAGATTTGAAAATTGAACTGTTAACCTAATTTTATTGAAATCTTATTATAGGCCCTCAATTTATTTTAACTAAAAAAATTGGTTTGGAGATTCTAAATCAGATATGAAGCTAATTTAATGAAGTAATTTACTAATTAACTTACTAGACATAAAGCTGAATATTAGTATTTTGTCAGCATTAACCTTACATAAGTTGGCTCTAGATTACAAGACTTGCAGTAGTAACTTAAATATTATTAAAACATTGACAAATAGCTCAATAAAATTTGTCTGCAGAAAAAGTAGGTATGTGGTATGGTACATGAAGTTGGGCCACTGACAAATACAGTCCGGTGAGGCTTACTGTTGTAATGTATCGACTTTGTCACCAAGCAGTCTTACCCAAATTAAGATCATACCATACTGTTGATCTTCTTTTTTGGGGGGGGGGGGTATTAACCCTTAATAATTATGCACAACATTGATTTTACTCATTTACCAATTGCAGAATAATGCCAACAAAGGATAGGCTAAGAAAACAGAAAGAAAGGGAGCTATAGCAGGCAGCCCAGGGTAGCAGCTCTCCTCTATCCTGGATCTGGTCTGTATTCTGTGGAGGTAGAGAAGACCCTGATGGAGTGTTACGGGATAGCTGACTGAGAGCTGTTTCAGGAAGACCACAGGGATCACACTGAGGGTCTCACTCAGTGTGTAACTGATTACATCAAGTTCTGTGAGGTGAGTGTTGTCCCCATCAAGAAGGTCTGCTGCTTCACCAACAACAAGCCTTGGATCAACAGGGATATCAAGGCCCTGTTGAACAGGAAGAAGATGGGTTCCATGACAGGGGACAATAATGAGGCCAAGAAAGGAATCCACAGGGAGCTGAGGAGGGCTAAAACTGTTATAAGAACAGAATTTAGGGGAAGCTGCAGCAGAACAATCAGAGAGAGGTGTGTGTCTGTGTGGGACGTGAAGAACATTACTGGCATGAAAAGGTCAGGGGAAGCTGTGGAGGGAACAAAGGGATGTGCTAATGAGTTGAAACAGTTTTTCCTGGGGGGGGGGGGTTGATCCTCTCCTCTCCCTGTCTCTTCACTACACACTCTCTCCCTCTCCCCCTCTCTCCCCTTTACAACCCTCCCTCTCGTCCCCTTTCTCCCCCTCCCCTCCCTCTCCGGGACCCTCCCCATCCCCAGGGTCCCCAGTCACACCCCCACCATATCCTCAGCCACCTCAGTCATCACGACCAGCAAGGTGAGATAGCAGCTCACCACGATCTGGATCAACAAGGCCAGAGGACCTGACAGCATCAATCCAAGGGTGCTCCAGGTGGGTGCGGAGCAGCTGGCAGGAGTGTTATGGCACCTTTTTGACCTTTCCCTGAGGCTGGAAAGGGTGCCTACGAGCTTGCCCAAGAATTGATGTCCAAGCACTCTCAATGACTTCAGGCCTGTGGCTTTAATGTTACATGTCACAAAGACCCTTGGGAGGCTGGCTCTACAGCACATCAAGCCCATGGTACACGACTGCCTGGACCCACTGCAGTGTGCATACCAGGCTGACATCGGTGTGGAGGATGCCATCATCTACCTTATTCACAGAGCTTACACAAACCTGGAGAAGCCACAAAACATGGTGAGGATCATAATCTTTATCTTTTCCAGTACTTTCAACATTATTTGGCCACTCTGTCTATCTGAGAAGCTTTCTGTGATGCAGATGGACCAGGACCTTGTGGCCTGGATTACAGACTACCTTACCAACAGGCTGCAGTATGTCAGGCTACAAGTCTGCTTGCCAGATATGGTGACAGGCAAGACTGGCATGCTCAATGAAACTGTACTGTCGCCGTTTATGTTCACATTCTACACCTCTGACTTCTGCTTCAACTCAGGAATGTGTCACTTTCAGAAGTTGAGAGACATCTTACAGAAGTATCAAGAACAAACTGAGAAGTATCCTTGGAGAAGAATGGCTCTCTGACCTTCCCTTGCTCGCCATAGTGCAAGACATCCAGATAAACCATAGTGAGGTCATCAGAATCTTCCAAGACAAAGCACTGAGGAGGATGCTCCTGTAAAGCAGGAGAATGATCCTGCTCTCTTCACCTAGGTGCAGAGTATGCACTTAGCCCAATTGTTGCAACTGAACAAAGGCCTATTTTGTAGTTTAGAGGGTAGATTGGTATTCAGAGAACAGCCTTTTTCAATTTTGTGTAAAGGCTTGTTGATTTTGAATGGTTATATATTTTACAGACCACTAAAGCATGCACAATGTGGAATTGTTTTCTTTGTTGTTGCCTGTTCTTGCAATAAATGTAGAAATAGTGAATGCTAAAGGCCGTAGTCTGTGTGAATTGATAATTTTGTAGAAATCTGTTCAGTATATTAAACATCTGCATGAGTGCATGGGTATTGAAATAAATAGATATGTAAGTAAGTAAAAGATGTGCTACTGTATGTAACTTTTTTTTTTTTTTTTGCTTGAGGACCAGCCCCCCAAAATGACTGTGCACAGTCCTGGCTTTCAGAGACCTGAGAAATGAGGGTGTTGTTGTATAATTGGGTAAATGTTAGGCCCTGGTATCCCTTGGCTCACAAATGTGTGTGTGTGAGCCATTCCGCATAACGAAACTGAAGGAAAAAAAAAACAAAACTTTTGGAGCAAATGAAAAGTTCATGGCCCAGTGCCTTCAAAACAGCATGGGATAGCTCCTCTGGTTTTTGTATATCCCCATCCCACCCAAAAAAAAAAAATCATGTTTTTGAGATGAAACATTTTGGGAATGTTCTCTCTCTCTCTCTCTCTCTCTCTCTCTCTCTCTCTCTCTCTCTCTCTCTCTTTTTTTCTTTCTTTCTCTTTACCTTGTCTTTCTGACTTTCTCCCTCTTTAAAACCTCATATTACCCAGATAAATTCTACAGTATATCTACCCACGTCTAACTAAACTTCCTGTTGCAAGTACATTACCATATCATATTGGTCAAAAGGTTGTCCAGTGTATCGTCACTCTTATGCTATTTGTTGTCTTCATTTAGGTAACCTTCAATTACAACCATTGTGACCACTGTTTTGTATTTACAATAGCTGCTAATGTTACAGTATATGATCAGTACTTGTAGCTTCCTGATCAATAACCACCTTCTTTCCTGTCTTTTGCTCTCTGCAGAGATCGTCTAGCTGCTTATCGTTTTGTTTTTTTGTTTTTGTTTTTTGAGTGGGTGTTACAAGGGGAGAAACTTTGCAAAGGGAACTGCATCATTTTACCTCTACCTGTGTTACAAATCCTTCCGAACCAAATATCCTTCCTCCAATGGTCAGTAAAAATGCCATGCTGAAGTGGATGAAGCAGCGGATAAGCTTTGGCCATGTGATATGCAAGCCTTTGTGTAATAATGCTGCCAAACTTGAATGCAGCTAACTTGAAGCTTGTTGGGACTGATCTGGACTTTGTCTTGTCAAAGCATGATGTGCAATGTGCTAAAGATTTATTTGAAAATCGATTAACTTGTAACATGTTGGTTTGAATAAAGTTGTTTATATATACAGTCTGTCCGGAAAGTATTCACACCCCTTCACTCTCCCCACATTTTGTTATGTTACAGCCTTATTCCAAAATGGATTAAATTACTTTTTTTCCCCTCATCAATCTACATACAATACCCCATAATGACAAAGCAAAAAAGTGTTTGTAGAAATTTTTGCAAATTTATTAAAAATAAAAAACTGAAATATTGCATGTACATAAGTATTCACACCCTTTACTCAGTACTTGGTTGAGGCAGCCTTGGCAGTGATTACAGCCTCAAGTCTTCTTGCTACAAGCTTGGCACACCTATATTTGGGGTATTTCTCCCATTCTTCTCTGCAGATCCTCTCGAGTGCTGTAAGGTTAGATGGGGAGCATCGCTGCACAGCTATTTTCAGGTCTTTCCAGAGATGTTCAATGGGGTTCAAGTCTGGGCTCTGGCTGGGCCACTCAAGGACATTCACAGACTTGTCCCGAAGCCACTCCTTCGTTGTCTTGGCTGTGTGCTTAGGGTCATTGTTGTGTTGAAAGGTAAACCTTCAACCCAGTCTGAGGTCTTGAGCGCTCTGGAGCAGGTTTTCATCAAGGATCTCTCTGTACTTTGCTCCATTCATCTTTCCCTCGATCCTGACTAGTCTCCCAGTTCTTGCCGCTGAAAAACATCCCCACAGCATGATGCTGCCACCACCATGCTTCACTGTAGGGATGGTATTAGCAAGGTGATGAGAAGTGCCTGGTTTCCTCCAGACATGACGTTTGGCATTCAGGCCAAAGAGTTCAATCTTGGTTTGATCAGACCAGAGAATCTTGTTTCTCATGGTCTGAGAGTCCTTTAGGTGCTTTCTGGCAAACTCAAAGTGGGCTGTCATGTGCCTTTTACTGAGCAGAGGCTTCCGTCTGGCCACTCTATCATAAAGGCCTGATTGGTGGAGTGCTGCAGATATGGTTGTCTTTCTGGAAGGTTCTCCCATCTCCACAGAGGAATGCTGGAGCTCTGTCAGAGTGACCATCGGGTTCTTGGTCACCTCCCTGACCAAGGCCCTTCTCCCCCAATTGCTCAGTTTGGCTGGGCGGCCAGCTCTAGGAAGAGTCCTGGTGGATCCAAACTTCTTCCATTTACGAATGATGGAGACCACTGGGCTCTTTGGGAACTTCAAAGCTGTAGAAAATATTTTGTACCCTTCCCCAGATCTGTGACTTGATACAATCCTGTCTCGGAGGTCCACAGACAATTCTTTTGACTTCATGGCTTGGTTTCTGCTCTGACATGCACTGTCAACAGTGGGACCTTATATAGACAGGTGTGTGCCTTTCCAAATCAAGTCCGATCAATTGAATTTACTAGAGGTGCACTCCAATCAAGATGTAGAAACATCTCAAGGATGATCAGTGGAAACAGGATGAACCTGAACTCAATTTTGAGTGTCATAGCAAAGGGTTTGAATACTTATGTACATGCAATATTTCAGTTTTTTATTTTTAATAAATTTGCAAAAATTTCTACAAAACCTTTTTCACTTTGTTGTTAAGGGGTATTGTGTGTAGATTGATGAGAAAAAAAAGGAATTTAATCCATTTTGGAATAAGGCTGTAACATAACAAAATGTGGGGAAAGTGAAGGGGTGTGAATACTTTCCGGATGCACCGTATATATGTGTATGTGTGTGTGTGTGTGGGGGGGGGGTGTAGTTGCAAAATCTGTCAATCTTCTGGAACCAGTGTTGTTATTTGAAGCATCAGTGAAGTAGTTGGTGCCAAGGTAGAACTACAGAAAAATTCAGCTTAGATTTCTAGTCTCCACACCTGGGGAGCATGCGCCAGATGCCACTCAAAAACAAAATTGCCTTGTTCCCTTCACTTGTATTGCAAACAAGCTGCATTTCCAACAGTGAAAATGGTATCCCAAAATATGAGTGCATATATATGTGCATATATATAGATATGCACTCGCACTCATATTTTGGGATATTAAATTCAAGAATAAAGAATTTATTTGACTCACTGGATTATTTTGCTCCTTATTTGTTAAGCACTTTCCCTACCGTTGAGTGTTTCTTTTAACAAAGTTATAACTATATATACAGTACAAGCCTGTTTCATGCCATAAGCAGTCATCAGCCATCAGTTGCTTATGGCATGAAACAGGCTTGTACTATCTCATAAAGAATTTACTTGACTCACTGGATTATATATATATATATATACAGTTGCAATCAAATTATTCAATTCTCACTGCAAATTAGGTTTACTGGCAAAATGTACAAATTGTCAGTTGTTTGCAATAACAAATCAAACAAGAACAATTTAAATAGCTCAACACAACTAATATTACAAGTGGTTTCTCCAAAGTTAACAGAAAATGCCACTTTTAATGACTACTGCAGGCTCAAAATTATTCAACTCCTTCATGACAAGCATACTTAGTACTTAGTAGAGCACCCTCTTGCTGTTATGACCTGCTGCAAACGTGATGCATAGCCAGATACCAGCTTCTGGCAGCGTTCCTGAGGAATCTTAGCCTATTCTTCATGGGCAATGGCACCCAGTTCACTAATATTCTTGGGTTTGCATGCTGCAACCGCCTTCTTCAAATACCACCAGAGATTTTCTATGGGGTTCAAGTCAGGCAACTGTGACGGCCACTCTAGAATCTTCCAGGACTTCTTCTGAAACCAAGCCTTGGTGGACTTTGAGGTATGCTTGGGATCATTGTCCTGTTGGAAGGTCCAATGATGCCCAAACTTCAGCTTCCTCACAGACGGCATGATGTTTTCTCCTAGGATTTCCTGATACTTGACTGAATTCGTCTTGCCCTCCACACACTTCAGGTTTCCAGTGCCAGAGGAAGCAAAGCAGCCCCAGAGCATCACCAAGCCACCGCCATGCTTCACTGTAGGCAGGGTGTTCTTTTCAGCATATGCTTCATTCTTCCTCCTCCAGACATACCGCTGATCCATAGGCCCAAAAAGTTCCAGTTTTGTTTCATCGCTCCACAGAACAGAATCCCAAAAACGCTTTGGCTTATTTATATGGTTTTGAGCATATTGGAGCAGATTTTTCTTGTGCTTTTGGGTCAGTAGTGGTGTATGTCTTGGAGTTCAGGCATGGAGCCCTTCAGCATTTAGTATGTGCCTTACTATGCAAACTGCAACCTCAGTGCCTGCTGCCACCAAGTCTTGCTGCAGGTCTTTTGCAGTCACTCAAGGGTTTTTGACCATCTGCCTTCTCAGGTATCTGATGGCAGCCGTTGATAGCTTCCTCTTTTTGCCACATCCAGGTAGTGTAGCCACTTTTCCTTTAACTTTGAACTTGCGAACTATGCTTCCAACTGTATTTCTAGGAACATTCAGTGCCTTTGCTATCTTTTTGTATCATTTTCCTTGTTTGTGCAAGGCAATGATCTCTTCTCTTAACTTTTTGGACAATTCTCTTGACTTAGCCATATTTCAAACATGCAATCAAACGTCACAGTCAACAACCCCCTAGCCTGTCCAGGTATTTGATGTGTTCTATCTCAAGCACACCTGATGCAACCAATGAAGCCCTTGATTAGTTGCATCAGGTGTGCTTGAGACAACACCTTATTTGCAAATGTGTGCTCTTATGAGGGATTGTATTCAGGGGGTTGAATAATTTTGAGACTGCAGTAGTCATTAAAAGTAACTTTTTGTGTTGAATTTGGATAAAACCTTTGTAATATTAGTTTTATTGAACTATTTAAACTGTTATTGTGTAATTTGCTTATTGCAAACAGCTGAAAAATTGTACATTTTGCAAGTAAACCTTGATTGCAACTATATATATATATATATCTATATATCTATATCTATATATATATATCTATATATATATATATATTTGCACTGTTTCTTTTCATACTAAAGGGAATCAAAGTTTGCTGCATGTACACCTATGTCACAGCTATGAAAATTCATAACTGCTGGCTCATGCAGAGTTCATGCACTTCAGAGACAATATGCATTGCATTTTCTTCCAGAAAAGGGCAAATTATGTTTGATTGTTTTTTTTGGGAGGGGGTGATATATTGTTAAAAATAATAAATTTGTGGCAGAATAGGAAAGCTGTTGCCTTTGGGTGGATTTTCTTAGTGAAAGGTAATAAGTGCTTAAAAACCTATTTCACACTGGAAACAAGAAAAATGAATAGAACTTGATATGCACTTTTTAAAATCTAGGCATTTAGTGAAACATTTATAAAGACTAATAAATGATGAAATGTCAATGCAAAATTCCAATACAAAATGTTCATTATATTTTTGAAAAGCAAAGTTTCAGTAAATGCCAGTGTTCTCTGCATGGCCAAGATGTGTCATTTCAAAGGTAACTAGGTTTATCTGTAGCCTTGTCCGGCTGCCTGAAAAGACATTTTGAAGGACACCCATTTCAAACCCAGTGACTAATCCCGGTTTTGCATTGCTAAGAAAAACTATCAACATAATCACAATTAGAAATACCTTATTGATCCCGGAGGTGAAATTAGGTCAAGTTGCAGTTACTGACATTCTAGAAGAGAAACTATATAAAAGCATAATTGAAATTGAGAAAATGGAAAAAGAAATATGCAAAAATATGTGCATTGTATTACAATTTATAACAACTATATATAGAAAAATAAGAAATATGTAAAAATATGTGCATTATACTACAACATATAACAAAAATATATCCATCCATCCATTCATTATCCTAACCGCTTATCCTGCTCTCAGGATTGCGGGGATGCTGGGGCCTATCCCAGCAGTCATTGGGCGGTGGGTGGGAAGACACCCTGTACAGGCCGCCAAGCCATCACACACACACACACACACACACACACACATTCATACCTAGGGACAATTTAGACTGGCCAATTCACCTGACCTGCATGTCTTTGGACTGTGGGAGGAAACCGGAGCACCCGGAGGAAACTCACGCAGACACGGAGAGAGCATGCAAACTCCACACAGAGGAGCCTACAAAAAAAATTAAATCAAATTAAAAAAAAATATATATATACACTACCGTTCAAAAGTTTGGGATCACCCAAACAATTTCGTGTTTTCCATGAAAAGTCACACTTATTCACCACCATATGTTGTGAAATGAATAGAAAATAGAGTCAAGACATTGACAAGGTTAGAAATAATGATTTGTATTTGAAATAAGATTTTTTTTACATCAAACTTTGCTTTCGTCAAAGAATCCTCCATTTGCAGCAATTACAGCATTGCAGACCTTTGGCATTCTAGCTGTTAATTTGTTCAGGTAATCTGGAGAAATTGCACCCCACGCTTCCAGAAGCAGCTCCCACAAGTTGGATTGGTTGGATGGGCACTTCTTTGAGCAGATTGAGTTTCTGGAGCATCACATTTGTGGGGTCAATTAAACGCTCAAAATGGCCAGAAAAAGAGAACTTTCATTTGAAACTCGACAGTCTATTCTTGTTCTTAGAAATGAAGGCTATTCCATGCGAGAAATTGCTAAGAAATTGAAGATTTCCTACACCGGTGTGTACTACTCCCTTCAGAGGACAGCACAAACAGGCTCTAACAGGTACTATTTAATGAAGATGCCAGTTGGGGACCTGTGAGGCGTCTGTTTCTCAAACTAGAGACTCTAATGTGCTTATCTTCTTGCTCAGTTGTGCAACGCGGCCTCCCACTTCTTTTTCTACTCTGGTTAGAGCCTGTTTGTGCTGTCCTCTGAAGGGAGTAGTACACACCGGTGTAGGAAATCTTCAATTTCTTAGCAATTTCTCGCATGGAATAGCCTTCATTTCTAAGAACAAGAATAGACTGTCGAGTTTCAGATGAAAGTTCTCTTTTTCTGGCCATTTTGAGCGTTTAATTGACCCCACAAATGTGATGCTCCAGAAACTCAATCTGCTCAAAGAAGTGCCCATCCAACCAATCCAACTTGTGGGAGCTGCTTCTGGAAGCGTGGGGTGCAATTTCTCCAGATTACCTCAACAAATTAACAGCTAGAATGCCAAAGGTCTGCAATGCTGTAATTGCTGCAAATGGAGGATTCTTTGACGAAAGCAAAGTTTGATGTAAAAAAAAATCTTATTTCAAATACAAATCATTATTTCTAACCTTGTCAATGTCTTGACTCTATTTTCTATTCATTTCACAACATATGGTGGTGAATAAGTGTGACTTTTCATGGAAAACACAAAATTGTTTGGGTGATCCCAAACTTTTGAACGGTAGTGTATATATATACATATATATATATACATATATATACATACATACAGAAAGGGTGGCACGGTGGCGCAGTGGTTAGCATGGTTGTCTCACAGCAAGAAGGTCCTGGGTTCAAGCCCCGGGGTAGTCCAACCTTGGAGGTCAGCCCGGGTCGTCCTCTGCGTGGAGTTTCCCCATGTCTGCGTAGGTTTCCTCCGGGGGCTCCGGTTTCCTCCCACAGTCCAAAGATTAGACTGAATTAGATTGCCCACTGCCATGTAGGTCAGGTGACTCGGCTGTACTAAATTGTCCCTAGTGTGTGTGTGTGTGTGTGTGTGTGTGTGTGTGTGTGTGTGTGTGTGTGTGTGTGTGTGTGTGTGTTGGCCTGGCAGCCTGCCTGTCCATGGTGTTTCCCCACTTGCCGCCCAATGACTGCTGGGATAGGCTCCAGCATCCCCGCGACCCTGAGAGCAGGATAAGCGGTTTGGATAATGGATGGATGGATATACGTATATACAAAAATATATATAGAAAATAAATGTGTAAATATATGTACAGATTATGAATGCAGTACTACTAATGCAGTTTAAATATAAACCAGAGTATTGCACAGTTGAAATATCTGTCCCTGTTGTAGTCATCTGCTGCAAAATGCAAAGAGCATACCAAGCGATTTCCCAATACTGTTATCGGTGGGTTCTCATCATATTTGGGTTTTTTTTAAATCACTCGTAGCTGTTCTTTGCACTGTTCAACATCTGTTGGTAATCAATACTAACTAATGCTTACACCCTCCTCTCTCCTCTGTCTTTAGTGGTCGCATCCAGGCATGATATAACTAGAAGGTATGTTTGTTGTCAATAAAACTAATCAAATTCAATTTATATAATTTTTCAGTTTTCTGATCGAAGAGCGAAGATTTTAAGACACCGTTCTTGGTACACAGAGCTGCAAGAAATGCCTGCTTTCATGGGCTGGGTGGGCTTTGGAGGGATTTGGGGTTTGTGTGTCAGACGCTCATGCGCAATGCATCCTTGTACATGTAGGCACTGCAGGCAAGGAAGGCTCCGCAACCAAGAGAACTCAGATTTCTCGGTCAATATAGCACGCACTGAGGAATTTATTGCTTCAATTGACTATATTTGCGCTCAACACTAATTGGACATCCACATTAAAACCAGTGAAATTTCCTTTTGACAATGTAAATTGTAGGCTTGGAACTCTCTTTGCTAGAATCAGTAAACTTGTCCAGTCCCCTTCTTCACTGGTGGAATGGAGGCCCAGTGGTTAGCCTCATGGAAAGAAGGTCCCGGGTTAGAATCCCCGGCCGTCCCAGGTCCTTTCTGTGTGCAGTTTGCACATTCTCCTTGTATCTGTGTGGGTTTCCTCCAGGTGCTCCGGTTCCCTCCCACCATGAAAAGACATGCATGTTAGGGTTAATACTCCTGCCTGTGCCCCTGACTAAGACAATGGAAAGAAGAACTGGAGTTGGGCACTGCAGCTACCCACTGCTCCTGTATAATAGGATGGGTTAAATGCAGAGAACAAATTTCATTGTAACCTGTACAATGAAAAAATAAAGTGGCTTTATAGCTGTTACGAGCTTTGTGAATTATTTCAGATCTTTTGTCAAAGTTTCCTGCCCTTATGTCCCACCTGATAGATACAAGTCTTGCCTCTGGCACAGTTCCACTTGGCCCCAAAAAACTGCTACAGTTACTCCTACTCTAAAGAAATGTGATCCTATTGTGCTAAACAACTATCGATCAATCTTAACTCTGATCTCCAATCCCAATCCCAATGCTCCCACCCACTATTTCTGCTTGAACGAGTAGTTGACTCCCAGCTGCACTCCCATATTGCGTATAATAATCTCTTTTCAGTCTGGTTTTCACCCACTTCACAGCCCTGAGGGTTGTCTTGTCGGGGCTATTAATGATCTCCTCCTCTCTGCTTACTCTGGCTTCCTCAATATTCTCTTTCTCCTTGACCTAAGTATTGCATTTGAGACAGTGAGTCAGAAAAGTAAGAAGTGAACATTGAGAAAGCAGTTCTAGTAATACCAATAAGAGAAAGGTGGGCAAGAATGATGGAATGGCAGACATCATGCCACCTCTATTCTACTACTACTACTTTTGGCTGCTCCCATTAGGGATCGCCACAGCGGATTATCCGTTTCCATTTCTTCCTGTCCTCTGCATCTTCCTCTGTCACACCAGCCACATGCATTTCCTTCCTCACCACATCCATAAACCTCCTCTTTGGCTTTCCTCTTTTCCTCTTCCCTGGCAGCTCCATGTTCAGCATCCTTCTCCCAATATACCCAGCATCTCTTCTCCACACATGTCCAAGCCATCTCAATCTTGCCTCCCTGGCTTTGTCTCCAAACCGTCCAACCTGAGTTGTCCCTCTAATATAATCGTTCCTAATCCTGTCCTTCTTCTTCACTCCCAATGAAAATCTTAGCATCTTCAACTCTGCAACCTCCAGCTCCGCCTCCTGTCTTTTCGTCAATGCCACTGTCTCCAAACCATACAACATAGCTGGTCTCACAACAATCTTGTAAAACTTCCCTTTAATGCTTGCTGGTACCCTTCTTTCGCAAATCACTCCTGACACTCTTCTCCACCCACTCCACCCTGCCTGCACTCTCTTCGTCACCTCTCTTCTGCACTCCCCGTTACTTTGGACAGTTCACCCCAAGTATTTAAATTCATCCACCTTTGTCACCTCTACTTCTTGCAGCCTCACCATTCCGCTGTCCTCCCTCTCATTCATGCTTATGTATTCTGTCTTGCTCCTACTGACTTTCATTCCTCTTCTCTCCAGTGCATACCTCCACCTCTCCAGGCTCTCCTCAACCGGCACTCTACTCTTGCTACAGATCACAATGTCATCCGCAAAATCATAGTCCACGGAGACTCCTGTCTGATCTCATCCATCAACCTGTCCATCACCATTGCAAACAAGAAAGGGCTCAGAGCCGATCATTGATGTAATCCCACCTCCATATTGAACCCATCTGACATTCTAACTGCACACCTCACCATTTTCACACTTCCCTCATACATATCCTGCACCACATATACATACTTCTCTGCAACTCCCAACTTCCTCATACAATACCACACCTCTTGGCACCCTGTCATATGCTTTCTCTAATTCCACAAAGACACAATGTAACTCCTTCTGGCCTTCTCTATACTTCTCCACCAACATTCTCAAAGCAAACATCACATCGCCCTCCACTGCTCCTGTTTCTGAAGGTGTCCTTCAGGGTTCTATTCTTGGCCTTCTTCTTTTTGTGATTTACATGCTCTCCTTTGGTCTTGTCATTTGCTGCCATGTTCTCAGTTTTCACTGCTATGCTGATAATAAACAGATATACACCAGTCCCACTAACACGAATACTAATGAACTCAAACTTTCTCAAGCTCAACACTGATAAAACTGAAGTATTGCTTTTTGGCACTAGATTCATTGTATTACAGTCTTTCCAAAAAAACTCTGTAACGTTGGTGTTATTCTGACCAGTCTTTGTTAATTCTATTGTCAAGATTACATTTATTCCCCTCTGCAATACTGCATGACTATGTCCCATCCTCAGCATGACTGATGCTGAAACCTCAGTCCACGCCTTCATAATCTCACGTCTTGATTACTGCAACACCCTTTTTACCACCATAGCCATCTTCCGATTATAACATGTCCAAAACTCAGCTGCTAGAGTCCCAACACACACCAAACACTCAGCTCACATCACTCCCAACCTTTCTTCTCTCTACAGGTCGCCAGTTTCATCCTGTAATCACTACAAAACAAAGGTGTAAAAACTAGGTCCAGAAATAAAAGTCCAAACTGTTTATTTGCTCCACCCATGCTGCTAAACCAGCTGAATTCATTAACTAGTTTCCCCTACCTAGTTGAGGAGTGGTGTCTTCCTGCCCTCTGCATCTTCCTCTGTCACACCAGCCACCTGCATGTCCTCCCTCACCACATCCATAAACCTCCTCTTTGGCCTTCCTCTTTTCTTCTTCCCTGGCAGCTCCATATTCAGCATCCTTCTCTCAATATACCCAGCATCTCTCCTCCACACATGTCCAAACCACCTCAATCTTGCCTCTCTTGCGCTTTGTTTCCAAACCATCCAGCCTGAGCTGTCCCTCTAATATACTCATTCATACTTAAATAGTTATATACTATATTATATACTTATGTTATAATTGTAACAGTTGTATGTGTGTTTACAATTGTACATTTGTATTGCACATCTGATTTAAAAAGAGGTAGTGCACATCATAGATATGTAAGTGAGACATCTTGATGAGAGGGGCTATTTACAAAGTGCCATGTTTACATAATAAGTGTTCATTATTGCACTTTGCTGTTAAGTGTACATGAGAGAGATGGCCTGCGGGGGAAGAAACTGTTCCTGTGTCTGTTAGTTTTAGTCCACACAACTCTGTAGTGCTTGCCAGAGGGTAGGAATTCAAACAGGCTGTGTCCTGGGTGTGGGGGTCTGTGCTTATTCTGCCTGCCCTATTCCGGGCCCCAGAGGTGTACAAGTCCCGCGGGGTGGGCAGCAGAGCACCAATGATTTTTTTTCTGCAGTCCTTATTGTTCACTGCAGTCTGTTCCTTTTTTTTTTTTTTTGCTGCTCTGAACCAGACTGTGATGGATGTACACAGGACAGAGTCAATGACTGCGGTGTAGAACTGGCTCAACAGCTCCAGTGGCAGACCAAATTTCCTCAATTGCCACAGAAAGAACATCCTCTGCTGGGCATTTTTGAGGATGGAGTTGATGTTGGTCTCCCACTTCAGGTCTTTGGAAATGGTAGTTCCCAGAAACTCGAAGGTCTCCATGGTTGACACAGGGCTCTCGGATATTGTGAGGGGGTGCAGTACTGGGGGATGTCTCCTAAACTCCACTGTCATCTCCAGCTTTTTTTTTTTTGACTGCACCAGAGCACTAGCCACACAACCTCCCAATGATATGCAGACTCATCACCATCCTGGATGAGTCCGATGACCGTAGTGTCATCTGCAAGCTTTAGCAGTTTAACAGCTGCATCCTTGGAGGTGCCGTCATTGGTATAGAGGGAGAAGAGCAGTGGGGAGAGGACAAATTCTGTGGAGCACTTGTGCTGACTGTCCGTATACCAGAAGTGACTTCGCCCTGCCTCACCTGCTGTTTCCTGCCTGTCAGGAAGCTGTCCATCCACTGACAGATGACAGGGGATACAGGGAGCTGGAGGAGCTTAGAGGAGAGGATTTCTGGAATGATGGTGTTGAACGTTGAGCTCAAGTACAAAAAACAGAATCCTTGTATATGTTGATGGGCAGTCAAGGTGTTATAGGATGCAGTGCAGTCCCCCAGTCCACTGACCTGTTTTCCTCTTAGGCAAACTGCAGGGGGTCCAGCAGGTGTCCTGTGATGCTCTTCAGGTGGGCCAACACCAGTCATTCGAAGGACTTCATGACCACAGACATCAGAGTGACAGGCCTGTAGACATTCAGTGCTGTTAGGTTTCTTAGGGACCAGGATAATTGTGGAGCATTTGAAGCAGGATGGGATTTCACACAGCTCCAGGGATCTGTTGAAGATCTGCATGAAGATTGGAGCCAGTTGGTCAGCACAGGATTTAAGACAGGAGGGGGGGGGACACCATCTGGACCTGGGGCTTTCCTGGCTTTCTGTCTCTGTAAAAGCTGGCTCACTTCTTCGATATGTATCTTGAGTACAGCCTGAGTATCAGGGGTGAAGAGTAGGGGAGTTGCCAGAGGTGTGATGGGGGCTGTTGTCATTGGGCTGGATTGGGTGAGGAGGGAAGGATTTGTCCTTCTCAAACCAGCAATAGAAGACATTCAGGTGGTCAGCCAGGTCTTCATTTGCCTCAGCTTGGTAGGATGGTCTTCTGTAGTTTGTGATGTCTTGCAGGCCCCTCTTTGCTGACGCAGTGCTGTTGGCTGAAAACCTGTTTTTCAGCTTTTCAGTGTAGCTTCTTTTAGCCACTCTGATCTCCTTTGTCAGTGAATTTCTGGCCTGCTTGTACCGGGCTCTATCCCCACCGCTGTAGGCATCCTGCTTTGCCTGCCGACGTTGTCTTAGTTTGGCTGTGAACCAGGACTTGTTATTATTGGATGTGCAGAAGGTTTTGGTAGGCACGCACGTCTTCACAAAACCTGATGTAAGATGCCACAGTGTCAGTTAGTTCATCCAGATTGTCAGTTGCAGCTTCAAAAACACTCCAACTGATGCAGTCAAAACAGCCTTGCAGTTCCTTTGCCTTGCTGGTCCCTTTCTTCAGTTTTAACCACAGGCTTTGCAGATTATAGTGTCTGCTTGTAGGTTAGAATAAAATGAACGAAGCAGTGATCAGAGTGCCGCAAAGCTGTGTTACCCCTCTCTTTCTATCTCACCCTCTTCTGATGATTCTTGTCTTGTTATTGTTGTGTTGTCATGCTCTGATTGTTGCTGCTTATGTTATGTTGACTGGAAAGGCGCTATATAAATAAAAAGTATTATTATTATTATTTTCCCCCACCCCAAGAATTGAGTGATGGGGGGGGGGTAATGATGCTTTAATGATTGTCTCCTCCCATGCCGACTTTATCTACCTTCCTCCAGAAGGCAGTCAGGAGAGAAGCGAGGTGGGCATGGCAAAGTGTGTGGGCCTACTTCTGCTTGGTTTTTGTCGTAGATGCATTTCAACCCCTTATTTTGGCTCCCCTCATACTTTGCAAGACCATGAAAACATTTGCTCATGGAATGAAAACTAGCAGTGTCATAGGTGACAAGGCCAGCTGTACTTACCATACTGTGTCACTTGATGCTCCGAACTATGCTCATTGTTCTGAAGATGGATGCGATATGATGACCATGGGTGGGTTTATACAAATTCTAAGTCTAAAATGATTGAATGACGTGAATCCTGGAATTATTTCTGATTTCCTTGTTTAGTCGGGTAATTTTTTTTCCTGATACAAGACCAGTGAAATAGGAAGGAGCACAGTCGTCAAGATTTCTCAGCATGTAGATATCCTTTCATACTGCACAATCAGAGCAAAAAAAATAGATTTTTCTTTCAAAATACAGAACCATTTAAAGATGTCAGTGTCTTGTTAGCTCCTGAGTAGACAGAAAAAAATAGGACAGCAAGCAAACTGACAGGTTGAATGTAGTGACGACAGGATTATGAATGTGGGATAGAGAAAGGGAGACACAGGGACAGAGATAAAGAGTTAAGTTAAACTTACTGAAGGGGAAAAGCGGGGAACTGGAGCGTGATGAAAATACATGAGAAGAAGAGATGAATATACATGAGAATGAATTTGAGGTCTTATAATTAGGAATGATAAAGCATTCAAAAAAACTGTGTGAAAGAGTGTTTGGAAAATTTCAGTCTGGCCTCAGAGATGTGAGAAACTCGGATAATACTCCGACTGGTGTCAACAAAATCTGGTCAGACATATCCCGCTCTTTCCCCTCCAAGCCCCTTGTGTTAGATTTCAACGTCCCCCCGGCAGCACTTGAAACAGTTGCATTTCAACATGGATAATTATGACAAAGAATTTGATCAAGCTCTCTTCAAGGCATGTTTGACACATTCTATCACCGATATCAAAGATTTGATGGGGTATATCTTCAAAGTTTTGTTTCGAACTGTGATGTTGTTGCCTTTTTGCCGATGGTATGACTATGGTAAAAGCCTGTTTTTTTTCAACTATGGCCATTTATCTTGGGATGGCACCGTGGCCCAGGGGTTAGCACTATTGCCTTACAGCAAGAAGGTCCTGGGTTCGAACCCCAGGCCATCCCAGGTCCTTTCGCTTTGGAGTTTGCATGTTCTCCCCATGTCTGCGTGTTTTCTCTCCGGGTGCTCCGGTTTCCTCCCATCATGAAAAAGACATGCATGTTAGGGTTAATACTCCTGTCTGTGCCCCTGAGCAAGGCAACGGAAAGAAGAACTGGAGTTGGGCACTGCAGCTGCCCACTGCTCCTATACAATAGGATGGGTTAAATGCAGAGAAGACATTCATTGTAACCTGTACAATGACAAAATAAGGTGACTTTCTTTCTTTTGGGGGGGGTTTCCCCCCTTTTTCTCCCCAACTGTCCCGACCAATTACCCCACTCTTTCGAGCCATCCCAGTCGCTGCTCTACCCCCTCTGCCGATCCGGGGAGGGCTGCAGACTACCACATGTCTCCTCTGATACAGGAGTTTCACCAGGGGGACGTAGCACGTGGGAGGATCATGCTATTCACCCCAGTTCCCCCTCCCACTGAACAGGCCCCCCCCGACCGACCAGAGGAGGCGCTAGTGCAGCGACCAGGACACATACCCACATCCGACTTCCCACCTGCAGAAACAGCCAATTGTGTCTGTAAGGACGCCTGACCAAGCTGGAGGTAACACGGGGACTCGAACCAACAATCCCCGTGTTGGCAGGCAATTGAATAGACCACTACACTACCCAGATGCCCCCTTCTTTCTTATCTGAAGGGAGTTTGCAGAGGTGTAGAACGATTCTAGCTTTAATGGACATGTTGCTGTTTTAGAGTATTATCTCACAATCTCGTAGCTCATGGGAAGTTTACCTTGTATGGTTTATACATTATAGTTAATATAAAATTCCCAATGGTGATTATGAATGGCATTTGTACTTTTGGAACTCAACGTTTCAGCTCAGTTTTTTAGGAGCACAGTCACTTGAAGTCTTACCCACCAGAAGAGCGAGTGCTTTCTTCAAAACTATCCATATTTTAACCACACCGAAGCTTATTCTGAGAAGGTTTGCTTCGAGGTATCTTAACAGCACATACTAAAATCTCTCCATAATTTATGCATATCACACGGTAACGTGTGTGCGTGTATGTGCTCATTTGTACATGTACTGGATCCCTCTTTGTAGTTGCGTGTGGGCTCGTGTCTTAATGAATGCAAGAATCTACATGCATGGATGGACTAAATGTTCACATAAAATTTCAGCAATCAAAACATCTTGAGCTCCGAATACGCTAATAAAGACGGGGTTTTTTCAGATAAGAGGATAATTGAGGAAGCCCATCACACGGCTTTAAAGTGTGGAAAACAGCTTTGAAAGATGAGGACAAAGTATGGCTTTCAAATGCATGCCTCACGAACAAATAGCCTAATCCAGTCTGGAGCTTACTCGTGAAGAAAGAAGAACATTTTACACGAGATTCAGGCTGAAATGTCTGACTAAAACAGATTTTTGCAATCTAAGCCAGTAAGAAACAAAAAAATAAATAAAAATTGAATGACAACATAAAATAGAAAATGCAGATTTTGAATTTTAATTTACTCTGAACAGCTATCTATATAGCTATCTTGATCTCACAATCAACAATAAAGGGTATTATGGATTGGTCTCCGTCCATCCATCCCTCTGTTCATCCATCCCTCACCTGAGGTATCTCAGACACCATGGGTCTGATTTGGATGAAATGTGGGAAATGGTGCATCCTGATGTTGTGCTCATGCAGTTACAAAATAACATTTGCAGGCCAGAAAAATCCCAAACTGGAAACAAGCAAAACTTTCTCACCATTGCAGCTAGAGTCTTAAAATTTGGTAGACGCTGCATACCCCCCATCTGAACAATTCAGCCTCTTGAAGTATCAAGCTCGCCTCACTTCTTATTTTCAGCTAATATACTTAATGCTTTTTGCATATTCCACTGCCACTATCACAATATCCTGGCAGCGAGACTTCCTAAAATTATGTCAAATTGTTTCAGAGGGCACTTTGTTGCTATAGACTAAATAAACTGAACCCTAGCATTTTGTCACAGCACTCCCCACAGGACATTGGTGAAACATCACCTGATCCTTATCAAATCTTGACTAGCATAACTCCACTTATCTTGCACTGAGACTCATCCAAATTTGGACCTGTCTGACCATTTTTGTCCCCTATGATCACATAAATATCTTTTTCCTCCCTTTTTCTCCCCAATTGTACTTGGCCAATTATCCCACTCTTCTGAGCTGTCCTGGTCACTGCTCCACCCTCTCTGCCAATTCAGGGAGGGCTGCAGACTACCACATGCCTCCTCCGATACATGTGGAGTCGCCAGTCGCTTCTTTTCACCTGACAGTGAGGCGTTTCACCAGGGGGACGTAGCTCGTGGGAGGATCACGCTACCCCCCCCCCGAACAGGCCCCTTGACCAACCTAGTGCAGAGGCGCTAGTGCAGTGACCAGGACACATCCCAACATCTGGCTTCCCACCCACAGATGGTCAGTTTTGTCTGTAGGGACGCCTGACCCAGCCAGAGGTAACACTTGGATTCGAACCGGTGAGCCCCATCCTGGTAGGCAACAGAGTAGACCACTACGCTATCCGTACGCGAACACATAAATATCTTGAGGGAATGGTATGTTTTACCCTTGCAAAAAAAACAATGGAAAAGAGAGGCTCGCTGTAATGCTGGTTTTAACTGTCATGGATTAAGCCACTGCATCATTCATACCACATATTCATTTATAGTGTCATGCATTTGTCCTTAATTTGTTAACACTCCAACTGAGCCTAAGAGTTCATTGGTTTATAGTACTGATGCAAACACCCACCTTCTTCACCTCATACGACCTCGTGAGAGTTATTTCTGTGCCTCCTGCCTTTCTCTACCTGTCACTGTTATTTACACTCCCATTATAATTTGCAGGCTGTTTGACTAGTATTCAAGAGAAACCAGCAGTGTAGCGACACCGGTGGAAGCCCTGTATTTTTCATGTGTCCATCCTCCAGATTAAATACACAGAGGGAAAAAAAATGGGTGAGAAGTACAAAACAAGCAGCCAGTCCAGACAAGACTACGTTAGAGATGACAAAAGAAGACATGAGAGGAGAAGTGCAACACAGGAATTGAGGGAATGAAAGAGAACACAAAAACTTGTCTCGAAGGCTAAATCAATTTCGGATCTCGTCTCTGTATCCTCGCCGTGCTGGAAAAAGCCAGCTAAATTTCTACACCAAGGCCAGAGGGACATCACAGAGACAGACACAGTGATTCACTCAGCCTGAAAATGACTGGAAAGACAAGCCTGACAGAAGCAGTGAAATAAGATGGCTAAGACTCTATACAGTTCTAAATGTGTGACTGACACGCAGCCGAGAGAACGAGTCAAATAAACCAAAGCTGACTTTGAAATGAGAACCATCTCTTCCTCTCTTGCACACACACACACACACACACACACACACACCAGACAATCACACCAAAAAATAAATAAATAAGAGCGAGAGATGGAGAGAGAGGGGGGGGGGCTTTTCTTCATGTATTCTTCACTGTATCCTTCTGAGGTAACCACAATAGAGCACTGGGACACCAGCAAAACTTGCTGAATTCAAATTCAGAAAATACTTATTTTGGCTGCAAAGAATAAAACTGATATCACTGAAGTCCCGTGTTATTTAACAAAGTCTTAAACATTTTTGTATAGCCCAAAATCACAAGGTAGTCCCGAAGGGCTTTGCAACCAGAACAATATACAATATGTGACAGTAAACGACATACGACACCCTGTATCCTTGGACCCCAGACCTGAATGAGGAACAATGCTACAGAAAGTGTCCAACACGGGCGTCCAGGTAGTGTAGCAGTCTATTCCGTTGCCTACCAACACGGGGATCCTGTGAATCCACCGTTCGAATCCCCAAAGTCAGTCCAGCTTGGTCGAGTGTCCCTACAGACACAATTGGCCGTGTCTGTGGGTGGGAAGCCAAATGTGGGTATGTGTCCTGGTCACCGCACTAGCACCTCCTCTGGTCAGTCGGGGCGCCCGTTCAGGTGGGGAGAGGGGAATAGCGTGATCCTCCCACGTGCTATGTCCCCCGGCGAAACTCCTCACTGTCAGGTGAAAAGAAGCGGTTGGCAACTCCGCATGTATCAGAGGAGGCATGTAGTAGTCTGCAGCCCTCCCTGGATCAGCAGAGGGGGTGGAGCAGCGACAGGGACGACTCAAAAGAGTGGGGTAATTGGCCAGATACAATTAGGGAGAAAAACAGGGGGAAATCAACAAAAAAAAAAGTGCCCAACACTGGCCAGTAAAGATGAGAGCGAGAGAGGGAGAGAGAGAGGGAGAGAGAGAGAGAGAGAGAGAGAGAGAGAGAGAGAGAGAGAGAGAGAGAGAGAGAGAGAGAGAGAGAGAAGCAAAGGGGGAAAAAAAGTAGGAGACGGTCGCTACTCAATGGGGGGGGGGGGGTCCTACCAAAGCAATCACTGTATCGTTACAACATGAAAGCGAGAGGCTTGTTAAAGGTTGCCATCTGCTACCGCCTTGGTAGTCTTTGTACTCCTTAATCACCCTTGCTGGGTTAGTAAATTCCCTTTTAATTAGAATGCAAATACCACTAATAAGGCTAATACACCAAGATGTTTTCCCCCTTTACTACGACCGCACATGGAATGAAACAGAAATGAGATGATCCCTAGAACTTGAGCTGAGCTTAAAAAAAATGTCACAGAGTGGACGTGCATGTCCCCCTCTCAGAAGGACATGGTCTGCAGTCCTGCTGTTTTGTGTTTTTTGTAGATGTGAAGGTCATTTCTGAGACAGTAATAGTGAGAGACAGAAAGACACAGCAGGTTCAGAAAGTGGGAAAGAGCAAGACGGGGTGAAGGAAAAGAGAGACAGAAAGAGATCAAATGATCTTTAGGCATGAATACTACAGACTCCGGACATGGAAAACATGCCAAGAACCCTGACGTCATTTCTAATGAAACAGTGTAGAGATGGTGGGGCGAGTCAATGTCCCACAGGCCATAAGAAAGCCATAGTAACTTCACTAAAAATGAACAAAGGTCCACCTTGGCATAGACTCACCTGATCCAGAACCACCAAACATAAAGGAAAGTAGACGCGGATTCATTTTCATAAAGGTATCAATATCACAGAAAGTTGAACCAGTTCATCTGGACACAACATTTATTGATAGAAACGTCTCATCGCTCATCTAAGTGACCTCTTCAGTCTCTTCGGTCAGTCGACTGACTGCAGGTATCCCCACCCTTGCTAACAATAGAGTATTATAAGGGTGGGCATACCTGCAGTTAGTCGACTGACCGAAGAGACTGAAGAGGTCACTTAGATGAGTGATGAAACGTTTCTCCCACTAAATGTTGTGTCCAGATGAACTGATTCAACTTTCTGGGATTTTCTTACCTGGATTATTGAGCATGCATAAAGACATATCAGAATATCAGCATCAAACACGCGCAAATACTTTTCATGGCAAACAGAAATGTACTGCTGTGTGGAGACTTCAATGAAAGAACAGGTTATGAACATGGCCTATGGGCAACAGCCATGTAGTTGGTTAAAATACAGCATGATAAAATACCATACAAAAGAATCTGAGTCAGTGATGAACCGAGGGCTTGCTCAGCAAGATTTACTGAACAAGATGCGCAAACTCTTTACAAAGCAAGATTAGTCAAGAGGTAGTGCACCTCTGTCGACCATTAGATCTGTACACTCTCAGTAGTGGGGTCAAAGCAGACTCTGGCAGGCAGCAAACATTAACAAACTTGAACCAAATTGATAATTGATATATATCGAAAAATGTTTGGAATCTTCAAATTAAAAAGCCCATCAAGCATATCCGAGAGTATAAACTTGAACAATAGCAAACATATGCATCTGAATTAGGGACGGGCTCAAAACAGGACTCCATCATGTTTTCCTGAATACCACTGCCATCCAACTATCTTTAACCACCATCTGTAATTAGAAAACTTATTGTTATTGTGCAACAGCTGAGGATGAAAATGAGCTGGACTTTTGTCTTACATTGTGAAAAACTACAAAATACATGTGAAATATTAATGTCATGGCTGTGAGTTAGAAT
The DNA here is from genome assembly GCF_029633865.1 of Lampris incognitus. Lineage (NCBI taxonomy): Eukaryota > Metazoa > Chordata > Actinopteri > Lampriformes > Lampridae > Lampris > Lampris incognitus. The sequence goes on along the minus strand of NC_079228.1, from coordinate 17,240,807 downwards.
GCATATGGATCTTGTAACAAAAAAAGAGAAAATATAAAGGGCAGACTACTTCAGGAGAGTTAATATTTCATTTCATTGTGATACCTTTCGTTGTTATTTATTTTGAATTTTTCCCACTGAGAGTCTGTAAAACAGGATGTGTACTGCTCCTTTAAGAGACAGGCTATGTGTGTATATGTTTGTAGCAAGGGAAGAGTCCGGTTGCAGAGGCTGTGTACTGTTCCTTTAAGGGACAGGCGTTGTGTGTATATGTTCGTAGCAAGAGAAGAGTCCGGTTGCAGAGGCTGTGTACTGTTCCTTTAAGGGACAGGCTATGCGTGTATATGTTCGTAGCAAGAGAAGAGTCCGGTTGCAGAGGATGTGTACCGTTCCTTTAAGGGACAGGCTATGCGTGTATATGTTCGTAGCAAGAGAAGAGTCCGGTTGCAGAGGATGTGTACCGTTCCTTTAAGGGACAGGCTATGTGTGTATATGTTCGTAGCAAGAGAAGAGTGTGGTTGCAGAGGATGTGTACTGTTCCTTTAAGGGACAGGCGTTGTGTGTATATGTTCGTAGCAAGAGAAGAGTCCGGTTGCAGAGGCTGTGTACTGTTCCTTTAAGGGACAGGCTATGTGTGTATATGTTCGTAGCAAGAGAAGAGTCCGGTTGCAGAGGCTGTGTACTGTTCCTTTAAGGGACAGGCTATGTGTGTATATGTTCGTAGCAAGAGAAGAGTGTGGTTGCAGAGGCTGTGTACTGTTCCTTTAAGGGACAGGCTATGCGTGTATATGTTCGTAGCAAGAGAAGAGTCCGGTTGCAGAGGATGTGTACCGTTCCTTTAAGGGACAGGCTATGCGTGTATATGTTCGTAGCAAGAGAAGAGTCCGGTTGCAGAGGATGTGTACCGTTCCTTTAAGGGACAGGCTATGTGTGTATATGTTCGTAGCAAGAGAAGAGTGTGGTTGCAGAGGATGTGTACCATTCCTTTAAGGGACAGACTATGTGTGTATATGTTCGTAGCAAGAGAAGAGTGTGGTTGCAGAGGATGTGTACCATTCCTTTAAGGGACAGGCTATGTGTGTGGCTAGACAGTGCAGGCTTTGCATGTCTGTAGCAAGAGAATAATCCGGTTGCTTCATGAAAACAAGTTTCTAGATAAATAAGAGCACCAGGGACAATAAAGTTGGCAGACGAAAACAGAACCCTGTCATGTTTGTCAAGGGGACAGCATTACATTCGATCTTAAAAATCCCAAATTTTGCCTTTTTAAGATGAGAGAAAATCCAACTCCAACTTGGGGAGATGAGGCATTGCTGGCCTAGCTACGCAGTATGTGTCAGCCTGCCAAAACTTGATGGACAGTGAATGGAATAGGGTTTAAATGGAAATACACTTGTTGGTATTTTGATAAATTAATCCAATGCCCTGATTCCTAATGAACGATTTGCTTCTGCTTTGGCATTATTGATGTTTTTGGAAACACCTTGAATTGTGCTGAATTTAGTCAGAGAAAACGATCAGAAGAAAGGGAATAGGAGAGTGTAAAACGTGCAGAGAGAGAGAGAGAGAGAGAGAGAGAGAGAGATAGGGAAGGGAGGGGAGGGGAGGGGAAATCTTTACTTATCATCAGTCATGATTAGTGGCAGTAAAACCACCCTGGTTTCATCAGCATTAAAAATAACCTACAGCAAGGTTTTACTCATTTTCCACAGTGTTTGTGCGCATGTGCCGATATGTGTGTGTGGGTGTGTGTTTGTGTGTATGTGTGTGTGTGTGTGTGTGTGTGTGTGTGTGTGTGTGGTTCTCTGTGAGTGTTAATGCCTGAGTGAGTTATAGCGTAGCGTTCATTTCATCAAACTGGAAATGAATGCTCATCAGACTCCTTAGTCTCCCCTGGTGTCACAGAAAGTCTGGGTTTTTGGTTTTAAGGGGAGATCTTTTGATGAGCAAAAAAAGAAAATTCATGCTGGTGTGTGATGAGACAACACAAATGGGGACAGGAAGTTTGTGTGTGTTTACCTGTGTGTGTGTGTGTGTGTGTGTGTGTGTGTGTGTGTGTGTGTGTGTGTGTGTGTGTGTGTGTGTGTGTGTGTGTGTGTGTGTGTGAACATGTTAGTGCACTTGTGTCTGATTGGAATAAATGTGTGCACAAACAAGTACATTCTTGTTTTTCTATTCCTATGGGAACCAACTAGCCCCATTAGGATAGAAAAACAAGAAACCACCTACCTTATGGGGACATTATATGGGTCCCCATCAGGAAAGGGTCTATTTCAGAGTTGGGATTTGGGTTTAGGGTTCAGTTTACAATTGGGATTAGTTTAAGGTTAGGGTAAGGGTTAAGGTTAGGGCATGTAGTTATGATGGTTAAGATTAGGGTTAAGGGTTGGGTTAAGAGAAAAGGAATGAATATAGTCAATGAGGGGTCTTCACAAGTATAGGGTGACATGATGTGTGGTGTGTGTGTGTGTGTGTGTGTGTGTGTGTATGTCTGTGTCTGTGTGTGTGTGTGTGTGTGTGTGTGTGTGTGTGTGTGTGTGTGTGTGTGTGTGTGTGTGTGTGTGTACGCGCAGGCTTGGGGAGTGATGGAGACAGTAATGGGCTGTGAGATGATTGGTTAAATAACTACAAACAGGTACCTATTCAGGGTTGCAAAGAAAATCTGCAGGATAGGGGTTCCTTGAAGACTGGGTTGGGAAACACTGGACTAGGCATCGTAAATTGTGGTCACTCACTTATGGACGACCTGAGAGGGACGCTTTAGTAGGGACACACTCATTAGTCTTTGATTTATTAACCGTAAACATTTCAAAATTCCTTGGAATAATAATAATTTAACTAAAATGGAAGGAGTCTCTGTCTTTCTGTCCTTCGATTTTCTCGACAACTGTTCATTTCCAATCACCACTCTCTCCTCCTTGGGTACACTCTCCGCCACTTCATCCAGCTCACTCCTGAATTCGTCTTTCTCTTCCATCTCACACCCAACTTCTGGGGCACATCAGCTGATAACATTCATCATCACGCCTTCAATTTCCAGCTTCATACTCATCACTCTGTCCGGCACTCTCTTCCTCTCCAAAACACTCTTGACATACTCTTTCTTCAGAATTACTCCTACCCAATTTATCCTCCCATCCACACCATGGCAGAAGAGTTTGAACCCATCTCCGATGCTCCTGGCCTTACTCCCCTTCCACCTGGTCTCTTGCACACACAGTATATCTAACTTCCTTCTCTCCATCATATCAGCCAGCTCTCTCCCTTTACCACTCACAGTGCCAACATTCAAAGTTCCCACTCTCACCTCCACACTCTTACCCTTCCTCTGGACATGCCTTCCCCCTCTCCTTCTCCTTCGCCCAACAATAGCATAGTTTCCACCGGCACCCTTCTGGCCAACAGTACCGTTGGCGATCATTGGTAACCCGCGCCTCGGACAATCTGGTATGGTAGTCTGATTTATGATCAAAATATTTGTTTGGCAAAGGCTTTACGCCAGATGCCCTTCCTGATTTAACCCTCCCCGTTTATCCAGGCTTGGGCTTGGGACCAGCACTAAGAATGCACTTGCTTTGTGCATCCTCAGTGGCTGGGTTGGGTGCCTTTATTCTATGTATTAAACTATTTGATGGTTAAAATGCTGGTGTCCCAATTGTCCTTTCTAAGGTTACACTGTTTGAGCCGTCACCCTCAGGTCGTCGGTTGAGGATGCCCTGTATTAGGACTAAGAGACACTAGGCTTCCTTTGTCCCCACTGCCATTCAATCGTTAAATGGTAAATAGTATTCATCTGTTGTCTGCAGATCACTTGTTTCCTCGGTCTGTATATTTGAACTCCTTTGGTTCTCCTTGCCCACTATGTCCTGTTGTCTATTCTGTCTTGGTGTTTTATATGTTTTGTTTTTGTGTGAGAGTTTTATTATACTGGCTGCATATTAATTTCCCTGTAAGGGACAATAAAGATACTTTGACTTTTGACTCTGTTTTGTTGTCTTACAAAATGTATTTAAGTAAAAGTCATGTTATTGATATCTCATTCCTTTTGTCTATTTGTCACATTTGGCATTGAGGTAATCCAAAAGTATCTGAAAGTAATCAGATTAAATTACTTTAACATTGTGATAATTAGAGTAAGGTACTGAATACATTTTTCGTCAATTTGTAATTGTTGGGGGATACATTTATAAAGTACCCTTCCCAACTCTGTATGTGTGTCTGTGGGTTTGTGTGCGTGCATGTGTGCGTGCGTGTGTGTGTTCACATGAGTTTGTGATATGTAACAGCAGAGATGGGAGTCCTCAGAGCACGGCGGTGCTGGCTCCCGCTCCGCTTGACTGCTGGTTAATGTGGGGCTCATGGTGGAACAATAGCAAGCAAATTGCTGAGGCGGAGAACACAACGCCACAAGGTTAGCCTCACCTTTATGAAACTTTAAGGAGGCATCAATGTTTAAATATGAGGTTTACAGCTGGCGGTTGCTCCTAAATAAATGCAAAGCTTTGTCAGCCAAATAAATGCCGCGACAATCAACGCTAATGCTGTCAGGTTGCCATATTTTCTCCCCCTCCGAACCCCCTGTTCGGGTGACACTTTACCCAGATTGATGTGTTGCAAGGTAATATCTTTTAATCGCACGTTAGAAATATAACCCCTCATAGATTTTTCTTTTTTTTTTGGATATCCTTGTCATGATTGATAGATATCATAAAAATTAGAGGCTAAACTTTGAGGTCAGGAAGAGCGATTCCCTGTCAGCGTTTCTTTAATAGTGCAAGGAGAGCAGACGAGTCGTTTCTCTTTAGGGACAGTGGGGAGAAGGGGAGGGGGAGGGGGCAAAGGGTTGGGGGCTGAGAGGAGGATGGGAATAGCGGAAGAGAGCATCGGATGTTATGAGGTTATTAGATTTTAATCAATATGGTTTGTGGCCAGAAGATGATTGGAAAACAAACCTAATCCAGGAAGCAATACATCTTTCATGCGTCTACTAGACTGGTGTATCTGCCTGACTCTTCTCACCACCTTTTCTATCCAATATATATCAGTGATTGCTGGCTTTCTGTTCATAGCAAACACAAATATACACACACGGCACTCAGATACACATTTCTGTATCAGCAGCCAAACACCTGAGTACGTATAGGTTATCTGGACTGATGTCCATACATGTACATTTAAAGGAGAATATATTAAGTAAAAACCCAGAGTTTCGGCCTCTTGGATCTATAATTACACCTTAAAGCTGAAATCTCCAATTTCTCTGATCTGTCCTTCCCTTCGGCAGTGAGGACGACAAAGGTATAGCAGCAAGTTGTTGATTATGTACCATCAGCTCTGCAGTAAACAGTTCCCACCCCTGTAAAAATGGCATCCTCGGACCAAAACGAGCACAGGCAGTCTAATGTATTACATATGGGAACACTGTTGTGCTGTAATACAGACTGCCTGTGCAACAGGAGCATCATCACATCGGCATAAAGGTTCAATCTTTTACCTGGTTCAGATGAGGATGCGTGTTCGTCCTACCCAGTCAAACATTTCAACAGCGGTATATGGAGAGTTGCTCCAACCATGGAAAAGATGCCGGTTAGCATTATGTCCCCTGACTCCATGATCCAGATGGATAAAATCAGGAATCAGGAACATGTCATTTGTCGTTTCATTTCAGGTACGCAAGTACCTGAAATGAAAAGAAATTGTTTCCCCCAGCCCACAGCAGTGCAACACAAAAGACAAAAACACATATCTAAAAACTATCCATCCATCCATTATCTTCACCGCTTACCCTGCTCTCAGGGTCGCGGGGATGCTGGAGCCTATTCCAGCAGTCATTGGGCGGCAGGCGGGGAGACACCCTGGACAGGCCGCCAGGCCATCACAGGGCCGACATATCTAAAAATTACAAAAACACATATCAAACTACAAAAAAAAAAAAATCACTGTCCGAGAGAACAAACGGCAGGATGACTGTCGGAACTGCTGGTCTGCATGGGCTAGCAGTTAGCTTCTGCATCAGACTGCCCTCGGTGTTTTCTCTTCAGGCGCAGCTCCAGGCAGGGCCGTGGTCCCTGGGCCCACCGGACGCAGCAGACCAGGCTCCCCCAGCCGATCCAATGGCAGCTCTCCCAGCCAGACACCTTCAACACACCACCCCGCACTCCACACGATGACACCGAAAATACAGTCAACGCTAGGCAAGGCCGCCGACAAACCCTCTTGCCCTCGGTGTTATCACAACTGCCGGTCTGTATGGGCTAACAGTTAGCTTAGCCTTCCCTGCTCCCATGTCCTGTCAGACCGCCCTCGGTGTTTCCTCTTCGGGTGCAGTGCCGGGCAGTGTCGTGGACCCTGGGCTCACAAGACGCAGCAGACCAAGCTCTCCCAGCCGATCCAGCACCAGCTCTCCCAGCCACTAACGAAGTCGTAGATAGATGTGGACAAAGACACTGCATGGACTGCACTGGGTGAGGCCCCCGCAAACATTAAGTTCATGCCGCCTTCTTCCCACACCGGTACTGGGTAGGCCACTGCAAACATGAATTTGCGCCACGATCTAACAACTACTTATCATATATTTTTTTTACAATATTTATTATATAATAACTATTTATTTACTAACCACCAATAACTATTTACCAATGAAGAAAAATCCCAGATTCCAGCTTTAATCTCTGTTTTGGACACAAACCTGTTGCTATTTTGTTGATACTTGCCAACTTGCCAAGTATCAACAGCCAAATAAAACACATCCAGTCTGAACTACTGGAATTACATACCTTTTATTTCTGTACAAAATGTGCAAAAAGAATCATGAAACGGTTATCGATTCGAGAAGACGCTATCACTGACTTATGGTGTGAAAATAACTTCCCTGAATATGAATTACATGTGACAGGTTGAAATAAAAACATAAGGCGTTATTTAAGATGTTTGGAGCAACTTAATTTGTTCTCAAAAAAAAAAAAAACACACACACACACACCAAGGAATGTGTGTGTGCCTTTGCTAATGTACAAACGCTGCAAGTTCAGCAACACAGACATCGGGTTTTCTCCAACCTCTTTTTTTCAGCGTGCCAGTTGATGACATAAGATTAATTACCATGTAATGGCATAATATCAGATTCTACAGTAAATGATATTGGAGGATGGGTGAATAGATAGTGCACAGCTGGTCACAAGAGTCCAACTGTGAAATGTTGTCTGTGTGTGTGTGTGCGTGTGTGTGTGCATATCTGTGACAACATGAACTTGGGTGCAGCACACGTGAGCCTCAGCAGGGTAGCGTTGGAAATGCACAGTACATAGGCATCTACCACAGACCCCACCCTTATAATGACATAATGAAGCCCAGGGGGGCGATACTACAACTGAACAGGGCTGAATATTTTATGACAGCAGATGGCCAGGACATTGTTGACGGACTCAACAGCCTCCTGATGGCCGCTGCATTTAACCGGAAAAAAAAATGTTTATTAGTCAAATACATTGTCTCTTTTACGCCTTTCAAATGCCCAACTAATTAGTGTGAAGACAGAGAGGGAGTGTGTTGGGGAGATAAGAGATGTGATTTAGCATCAGGTCAATAGCTTGTATATTTTCTTATGCAGCAGTTGTTTGAGAAACACAGTGGACCACGTGATAGTTATTTATTTCTTTTTGTGGCTGAAGAGACTCTTCCTTACAAAAAGTCATTATTTATGTTCTTGTGTTTGGAGGTGTAAATGCAACTAATGCCAAGACTAAATGCTACAGTAAATTAGCTTCTTCAATGCACCATGACTTGTGTGCTTGAATCCTTAAAAATGATTCACTGGTAGGGCGTCCAGGTAGTGTAGCGGTCTATTCAATTGCTTACCAACATGGGGATCGCCGGTTCGAATCCCCGTGTTACCTCCGGCTTGGTCCTGCGTCCCTATAGACACAGTTGGCTGTGTCTGCCGGTGGGAAGCCGGGTGTGCATCCTGGTCGCTGCACTAGCGCCTCCTCTGGTTGGTCGGGGCGCCTGCTCGGGGGGGAGGGGGAAGTGGGGGGAATAGCGTGATCCTCCCATGTGCTGTGTCCCCCTGGCCAAACTCCTCACTGTCAGGTGAAAAGAAGCGGCTGGCGACTCCACATGTATTGGAGGAGGCATGTGGTAGTCTGCAGCCCTCCCTGGATCAACAGAGGGGGTGGAGCAGCGATCGGGATGGCTCGGAAGAGTTGGGTAATTGGCCAAGTACAATTGAGGAGAAAAAGGGGAAAAATCCAAACCCCACCTCCCCCAAAAAAAAATACTTCACTGAAAACAACAGATTGAATTTGTTGAAACTGCATTGTTAGTGGAACGGTCTACGATAGCTTCTTAATAAAGACGTGGTTGGACTTTGATAGAGACACACATATACATACATACACATACATATATATATATATATATATATATATATATATACACATATTAATTACATAAGAGGAACTAATTCCACTTTCACATATAACTGAACATACAAACAATGACAAGGCAAGTTCCTACTGCATGTAAAGTCGACTCTTTTAAATTTTACCAAATAAATCATAGCAAATATGTCTCCCTATTAGGCTACACTGTAGCTGGAGTGTGGAGCAGCTGCAAAAAGCAACTACATGCTGCAAAAATAGCAACACATTTAATTAATCTAATCCACCCACCATGTTTGCAAGCTCAAGGCAGTGACACAGAGGTGATCATAGGAAAGGATGGGGACCGGCCTCACTAAAATGTGTGTGTGTGTGTCTGTAAAACAGCATTTTCCTAGAAAAAGTGGGATCAACTTGGCGGTGTAAAAGAGGCTTAAGATGGGAAAGCTTAATGTGGGGGGGGGGGGGTCAGCGCACTGCTCAGGAACTTTTTGACAACTCACAAAGCTACCATAGGCAAAAAAATGTGTGACCTTTCCAACAGTAATCACTTGGCACTCGGCCACCCATATCCCAACCGAATGACACCTGCTACTGGATTAACCATTTTTGTCTAAGAACCTCACAATATTTCAAGTGCATACACAATTTTAGCTACCTTAACAAAGGCACAGGTACGATGATTTACCCACGGAACTATAATCCCATCCCCCACCCACCCCAACACACACACACACACACACACACACACACACACACACAGGTTCATTTATGCACATGCACAGTCATAAACAGACACACACACACACACACACACACACACACACGCACACACACACGCACGCACGCACGCACCAGAAAATGATAGTGCTTGCCGCCTCTGAATTTGGAGGAGACTCAACTCATTAGGGTGATTGTCTGGGAAGCGCCTTTGACCACAGATCATGAAGCACATAATTGGCCCTGAATTTACAATGGAGAAGGAGAGTGTGTGAGTGCGTATGCTTTTGCATGTGCATTTGAGAGTACATCCGTCTGTCTGAGTGTGCACATGGGGTATGTAAATTGAGTTTGAATAGTGTTTGGAAGAGGGATCGAGATGCATAAAAGTTTGGCTTTTAAATTCGAGGCAAACCTGTGGTGCCAGAGATTGTAAAGATTGCCTTATTAAGCATGCAGAAATTAGATTTTTTTTTCTAAAATTTTTAAATATAATAAGTGCAATGGTCAAATGGAGAGACTTAATTATCCTTAATAAGTATATCTACTCTGATAAATGTAATAGTGAGTTTGACACCATTTGAGTTAGTTTACCATGTAGTTGGCATTTCAAATGAGAAAACAACTTGTTTGATAACCAATACCGTCTAAAAGAGTTACTTTGCTGTCTTATATAATACACCAACTCAAAATGCCATGCCTATTTTAGTGGGCAAAGCCACTGTGATGATTCAGTGCATTAATAAACAAAAACAAATGAGTTATTCCAGCCAGCAGCAAACTGGAAGCACTCTTAGAATGACGTCAAAATTAATAATGCAGATTCCACATTGGCAGATAGATAATGCATTAGTGCTCGGGAGGGTGTCAGTGAATCATAAATTACACTTTGAAGATCAGCATCGGTAAGAAGCATCTCTCTGTTTGACATCTCGTCCCTCTACCATCTCTCTCTCTCTCAGATACATACACATCCATCTGTTTTTAAGGACAGACTGGCAAGCAGAGGGGAACCGCCAGGGCCTTGAGAGCGCCAAAGACATTCTAAAAAATAATATTTAAAAAGTAATTAGTTCTAATTTTATCAGTTCATAATCTGACAATCAACATCCAAACAAAATATCTCCCAGGAAATAAACCTCGTAAAACCTGCCTATTCAGTTTGTGTTCGAATGTGAAGGGTCAAAATGAAAGAAGCCCCTTTGTCTCCCTATCAAAACTTTGCTGACTCTGCACTTGCTAGGAAGAAAACGCTATGCTTTCAGCTACGTGATTGGTGGTCCAGCTATAATTTTACAGAGGGTCAAGCAACGGTAATTCAGTGAGAGTCATTTCAAATGACAGTAAAATTGACAAATTATACCTTCGCTCTAAATGGGTGGGCTTTGTTATCGCTAACTTTATGACAAGATCCACCCACTGCAAGGGGACATGAATCACAAGCGGGGGGGCGTCAATAAACTAGCTAGCTAGCTAGCTGGTTCTTGATGGAAGCAATGAGTAATGTAACCACTAGTGAGGAAACATTGTTGTGAATTTATTATCCACACCGTTTTCAAGATTAAGAAAATGAAATTCTAATGAAAAGTTGCAGTTAATCGGCAAAGGAAGACCTACACCAGAGCTTAATTTTGGTAAATTATTTAAAATCGAATAGGCTACTGTGCCACCTGATATTATTCTGGCTGCTGCTGCCACTGCTTTGTGTGTGTTAAGATTTTGTGAAAACGGTCATTATGCAGAATTATAAACTTGGAAATAATAACGCACATTTACCATAATATATATTTAATAGGCCACTGTGCCAATCTAATAATTACTTATTAAAGAGGTACTAAACACTTACAGTGGCTTGCAAAAGTATTCATACCCCTTGAACTTTTCCACATTTTGTCACATTACAACCACAAACATAAATATATTTTATTGGAATTTCATGTGAAAGACCAACACAAAGTGGCACACAATTGTGAAGTACAAAGAAAATTATACATGATTTAAAAAAAATGTTACAAATAAAAAACTGAAAAGTGCGGTGTGCAAAAGTATTCAGCCCCCTTTTCTCTGAGTGCAACCAATTGCCTTCAGAAGTTGCCTGATGATTGCTGAATGATCGAATGTTGACCTAATGACTAAATAGAGTCAACCTGTGTGTAATCCAATCTCAGTACAAATACAGCTGTTCTGTGACGGCCTCAGAGGTTTGTTAAGATAATATTGGGGAGCAAACAGCATCATGAAGTCCAAGGAACACACCAGACAGGTCAGGGATAAAGTTGTGGAGAAGTTTAAAGCAGGGTTAGGCTATAAAAAGATTTCCCAAGCTTTGAACATCTCACGGAGCACTGTTCAATCCATCATCCGGAAATGGAGAGAGTATGGCACAACTGCAAACCTACCAAAACACGGCCGTCCACCTAAACTTACAGGCCGAACAATGAGAGCACTGATCAGAGATGCAGCCAAGAGGCCCATGGTGACTCTGGATGAACTGCAGAGATCCACAGCTCAGGTGGGGGAATCTGTCCACAGGACAACTATTGGTCGTGCACTGCACAAATCTGGACTTTATGGAAGAGTGGCATGAAGAAAGCCATTGTTAAAAGAAAACCATAAGAAGTCCCGTCTGCAGTTTTCCAGAAGCCATGTGGGGGACACAGCAAACATGTGGAAGAAGGTGCTCTGGTCAGATGAGACCAAAATTGAACTTTTTGGCCTAAATGCAAAACGCTATGTGTGGTGGAAAACTAACACTGCACATCACTCTGAACACACCATCCCCACTGTCAAACATGGTGGTGGCAGCATCATGCTCTGGGGGTGCTTCTCTTCAGCAGGGACAGGGAAGATGGTCAGAGTTGATGGGAAGATGGATGGAGCCAAATACAGGGCAATCTTGGAAGGAAACCTGTTGGAGTCTCCAAAAGACTTGAGGCTGGGGTGGAGGTTCACCTTCCAGCAGGACAACGACCCTACACATAAAGCAGGGCTACAATGGAATGGTTTAAAACAAAACATATTCATGTGTTAGAAGGGCCCAGTCAAAGTCCAGACCTAAATCCAATTGAGAATCTGTGGCAAGATCTGAAAACTGCCGTTCACAAATGCTCTCCATCTAATCTGACTGAGCTTGAGCTGTTTTGCAAAGAAGAATGGGCAAAAATTTCAGTCTAGATGTGCAAAGCTGGTAGAGACATACCCCAAAAGATTTGCAGCTGTAATTGCAGCAAAAGGCGGTTCCACAAAGTATTGACTCAGGGGGGCTGAATATTTTTGCACACCACACTTCTCAGTTTTTTATTTGTAAAAATTTTTTAAAATCATGTATAATTTTCTTTGTACTTCACAATTGTGTGCCACTTTGTGTTGGTCTTTCACATAAAATTCCAATAAAATATATTAATGTTTGTGGTCGTAACATGACAAAGTGTGGAAAAGTTAAAGGGGTATGAATACTTTTGCAAGCCACTGTAAATGTGTTTCTTTGAGCTGTAAACTGTACGGTAATGAAACACATCAACGCTTGTGTTAATATTGACATTTCTTAACAAATGTATAAAAATCGGCATTTCATGCATTGAAAATGGCTCAACACACCATCTTATACTGTTTTAAATCAGCCCTGAACCTAGAAGGGTCAATGCTGATGTAGAGTTGACCAGTTGGAACTTATCTACATAATGAAAAAAAAAAGAATGTTTACGCCCTCTAATCAGAGGTGGGCCACACACCTCCCCCAGCCCCGCCCTTGAATGTGAGTCTGTGAAACCACGCTCATTTTAAAATATATGCTGATCGAGATTCATCATTCACTGGAGTTTACTCTAACCTTGCACCTTTATTACTTTTTCTACCAACCTGAATTTCTCTCAATTTACGGTTAGTTAAAGTTATATTATTTCATGATTTTCAATTTTGGCCTAATGGTTCAGACTTGTGCTTTTAACAGCTGCAGAAGCACCACTGGACAACTGGGTCAATTGGGCTGGGCTTGCGCCGCTGGTGGGGGAGCAGTTGCCCCATCGCCTGCCTCTCTCCTGTGCTGGAAAGCCACGGTCTGTCTCACGGGGCTCCCTTCCATCTACGGCGCAGGAAGGTGAGCCAGTGGAGGGGACTGGGTATGGTGGTGTACAGCAGTGAGCCGGCGACTCGCACCGGGCCCTTCTCAGAGATCTCCCCAGCTATTTCTGTCCATGCTCCTGCCTCACACATCTATGCCCCCCACTCAGCCTCTCACCTACTTTTTAGCATTTTTCAAAATTACATAGCAGCAGGAGTTAGGCCCAGACCTGGGAGAGATGTTAGGCTTTAACAATATTGCTTGTTTGTGGTGGTGGGTTCCCAAAATGCAGTGATCGCTGTACACTGTCCATGGTTCTGAAGTGTCTGTCACTAATGGTTGTGCTGTCATGATGTACATGAAATTTTGTTGTTTTTTTGTGGTAGGAGAGGGTAGCTGTCATGCATTTTGCACATAGTTTTGCATGCTGGCCTGTTGTCACCATATTCTGTTGACGTGCACAAACAGCTTTTGTGATGATGCCATTAAGTGTAAGGAGGATTTGAGCTTTGCTTTAGACATTAGATGTTTTTTTTAATTTTGGTGATAACTCTCACTTTCACTGTGCTGTTTGCTCATTGCATTGCTAAGACTCTTCTCCTGGATCACCACCTTGTCATGGTCGAGAAGCTTGCGTGTACCAATGATCCCAAGAGCTATGCCATCCGGAGTTTGGCTCCTGGTAGGGTCACCCAAGGCAGATAGGTCAAGGGGAGGTTCCAGACAAAGTGCGATCCAACAAAGACCTCAACCATGGAACTGGTGGAAAATGTCTCCAGGTCATAATGCCAGTGAAGGCGGATGAAGGCTGCAACAGAGGGTGGTCCCCAATCGTCTTGGTTCTCCATGCCATTGGACTCTGCCCCCACCCCCACACCAAGGAACGTGTGGTGGCTGGCTTCAGGTGCATCAGCCACTCCACGTAAAAGCTGTCACGCGCAGGTGTCCTCCTGCAAGGATACCCACAAGAACTGAGAAGGAGGACAGCTATATTCGACCCCGAGTGACCGCCGATGATGATTGCGAAGGCTAGCGTCTTAATTTTTGTTTCAGAGCTGGAATTGTCAGTTTGCTTTCTTTCCTGATGAGGGAATGGGGCTCAGAGGGCCAAGGTTGAAGAGTCACGGTTTGCTACTGCTGGCAAGCCACGGCAGAGAGCGAAGGAATGAGAAGATGACAGTTAAAGGGGGTGCAGCAGGGGGATCCAAAAAGAAATGGAGCAAGAGAGGTAGGGGAGAGAGAGCGAGAGACACATGGAGAGAAGCGGGTGAGAGGGGGGAGTTAATCGCACTGTATTAACACTGCCGTAACACAACTCCACACCCGAGTGGGTGTCTCGCCGCCTTGATACATTTATGTTCTAATTATCTGCATCATTGCGGTTGATTAATTGATTGTGCTAATATCATACACAATGGCGCCATTTCAGTAAAGACACCAATCTGTGACTGGTTTTATGGGCGATGACTTCTTCCGCCATGATGCCAGATGCCCCATTACAGTATGCCTTAGGTTCAGGATCAGTTTGACTTGTGTCAGTGCGTGCAGTACAAGACCGCTGATTAAGGCGTGTCACGTTATTATTTGGAGAATAAAGCCGTGTGAATATTCTTCAAGTACCTGCTTTTCTGATTGAGTGATGATAAGATTTACACTCATAATCATGACAATATTAATTTAAGAAGAAAGGAGTTTGGTGGCCTTGAGGCATGTGTATAAAGTGACACCCACTCTAAAAAAAAAGTATCAATGGAGAAAAATAATTCCACTTGTTTCTAATGCAGTTAAAAAAGATTTTTGAGAATGTGCTCCTGAAATGAGGGAATGCTTATTTGTCGTGGAAAAAAAAACTGAAATCACCTTATACTCACATTTAGTAAAATATAACTTCGAACTCGACAGCACAGTGGCGCAGTGGTTAGCACGGTCGCCTCAGAGCAAGAAGGTCCTGGGGTCGAGCCCCGGAGTAGTCCAACCTTGGGGGTCGTCCCAGGTCATCCTCTGTGGGGAGTTTGCATGTTGTCTGCATGGGTTTCCTCCGGGTGCACTGGTTTTGTTCCCACAGTCCAAAGACATGTAGGTTAAGTGAATCGGCCTTACTAAAATTGTCCCTAGATGTGAATGCGTGTGTGTGGGCCCTGTGATGGTCTGGCGGCCTGTCCAGGGTGTCTCCCCACCTGCTGCCCAATGACTGCTGGGATAGGCTCCAGCATCCCGCGACCCAGGTTAGAATAAGCAGCTTGGATATTGGATGGATGGATGGATGGATAACTTCAAACTCAAAACCAGAGTAAATAAATGGGGGGAAGGCAGCAAACAAATAGTATTTCAAGGAGTCTTCCAGCCACTGAGCAGTGCTGGGTGCTGTACAGGAAGGTGGTGGGTTGGAAACGGTTGTCTTCCTGTAGAAAACTTATAACAATAAATGTCACATATATTCAGACATGACAAGCTGATACTTACCAAAGAACTAAAGTGCAAGCAGCTGTTGCCCCTGTATTTCAATTTGATGTCAAAGGTATTAACAGAAATAGATCACAACAGTTAAAATGAAAATTAGAATCAAATAGAACAAATCAGAACATAGCACTGAAGGAAACTTATGATACGACATCAGCCAACCCCAGAAATCTCAAATTTTGTCTATACAGGGGTGGTCGCCTCCGAGAGTTGTGTTTCCATCTCTTACAGACCTGCTAAATTTAGCTTGTTATAAATCAACAAACTGACTAAAAGAAAGTAATTTCTTTCCCAGGAAGCTATTGTGAAGTTGTGATTCACTCACAACTAGCAGGGTTGTCTTAAAAAGACTAGTATGGAAAACATTACCCAGACAGTTTCGGTTCGGTACCACACCTCTCTGACTGGAGTGTGACTGATTCTCATGCTGAGCTCAATGCAAAAAAAGTGACTTCAACACAAAGAATCCAAAGGTTACGTTCATGGATGTAATGCTGACGAATCTGCAATCTGTAGTTCCCTCACATCCCCCCTCTCTACCGTGTCTGTGCAGATATGCAGGACTTTACAGGAAGATCGCATCCGGCATAAAAGCTCCATAACGGCAAACCATTAACATTAGATGCACCATATAACAGGGTTTGAGCCAGGGTGACCTTGGGCGGAGAAAAATATAGGAAGTACATAAACATGTGCACGCACACGCACACAATCATTGTGCTAAACTAGTTGTACCTCATGACCGAGCACCAGTCACCTGAAGAGAATGAACCACTCTGTGGGCAATCAGCCACACCATAAAACACAGAGGGCCACATGTAGTGTAACACACTCTCAGTCTTTACTATGATCATACCATGATCCCATCACAGACATGGCGGGGTAGGGCAAAAAGGGCACCTTCACGCGGCCAATCTGGTTTCTCTCACTGTGCGTCACGGCTGCGCTGAACCAACGAGATTAACAATGAGCATTAAAATATATTTGCGGTGATTGTGTAGCCAGTAAAACTTGTCGTGGAAATAAAGCTAAATGCTTGTGCAGCGGTTTTTGGGAACGCTAAGTGGCTAGAGAGATATTAACTGGAGCAGACATGTGTTCATGCATGGAAGAGGGCCAATCTAGAGAGACGGTGTCACAGGAGAATAAATCATTCAACCTGTGCAGACGAATACACACACTTCTGTGCACAGACAGGATGGAAAAGAGAGAAAGAAACAGAGGGTCGGGGTGACAGAGAAGAGCGACAGTAGGAAAGAACGGTGACTGGATTTTTCGAGCGCTCATTGAGGGACAAAATAAAAGCTTAAAAGTTCGAAGAAACACAAGTCGCACAACACCCACACTCCCTATTGTAGGGAGGGTGTATTCAGGAAAGACAAGTATCGTACGTTAAAAGGTCCACATGCAGAAACCAACACACACATCAGCTATGTTGTTCAGAGAAAGTGTCTCGTGTTCCTGTCACTGCCCTGCGACGGCCCTGAAACTATAAATGGAGTCATTGCTTCATTCACAGTATGTGACTTTAAATTTCTCACGTTCACACATCAACCTGCCGGTCTTCGCAAGAGAATTAAAACACACGGAAAGAAGAAACCAAAAGCTGAAACAGCAACTGTCTCTTTCCATAAAGTGAAATGGATCATAAAACAATGAGGCGGCATGGTGGTTAGCGCCGTCGCCTCACAGCAAGAAGGTCCTGGGTTCGAACCCCGGGGTTGTCCAACCTTGGGGGGGGGGGGGTCATCCCAGGTCATAACCTATGTGGAGTTTGCATGTTCTCCCCGTGTCTGCGGTGGGTTTTCTCCGGGTGCTCTGGTTTCCCCCACCATCAAAAAAAGACATGGATGTTAGGGTTAGTACTCCTGTCTGTGCCCCTGACCGAGGCATGGTAAGAAGAACTGGAGCTGGTCCCCGGGCGCTGCAGGCCGGCTGCCCACTGCTCCTAGCTACACAGCTTGGATGGACTAAAGGCAGAAGAATAATTTCCCCATGAGGATTAATAAAGTAGTAAAAAAAAATGAACAAGTTAGTTTGAAGAAACACAATTACAAAACCTACCATCATCAGAAAAAAATAGTCCATTTTTGTGCCAAGTCTGTGTTTCTGCGTGTATACCCAATCCCCACAATTACAGATACCCAAGGTGCAGCTGATATTTCTCTCCCTCTCTTCTAAAGTTCTGTGAAAAGCGTGACTAAGGATGAAAGCAAGTGAATCAAATGGACACTACGCCCCCTGCTGCTGCGTGAAAGTGGGAAAAATATGTTCAAAGTGCGCTTTGACATGATCGGCATCATGCTCCGTTCTCTGGCAAACACAATACCCCATGATCAGCTGATCACAAGCACGTCTCGCAAGTACTGCTCTCAAGGGCCATTGCATCAATTCATTTGGTGCAGTTGCCGGCCTGATTACCATTTTAAATACATATGCATGACACAGATACAGATGCACATTCATGAACATGGGCCTGTCTGCGTGCACACACACACACACACACACACACACACACACACACACACACACACACCAAGTATGAAAGATGTGCATTTTCTGCAGACTGTGCCACACAAACACACAGGGCACAAAGTCTGAAGTTTGTCGCATCACTAACCACATCACATCCTTATTCAAACTTTGCTCTACTTCCCTGAGCACTGACATTAACGAGTCATCGGGAGTCCGTAGACCCGCTTGCAGACACTTTTCTGTTGAGGAGTCACTGGAACTACGGTTCTCCACCTGCAGAACCTCATGCATTTATTCAAAACAATGATTTAAATGCCAGCCCTCAAAAGTAAAAGATGCTCTCATTATATTGTGAGCTACTTAAGAATTTTAAATGATCAATTCCTGCCCTCTCCGGATTTTGATGAGTAGGAAAGAAAGAGAGCGACAAAGAGCAAGAGAAAGAATGAGAAAAAGGTTAAAGAGCAAAGAAAAACAGTCAACTCAAATATTTAATGAAAATGCTGAGCAGTGAATGTGAAAAATTTTCAGCTTTATGGCCCAGATTATGAATACTATTATCTAATATGATTATACAAGATAAATTGAGTTAACAAGAACTATAATGATTTTGATAGAAAAAGGAAAAATCGCTCCTTGGTGCAGTTTTTTTTTTGGGGGGGGGGGGTAGGTAGGTAGGGATCCTTATCGTACTCAGCTGCCCATCAAACATCTGCTGCCTGGTCTGCATGACAGAGTTGACATCGGGGCACCTCCAAGGCTACATTTACACCGCAGGTCTTGATGCCCAGTTCAATTTTTTACCCATATCTAATTTTTTTTGACTGCTTGTTTACATCCTACTTTTAAAAATGAACCATAATAAGGGCATCCAGGTAGCATAGTGGTCTATTCCATTGCCTACCAACACAGGGATCTCCGGTTCGAATCCCCATCCTACCTCTGGCTTGGTTGGGCGTCCCTACAGATACAATTGGCCTTGTCTGTGGATGGGAAGCCAGATGTGGGTATGTGTCCTGGTCGCGGCAATAGCGCCTCCTCTGATCGGATGGGTGCCTGTTCAGAGAAGAGGGGGAACTGGGGGGGGGGATAGCCTGATCCTCCCACGTGCTACATCCTCCTGGCAAAACTCCTCACTGTCAGGTGAAAAGAAGCGGCTGGTGACTGCAAATGTATCAGAGGAGACGTGGTAGTCTGAAGCCCTCGCCGGATCGGCAGAGGAGCACTTGAAATTACCCGCATACATAGGCCTATACAAGAATTTGGCCACCGATGCGAAAGTTAAAACTGACAAATGTACGACATGTGAATGTGACAAGAGTGTGGGAGTGCCACATTTTGAATGGTGTGGAAAATCCCATCTGTGTGCTTACATGAGAGTGGCATTGGTGGCTATCAGATTACTTTCTGATTTATTTCCACATATGAATGTGGTCAAATTGGACCTGAAGATATGCTTCTTCTTTTTTTTTGCTGGTTACACAGTCTTTTTGCTTTAACATACTACCATTGATTTTATTTAGGTCACATAGTATGGTGGCTATGGAAACCCAGCCACTGAGGATGCACAAACTAGTGCATTTTTAGTGCCAGTCTCAAGCCCAGATCAATGGGGAGGAATCAGGAACACTCATTTCACCTCATGTGCTTGCACACATGAAATGAAACGAAATGCCATTTCCACCAGCCCACAGCAGTGCAACATACAGACGAAAACACATTCAAGAACTACAACAACGCATATTCAAACTAACACATATATCCAAACTAAACAAAAATGTTGCAAGAGGAAGGACAATTGACATAAACCCTTTGCTAAATCAAATATGCAGCTCGTAATTTCAGATTTCCATACCGAATCGGTCAAGGCCCAGGTTACCAACGACCACCACCAGTACTGTTGGCCAGCAGGGTGCCAGTGGAAACTATGCTACTGTAGAGCGAAGGAGAAGGAGAGAGGGAAGGCATGTCCAAAGGCAGAGGGAGAGGAGGAAGGGTAGAAGTGTGGAGGTGAGAGTCGGAACTTTGAATGTTGGCACTATGACTGGTAAAGGGAGAGAGCGGGCTGATATGGTGGAGAGAAGGAAGGCATCTATACTGTGTGTGCAAGAGACCAGATGGAAGGGGAGTGAGGCCAGGAGCATCGGAGGTGGGTTCAAACTCTTCTACCATGGTGCGAATGGAAGGAGAAATGGGATAGGGGTAATTCTGAAGGAAGAGAGTGTCAAGAGTGTTTTGGAGGGGAAGAGAGTGTCGGACAGAGTGATGAGTATGAAGCTGGAAATCGAAGGTGTGATGATGAATGTTACCAGAGCATATGCCCCGCAAGTTGGGTGTGAGATGGAAGAGAAAGAAGAATTCTGGAGTGAGCTGAATGAAGTGGTGGACAGGGTACCCAAGGAGGAGAGAGTGGTGATTGGATTGGACTTCAATGGGCATGTTGGTGAAGGGAACAGAGGTGATGAGGACGGGATGGGCAGGTATGGTGTCAAGGAGAGGAATGTGGAAGGACAGATGGTGGTGGGTTTTGTGAAAAGGATTGAAATGGCTGTGGTGAATACATATTTCATGAAGAGGGAGGAACACAGGATGACAAATAAGAGTGGAGGAAAATGAACACAGGTGGACTATATCTTAAACTGGAGGCGCGATCTGAAAGGGATTGGAGACTGCAAGGTGGTGACAGAGGAGAATGTAGCTAGGCAGCATCAGATGGTGGTCTGATTTTGGTGATCAAGAAGAGAAAGAGAGTGAAGGCAGAAGCAAGGATCAAATGGTGGAAGTTGAAGAAGGAGGAGTGGAGTTAAGGGATGTGTAGAGTTCAAGTGTGGAATTCTGGGAGGAGTTAAGACAGGCACTGGGTGGTAGTGAAGAGTTGCCAGATGGCTGGGCAACCACTGCAGAAATAGTGAGGGAGAAAGCTAGGAAGGTAGTTGGTGTGTCAACTGGACAGAAGAAGGAAGACAACGAGACCTGGTGGTGGAATTAGGAAGTACAGGAAAATATACAGAGGAAGAGGTTGGCAAAGAAGAAGTGAGATAGTCAGCAAGATGAAGAAAGTAGACAGAGTACAAGGAGATATGTCATAAAGCAAAGAGAGAAGTGATGAAGACAAATCAAAAGGCATATGGTGAGTTTTAAGAGAGGTTGGACACTGAGGAAGGACAAAAGGACTTGTACCAACTGGCTAGACAGAAGGACCGAGCTGGGAAGAATGTGCAGCAGGTTAGGGTGATGAAGAAGAGATGGAAATATGCTGACAAGCAAGGAGAGTGTGTTGAGAAGGTGGAAGGAGTACTTTGAGGAGCTGATGAATGAAGGAAATGAGAGAGAGAGAAGGATGGATGACGTGGGGATAGTGAATCGGGACATGCGGTGGATTAACAAGGAGGAAGTGAGGGCGGCTATGAAAAGGATGAAGAGTGGAAAGGCGGTTGGTCCAGATGACATACTTGTGGAGGCATGGAGGTGTTTAGAAGAGATGGTAGTGGGGTTTTTAACTAGACTGTTTAACACAATCTTGGAAAGTGAGAGGATGCCTGAGGAGTGGATAAGAAACATACTAGTACCGATTTTCAAAAATAAGGGTGATGTGCAGAACTGTAGCAACTACAGAGATATAAAGTTGATAAGCCACAGCATGAAGACATGGAAAAGAGTAGTGGAAGCTAAGTTAGGAGGAGAGGTGATGACTAGTGAACAGCAGTATGGTTTCATGCCACAGAAGAGCGCTACAGATGTGATGCTCGCTTTGAGAATGTTGATGGAGAAGTATAGAGAAGGTCAGAAGGAGTTACATTGTCTTACAGTCTGCCTTGATTTAGCGAAAGCATACAACAGGATGCCGAGAAAGGTGTGGTATTGTATGAGGAAGTCGGGAGTGGCAAAGAAGTATGTAGGAGTGCTGCAGGATATGTATGAGGGCAGTATGACAGTGGTGAGGTGTGCGGTAGGAATGACAGACGGGTTCAAGGTGGAGGTGGTGTTACATCAAGGATCGGCTCTGAGCCCTTTGTTGTTTGCAATGGTGTGCAGTAGAAAAATACAGAACCGCCCGTTCCTAGTTAGACATCATGTACTGCTCACGTTTTGCCTACAACTTATGTTTTGCTTACAACTGACCCTTCCGCAAATTTCAGCATTTCCTTATATCTCTGCAGATTGGCAGGGCCGCAACTGGCTGAAATCGGTTAGGGCGGCTTAGACAATGCATACCCTTGTATTGCTATAAAAACTATATACTCCTCCTGTTTGAGCCTCTCTCTCACTCGCTCCTTTCTTCCTACCCCATATGGGGCGAGCCCGTTTGTAAACGCTGAATTAAACTTACTCAGAAAGACAAAGCCGACTCAGGATTTTATTTGATTTTTATTACAAATTTTGCCACCACAAACTCGGCGTTGTCGGCAGGATCACTCACGTGAGGGGGCTTCTGGGACTCAGCACTGCAGGTAACAGAGTGTGCACACCCTGAAGTCGGGGACTTCAGCCTCAACCTCCCCGTCAAAGAGGGTAGAGAAGTGGGAGCCTGACGCCTGAGGACCGGACTCACTCACCGCTGTGATCCAAAAAACTAAGGTGGTGAACTAGGATCTGTCTTTCTGGTAAGATAATTCTTTTACAGAGAAAAAAAGAAAACTGTGCACAAGGTTTTGGGAACCTAATAAGAGAAAAACGGTTCTTACATTGTGTTCAACTTTGCATAACTGACGAGTTACTAGGGCAGGTAGACGCCAATTAATCGTTCAACTGACAAGGTCAAAAGAGGGGTACCGGGTACAAATGGTATATTTATGACACACTGGATGAAAGAAAGATTATCAGGGCTGATAATCTAACAGCGCTTAAGAGAAAGAAAGAAAAAAATGAGGGAAAAAAAAGACAGGTTGACAGACAAGATCAGGCAGGTCTCTATGGACTATGGTGTTCATGGAAGACATTGTGATCTGCAGCGAGAGTGGGGAGCAGGTTGAGGAGAGCCTGGAGGGGAGGAGGTATGCACTGGAGAGAAGAGGAATGAAAGTCAGTAGGAGCAAGATGGAATATCTATGCGTGAACAAGAGGAAGGACAGCAGAATGGTGAGGATGCAAGAAGTAGAGGTGAAGAAGGCATATGAGTTTAAATACTTGGGGTCAACTGTTCAAAGTAACGGGGAGTGCAGAAGAGAGGTGAAGAAGAGAGGGCAGGCAGGGTGGAGTGGGTGGAGAAGAGTGTCATGAGTGATTTGCGACAGAAGGGTACCAGCAAGAGTTAAAGGAAATATTTACAAGATGGTTGTGAGACCAGCTATGCTATATGGTTTGGAGATGGTGGCACTGACGAAAAGAGAGCAGGCGGGGCTGGAGGTGGCAGAGTTGAAGATGCTAAGATTTTCACTGGGAATAACGAAGAAGGACAAGATTAGGAACGAGTATATTAGAGGGACAGCTCAGGTTGGACAGTTTGGAGACAAAGCAAGGGAGGCAAGATTGAGATGGCTTGGACATGTGTGGAGGAGAGATGCTGGGTATATTGGGAGAAGGATGCTGAATATGGGGCTGAGGTTTATGAATGTGGTGAGGGAGGACATGCAGATGGCTGGTGTGACAGAGGAAGATGCAGAGGACAAAAAGAGATGGAAATGGACGACCCGCTGTGGCGATCCCTAACGGGAGCAGCCGCAAGGAGAAGATTTTTCCATTTCCATTCAACATTTCTTAATTGGATCTTCAAAACATGCACTGAAAATAGCTTGATGCAAATGGGACAATTGTTGGCACACATGCGGATTTCTCATGTGCTTTAGTTGTCAGACTGTGGGAGCTCATTGTTTCCCATAATGTAATAAGGAGATCTTTGGGTTTTTCCAACATTTCCAGCCTTCTGCGCTCACACTGACATCCAATGGCAGTATGCCTTCTTCGTGTGTATCATTATGTTCAGACCTTATAGTCGTACTCATCTCCTTGAATGCTGCACCAGTAAGTAGGACACAGCAGGGTGACGGGGAGATTTTCACACAGGTTGTTTCAGATGGAAGGATATCTTTGATATGAGTAGGGTTTTTTTTTCTTCTACTTTACCCTGCTGGAGTCCTGAGCAAGTGACTGTAATGTGAAATACTTTGACCCTCACAAAATGTGATCCACTTCAGTTTAATCAGACAAACGAAAACCAAACCATCTGAAAAAGCTAACAATAACATCTCTAATTGTACAAAACGGACGTGTAGGTGAGTCAGCAACTTGCATATCTCATGTGATGTGGTCCCAATTAGGTAGGTTTATTGAATCTAGGCGAAATATTGGATGGTTTTACCATGAAGTTATAAATGTAAAACAGTTCATAATTTTCAAAAAGATAGGGCATTGTGAGGCAAACTTTGACCATGCAATGTACAATTCAAAGTTGTGTTTAAAAAAAAAAGCAAAAAGAAATTGCACTCGGGCTAGTAGCAGGCAAACCAAAAAAAAATCCATTTTCATGTTAGATGTTTACAAAAATGACAAATGGAAAATCACAGCAAGAGCCACCGGTCACTGTGCTTTTAGAAGAAAACATACTTTAGTTGCGTGTGTTTGGAAAGACGGCGATGAATCTGTTTTGTTTTTTTCCCCCATCACTCATATAGTTGAAAACAGCTACCTCCTGGGGCGTGTTATTCCAGGTCCATTCTACTTGTATACAGTATGTGTGAGTGTGTGTGTGTGTGTGTGTGTGTGTGTGTGTGTGTGTGTGTGTGTGTGTGTGTGTGTGTGTGTGTGTGTGTGTGTGAGTGAGCGAGACAGAGAGAAGGAGAGAGAAGGAGAGAGCTTCCGAGTATTCCAATTCACATTTACTGAATAACAGTTCTTCTATTACCATCAATCCTTGGTAAATAACTCTTCATTCCTCGATGTTCTGGGGCAAAATGTATCAAACTCATCCATAAAAGAACACCTACATGGAAAACTGGACAACTCCATACATTACGTTTTTCTGAGGGGCATCAAGGTAGCGTAGCGGTCTATTCCGCTGCCTACCAACACGGGAATCGCCAGTTCGAATCCCCGTGTTACCTCCGGCTTGGCCGGGCGTCCCTACAGACAGTTGGCTGTGTCTGCGGGTGGGAAGACAGATGTGGGTATGTGTCCTGGTCGCTGCACTAGTGCCTCCTTTGGTTGGTCGGGGCGCCTGTTCAGGCGGGGGAGGGGGAACTGGGGGGGATAGCGTGATCCTCCCACACGTTACGTCCCACTGGTGAAACTCTTCACTGTCAGGTGAAAAGAAGCGGCTGGTGACTCCATGTATCGGAGGAGGCATGTGGTAGTCTGCAGTCCTGCCTGAATCGGCAGAGAGGGTGGAGCAGGGACCAGGACGGCTCAGAAGAGTGGGGTAATTGGACAGGAACAATTGGGGAGAAAAAAGGAAGCGGGGGGGGGGGGGGACTTTTTCTGAGATTTATGAACATTGTGTACGCGATCGTTACACACGCAATTTCGATTAATTGGCCATATTAGGCATCGTTTATTAGTGGCCCAAATTCACACGTTTTCTTCCGGGCTAAACAGACCGAGACGAGATCGTTGGTTTAATTTATAGATATAGTTTACTCCCATTGTAGATCAATTAAACTGTCATTTGTTATGCATGCACTTTCTCTCTTCGCATTCTAAACTGCACAGAGGTATGCAGATTCTCATGCTAAGTGTTTTTTTTTTCATGAACCTGAAACTGTGTATAAATAGACGTATGCATGTTTCAGAGGCAACTTTTATGCATACGCACCTTCATACATTTGGTCTTTTGGTGATGCTATATTTTTCTATTTTGTTGACAGCAAAGTACATCAAGGGTAAGATTTCAATCATCAAGATGATATAATATAGATTCCTTATTATTCAAGAAGCCTTGTTAAGGAGGTTCTTTCCTGACAAGGATTAATTCATTTCTTATGACCTTCTACACCGAACCGTGTAGATGCTGTAGATGTAGGGGAGGCCATGTTCTCAACTGACTGTGAATAAAGACGCATAATCAGTGCCAGATGAACTATGAATAAACAAGATACATGCAAAAAAAATATGGCTTCACCCCTAAATTCTCCCTTTTAAGATTCGTTTAAGCTTCATTCTCTTTTAAACCTCAAGCAAAATTTTTCTGCTGAGAACTTACAACCTGTCACATGCAGCGGCAGTGACAGGTGGCGACAACACGCGCCCATGCAGAATACAAGTACATGTGAAAGTAAGTCACTGCCGTCACAGCTCGATCAGAAGGTTATTCATCGACGACACTCGAGCAACGGACCGGCCAAATTGCTTGTGTCAAAGTTGAAATCGCGTCTGTTTTGGGGGGAAACTGTTGGCGGCTGCAATAAAATTGCCTCCTGCAAGACTCAATCTCCTGAGTAAGTCTCCACCACCCTTTAGCCTTTGAGCTACCAGGACGGTTTCCAACAAGAGAGGAAGAGGAATGAATCGGGAGACATGGGGCAGCTCGCTGTAGACTTAGTAAAGATTAATTTGAATCTGTCAGTAGGAGTAGAAACCTTCCAAAGATGAAAGAATAGAAGTAGAATGTATCAAAAAAGATGGCAAGATCATCCAGCATGCCCCCAACATGCGATATTAACACACACACACACACACACCCTCACATTTGTTTTGCAGTTGTACGAGGACCCTCCTTGACTACATTCATTCCCTAGCCCCTTACTTTAACCTCAGAGTTCATAACTACATGTTTAACCTCAACCCTTAATCCTGACCAAAAGATGCAATCCATTTTTTTTAAAATTAGAAATGCCATATTTGATACTTTTCCCCACTAGTGTTTTCGTAGTAACAAAGTAACAATTTGATATGCTAGCGTTGTGTAATGGCTCCTCTACATGTGATCTCTCACTGGTGCTGACACGGTCCACCATTCCTGTCAAGTATGTGAAAGTAATGGCACATGAAAAGAAGAAGAAGCAGAAGGACATGACATGGAAGAGCAAGCAATGGGGGCTAAAATACCAACGTTTAATTAAGTCTAATTGAGTGGCTGACATTGAGTGTTTGCCTGATATGTTGCCCAATTACTGTGTTACGTAACATTGCAGGTCAGTCTTATTCCACGAAAATAATCACTCCACAGATGTCAGTCTTACTCAAAAATCTAATCTGCGCATGTCTGTGCATTCAGGGCCATGTTTATTTCCAAACTCTCGGATTTGAGGTATGAAAATGAACTGTTAGGACCAGCAGACACAATAGATGAGGCAAAATCCACCAACAATTTAGAGAAAACCAATGAAATTGAGGCTAGCCACTTTAACCTAAAAGAGGCTTTTGAAGAAGTGAGGATTGGCCGAAATGTCCTCACTTTGCAAAAACATGCTCAAATTGGTCCTCATAAAGATAAAATGGTAAATGGACTGCATTTATATATCACTTTTCTAGTCCGCCGAACACTCAATGTGCTTTACAGTGTATGCCTCATATTCATCCATTCACACAAATGCTCATACACTGATTATGGAGGCTGCCATGCAAGGCACCAACCTGCTCATCAGCAGCAGTTAGGAGTTCAGTGTCTTGCTCAAGGGCACTTCGACGCACTCTCTGGAGGAGCCGGGGATCGAAACAGCGACCTTCCGATTACTCACAGACTGAAGAACACTAGCCACACCAGGAATCAGGATCTGCACATTTATTCTAAAGAAAAAAAAGTAGCATGGGGCACAGTCAATTCGCACACAGTGACAGGCTGTCTCTCGCTCCCCATTACAAGGGCTGCTCATTTTTATTTTTTGTTAAAAATATACGTATAAGAAAGTACAACTATAAATAAAATGTGCACACTAAAAGAAAGTCTGCCCTTACCGTGGTTACACACGCATCTGAAATCAGTAGTTAAAAGTAAAAGCAAAAACGAAAATAATTAAGTAAAACTATGTTAGGCTATTCATTCGATGCAGTCCTTCCATAAAAGTACACAAGAATATGACAAATAACTTAACACCATAACGCACCTTAAAAATAAAAAGTAGGATGGGGCAGGCTGTCTCCCCTGCAGCGAGTCAGGAAATATGCAAATGAGGTAAAATCCCCCGACAAATTTAACAGGATTTAATGGCCGTTTTTATCGACCAAAACCAATGGCAAAACTCAGAAACGTGTTAGCAATGATCTATTGTTACATTTCCATACAGTTTAAGACAGGAAAAAAATACCTTTAAACGTGCTTAAACAAGGGACATACTGTTCGAACGTGTCTCACCTTTACCAGAGCCGCTCAACTTTTGCCGCGTCACTCCTGCGTCTCTTGTGTGTGGCTAATTGAAGTCCCCCTTACTACAACAGGTAAACCGGAACCATTCGTTAAACATAAGGTCGGCGATGTACAGACTATAACAGAAAATATTACGCACAGGTTTTGAGAATGTTCACCAAGAGAGAGAAAAAAGATAAAAGATAACACGAACAACATATTGACGCACGTGTAAAATATGTGTACACGCATCCCTTCGTCAACATCCACAGTGGACATTGACGAAGACAGTGCCCTCAGTCTTTATTGATCCTAACATTGATGGAATTATCGGGTTTTTTTCTTCTTCATTTTCTTCTTCAACGTCTTCTTCCTCTCCTTTTTTAATCCAGTATGGGGCGTGGACCTGTGGCATGTGTCAGACTTGGACTTGTGCTGGACTGTTTAATTGTTCGGACATACAGGTTCACTTGATCAGACGGAACGTTGACAGAAGAAGCAGCCCATCAAGCAGACCAAAAAGCAAAATGAGCTTCAAGTGGATGTACTAACTCAAGTGGAACTCGTACATAACTATTTCTTTCACCGGAAACTACAAGCAGAGCGTAGTTTTTAAAATGTTCCGTCATTCACACAGCTGTCCCCCTCAGGAGGGACGAGAAAGAAAGAAGAGAGGGGGGGGTAGTTACAGCCTGCCTACGGACGATAAGGCACTGATCAATTCCACACCTGACTATTGGACTAGCGAAGACGTTTTGAATAGATAACGAACGCGTAGGTAAGGGATTATTATGACGGCCGATAACATTTTATGAACATTTTATCTTTGCCTGTGTCACCCGCTTTATTGGAAAACTTTACAAGGGGCCGAGATCGAGGTGGTGAGGTGTAGTCGCCAAGCAGGGGGAAGAGTTTGTGTTTTGGAACGTATGGACAGGAACGGCGGGAGCCATTCTCCCCATTCGCGACTCCCTCCCTCCATCCACTCATCTCATTAAAGGCAGCTCCATGTAAGCACCCCGTCAGCCTCTTAGGGGAGGGATAATGAAGTAATCCATAGACTCATTACTCAACCATCACCCTCGGTGTGCTCTGGCCGCCACGGACCACTTAGTTGGAGGTGTGTGTGTGTGTGTGTGTGTGTGTGTGTGTGTGTGTGTGTGTGTGTGTGTGTGTGAGAAACAAAGCAGCTAGAGAAGGTATCGCTGGTGTAATAGGCAGAGGTCAGTGTGGGACACGGAGATAGACTGTGGAGTGTTTTGAGATTTTAAAAAAAGGTGAGTTGGGGGTTGAGAGAAAGAAGGGAGTGAACCTGACTCGGAGTAAGAGGGTCTATTGTAGAGGTCTAGTTACACTTAAAGGATCATCTCAGGGAAATTACCAATTACTTCCTATGACGATTTCTCTGCTGTTATTCCCTGCTGTCCAAAGGAGGTAAGGAGGAGTGAGGGAGGAGAGAAGAGGAGAGGCGGGGGAGGGGGAGAGAAAAGCAGGAGCGGGGGAGGGGGGCAGGAAAAACTTTATGTCTCCATAAAGGCTGGCATTATCATCCCTGGCCACCCACATTACAAGGACCCAACCTGTAAATAAGCAGTGACGCACGTGTTACATTCTTAAGGATGCTGATTTAAGACTATTGGTTTTGCCAGTCTATTTATTTTGCATGATGGTGCTATTTACAGGAGGCAAGTGGGGGAGCGAGGCAAGCATGCAAGATACACCATCAAACACTACGCTATGAGTCACAGAGCGGACCCAAAGCCAATTCCCAGGTATTGGACTGCTTTGAGTTTTATGATCCACTATCACCAAACCTAATATAATTACCCGACAAGGGCACTCCGTCTTTCAGCCGTGGGGGGGTGGTGAAATAGGATGGTGGCCGAAAAGGGAGCGGAGGGGAGGGATGGTGGGGGAGGAGGATGTGGATGAGAGGGCACTCGAGGGGGTGAAGGAGGGCAGGGCAAGTGCAGAGTTACAGGGAATTTTCTCTTAGGTTTATGTGCACGCCCCAGAGCCACTCCGCCTATCCTCCTATCAACCTCCAAAGCCTTCTGGCTGTTGTTAAGCAGCGGTCCGCCACTTAACCCATATGGGTGGTGACCTTACCAGTGTTGTTATTAATTCCTTTATTATTTTAATTAAGTAGAAACACCCCATGCGAAGTGGAATTGACGGATCCACCTAAAAAGGTCTGTAATTAATCGAGCCCGTTCTGAAGGTCAGTGCATCTGTAACAATGGGATCATGCCTCTGTGTGTGTGTGTGTGTGTGTGTGTGTGTGTGTGTGTGTGTGTGTGTGTGTGTGTGCACGCATGCATGCATGCATGCAAGCATGTATTTTGTGCAGCTCTCCGCTCCTCTACTTCATAATCTTGCATGTGGTTGTATGAGACTGGTATGATTAGCTCTTGTCACACGAACCATAACTCATAACCACACTGACGCCTCAATCACTGCTCACCCCAGCTAAATGCATCTGTCACTGAGGCCACAAGTGATATACACCACTATTATGAATAGAAAAACCACTGTTAGGGTACCTATTACTACGTTATCTTGGTTCCCATTTCTTGCACTAAAGCCCCATAACCCCAAGGTTGAGAGATCAGCTCTGACTTTGTTTTTCTCATCCTCCAGAGGTCATCCAGCAATTTCAGCGATGGTATGACACCTATTGACACTCTCTCTGTCCTTGTTGGGAATCAGAACAACACCCCCCTCCCCCGCCCCACATTTCTCCATCATCTGTGTTCTTCATGGCTACTGAGCTTCCTACAGCCACGTTTATCTACCTTGCAGCTTAAGGCTGACATATGATGGACACATGAAAAATTCATACTGATGAGAGACACTGACACAGGCGGGACAGAGGAAGAGAGAAGAGCCCGAGAGCAATGTCATACAGAGTAACAGAGAAAGAGAAGGTTAAATTGTCAACTAAGCGGCATAAGGATGAGAACCAAATGAAGGCCGGATCGAACGCACAGATGACACTGATGATTGAATGGATGGTGATTCAGAGTGGGTGGTAGAAGCAAGTGCGTCAGTGTGAAATGGTTAAAAACGGGCCAGGATTCTGCTTTCAAAAGGTTAATTACATCTATTCGGTGTAACAAGGAGCTGCTTTGGAGGAAGAGACATTAATAAGACATGACAAGGCCAAAGAGCAAGGTAGGGCAATAGTCTAGGGATTGGAGAAAGAGGCAGACAGCAGCATCCACTCCTCCTGCCCGAGCCAACTAATAGAACAAGATAAAAACAAAGAAGCTTATCAGTCATCAAAATGAAAGAAAGGAGGTAAGATGAGATAGAGAGATGGGGACGGAGAGAGGTGGGTTGAACAGGCTAAAATAAGTCTTTGTCTCACTTGTACAGTTGCTGCATTTACTTAATTGCATGAAAACGCCATTTCTAATTTGGGATATATCTACATTCTGATCTCGGGGGGATTTAGATGTAGCGTAGGCATTTTTGTCTTTGAAATGTCTAACTCAATTTGTCGCACTCACTTATGAAAAGACGCCCATCTGATAATCTTGCATCCCTTTAGGGTAACATACTGCTGATAAGTGGAATCCAAGAAAAGAATGCTGAAAATAATCCACCCGAAGAGAGTCAACGCAACAGAGGGGAAACAAAAGACGTCTGTGCTCAAACCCTAGAATGCTGGAATACAATTTCTGATGTTTTATCGCTGATATTGACGTTTCAGTCGCACCGATTTTGTTTTTCATTCCTTGCATATGCAAAGAGAGCCAAACACGTCCGCCAATGTACAGACACACAACCTATAAGCACAGCTAGACCTGGATCTGTCAGTGCCGCTGAGTCAAGTCTTATATCAAAAAAAAAAAGAAAGAAAGAAAACTAGATCTGAGTCATCCGTTCTGCGGTAAGGCTTTGTTTTAACTTTAGGGAGAGAGTGGAAGTGATGGGAGGGGGACGAAACCAGCATGACTGCTCTCTGCAGAGACACTAATCCATGTGATGGCATTATCATCCATATATCAGCCCCGCTATATAGTAGACAGGCAGGGGTGTAGGACGTGCCACTCATCGTGACAGCTGGGGTCTTTACACTCGGGAGGGAGGAACAACTCATTACTGGGGATGTTTTCTCAATATTTTGATGGGTAAATAGAAAACCGGCTATCAAAAGCCAATGTTGACAGCTGCCGCATAGCTTCCCACTTAATCTGGATACGCATGAATAGGAAAAGGATAATATCATCAGCATACTGTCATATCTCACTTTTTTTTTATAAAGTGAAAATATCAGATGCCCATTTTTCCAATCAGTGATTTGTGTATCAATGGGCAATTCCGGCAGCTGTCAAGGGTTGGGCTTTGAAGTGGCAGTTGGCGATAAGGATTATAATTAGCCTTTTTCTGTGCAGGTGAATGAAACCCCCCCTACCCCCACCCCTTTCTCCTCCGCCACCCCCTCCAAAGACTGAGATAAGTAATCACCAGATGTAAAAACTCAATGGTCTCCAACAAAACTTGTGGTGGATGCTTGCAATCTGACAGCGACACGGTGATTTCATTTTATCGCTCAAGTGCATCGGTCCTGATGCGGTGCTGTGTCATCAGCAAGCAACTCACCCCTGTATCTCTCACAGATGGTGCGGCAAATTCACTGCTCATCAATCCATCACACAGCCTTTTATTTGCCTTTTTATTTGGAGAGTGACTCAAGAGAGTGGAAGGTACTGTGCTTTCAGTCCCTCTCCCTCGGTGTGAGTCACGATGAGAGAAGGTCTGAATCTCATCTCGGACACATCGTGATGACAGGACAGTTGTATTATGGGTGGGTAAATGGGTCACCCCCCCCCCTTTGTCTTCCCATTTGTATCCGGCCAATTACCCCGCTCTCCGAGCCATCTAGATCGCTGCTTCACCCACTCTGCCGATCCGGGGAGGGCTGCAGACTACCACATGCTTCCTCTGATACATGTGGAGTCGCCGGCCGTTTCTTTTCACCTGACAGTGAGGATATTGCCAGGGGGACGTGGGAGGATCATGCTATTCCCCCCAGTTCCCCCTCCTCCCTGAACAGCCACCCCGACCAACCAGAGGAGGCGCTGGTGCAGTGACCAGGACACACACCCACATCCGGCTTCCCACCCACAGACACAAACCAATTGTGTGTGTAGGGACGCCCGACCATGCTGGAGGTAACACGTGGATTCGAACCAGCGATCCTCGTGTTGATCGGCAACAGAATAGACCACTATGCTACCCAGACGCAATGGGTCACTTTTTACAATGAATTTCTGCCTACTTTGAAAAGTAAAGACAGTATGTAAGGAAGTAAGAGTGGATGCTGCTACTCCAACCCATCTTCATCTGAAAGCATCCATATATTCACACCTTTCCCATTAAGCAAGGGGACCGAGCCAGTGAGCTTTATTTCATCGATGAGTTTTATCACCAAATAGTTAGGACACCGAGCAGACAATGTCTGCCAGCCTTGGCACCATAAACTGTTAGAAGCAAACCACTCCTTGTAGTGTTAATTCTGATACGGTGATATTAACCTCAAGATAACGTAACATAAGCTAAGACAACACAACATGCAATAAATGCACAAGGGAATTGAAGTGAGCAGCAGCTGATGAACAAATACAGTGAAAGAAGGACAAGAACAAATATTGCAAGGCGGAAAACCCAATAAAAAGCAAATACTGCAAAAGCCTTACATAGTATACCGTGAAGCAAATGATATTCATCAAAGACTATAAATGGATTACAGTAATTAACAAACAAGAATACAATAAGAGATGGGGGAGATTGAGCTGGTCCATTTAATAGGATGACCTAAATATTACAACACAATGGCAAGGGGGTCAAGGCCCTGACGCCGTATCAGAGGATCTGATGGCCGTGGGAAAATCCCTAAAATGACCCCTGGTGATTGTGGTTGTTGCATGTTATTGCTGTGGGAGTTGTGTTGTTCATGTCTTGAGGAGAGCGGAGGGTGCTGTCTCCAATGGCCAGGAGTCAGTCTTTTCTCCACAACTACATCTTGGCTCCCTAATGTGTAGCTTGAGCCAGTGACTGAGCTAAATGCATTAAGCCTGAGACTAATACCAGAGAATAATGAAGTCAGGAGACAAAAGAGTAAAAGAACTTTAATTGGTCTGGATGTACATTCCTTCATTTAAGCACTGCCAAAGTCACAAGGATTAATACAATTTGGTCAGCCATTGTGCGTGTGTGTCTGTGTGTGCGTGGATCGGCTGTCCGGGTGCATATGTGCGCATGTTTATGAATGTGTGCAGTTTGTGCTTGGCAGTGAAGTTGAGTCCAAACCGGGCCTGACTGTACGCATTGTTGGCTCAATATCAGAGACCCCATTTGCTTGATTCAAATTAGGCACATTGTCAGCATTCCTAATTCACCATAGCTCTTCTTCTTTCTTTTAAGAGTGTAGCTTTTCACAAAACTGAGTTAACTGTGAATAGATTGTTGTTTCACCAGAGATGAATTCTGACCCTGTGGCGTTGGAAAAGACGGAGTAATGGCTTTTAGAGTGGGTTCCACTCAGCGAATGCACAAGGCCACAAGCACTTTACTTCATATACTGTAAATGTAACTTCTGCAATTGTAGGTCATGCTGAGAGAGCTAGTTGCCAAAGAAATGCATGGAGCAAAAACCTTGTACAGTTTATTTTTAATAACTTTGTTAAAATACTCAAACAACTGACTTAAAGGGATATTTCACCAGTTTTTATTTGGATGTCCAATCAGTGTTGATGGCAAATGTAGTCAATTGAAGCAATAAAGTCCCCCAATGCATGCTATATTGACCGAGAAATCCAAGTTCTCCTGGTCGTGGAGCCGTTCCGGCAGTGTGTACATGTACCAGGATGCATTACATATGAACCTCTGACACCCCAAGCCCAAATCCTCCCAAAGCCTGCCCATCTCATGGAGGTGGGCATTTCTTGTGGCTCTGTGTACAAAGAATGGTGTCTTAAAATCACCACTCTTCAATCAGAAACCCCAAAAAATTATATAAATTGAGTTGGATTAATTTTATTGACAACAAACATGCCTTCTCATTGTATCATGCCTGGATGCAACATCTCCAGAAAGAAGAGAGGAGGGAGTAAGCATAAGCTACCGCTGATTGCCAACAGATGTTGAACGGTGCAAAGAACGGCTCCGAGTGATGAAAACCCCGATATGACGAGAACACACCAACATCAGCACTAGGAAATCTTCGGGTATGCTCTTTGCATTTTGCAGCAGACAGGGACAGATATTTCAACTGTGCAATACACTGGTGAATATTTACACTGCATTATAATGTAATGCATTCATATTCTGCTCATATTTTTGCACATTTCTCATTTTTCTATTTTTCTTATAATTTCACTCATGGTTATAGATTTCTCCTCTGGAATGTGAGCAACTGTAACGACCTAATTTCCCCTTGGGGATCAATAAACTATTTCTAATTTTGAGAATGTTCTCCCCGTGTCTGCATGGGTTTCCTCCGGGGCCTCCGGTTTCCTCCCACAGTCCAAAGACATGTAAGTCAGGTGAATTGGCCGTACTAAATTGTGCCTAGGAATGAATGTGTGTGTGGGTGTGTGTGTGTGTGGGTGTGGGTGTGGGCCCTGTGATGGCCTGGCGGCCTGTCCAGGGTGTCTCCCCTCCTGCCGCCCAACGACTGCTGGGATAGGCTCGAGCCTACCCGCGACCCTGAGAGCAGGATAAGCGGTTAAGATAATGGATGGATGGATGATAGTTTTTCTTAGCCATGCAGAATCTGGAATAGTCACTGGGTTTGAAATGGGTCTTCATCAAAATGTCTTTTCAGGCAGTCATGCAAGGATGCAGATAGATCTAGTTACTTTTGAAATAACACATCTTGACCATGGAGAGAACACTGGCATTTACTGAAACTGTTTTTCAAAAATATAATAAAACATTTTGTATTATGCATTGATATTTCATCCTTTTTTTGGTCTTCATAAATTTTTTACTTAAATGCCTGGATTTAAAAAGTGCATAACAGGTTCTGTTCAATTGCCATGTGTCGTCCATAACAGGGCGAAATAGGTTTTTAAAGCACTTATTCCTTCTCACTTAGAAAACCCACCCTAAAGGCAACAGCTTTCCCATTCTGCCATAAATTATTTATTTTTAACCATATATCACCCTCTTCAAAAAAACCCCCAAAAACAACTACTTTGCCGTGTTGGAAGGAAATGCAATGCACCGTGCCTCTGAAGTAAAATGTGCATGACCTCTGCATAAACCAGCAGCTATGAGTTTGCATGCATCTGACATAGGATAGGTGTACCTGCAGACAACTTTGATGGTCATTCGTGTGAAAATAAACAATTCAAGTTTGTATGTATGTAGAAAAACACTTTATTCAAACCAACACATTACAACAGGATATTCGATTTTCAAATAAATGTTTGTCAAATTACACATCTTAATTTGAGAAGACAAAGCCCAACTCAGTCCCAGTAAGCTTCAAGATAAGTGTCCACAGCTGCATTGAACTTTAGCAACAATATTACACAAAGGCTTGCATATCACATGGTCAAAGCTCATCTGTTGCTTCGTCCACTTCAGCATGCCCTCTGTACTGACCATTTCCCCCCGATGGTCAGGATATTTGGCTCTGATGCAATGTACGACACAGGCAGGCAAGACGATGCGGCTCCCTTTTGCCAAGTTTCTCCCCCTGTAGCAGCCACTCAACTACAAAAAGAAATGATAAGCAGCCAGACGATATTGTCTGCAGAGAGCAAAAGACAAGAAAGAAGGTGGTTATTCATCAGGAAGCTACAAGTACTGATCATATACTGTAGCATTAGCAACTGTTGTAAACGCACAACACAGTGGTCATAGTGCTTGTAATTCCAAGTTACCTAAGTGAAGACAACAAATAAGATAAGGGTGACAATATACTGGGCAACTTTCTGGCCAATATGATATGGTAATGTACTTGCCAACAGGAAATCTAATGAGACGTGGGAAATATACTATAGAAACAAGAAGTTGCCATGCAATCGGTACATGTTGACAAAACCGCTTGTCCAACATTGCCGTGTATCACCACACCAGCCTATAGCTACTACTTTGTTGGCCAAAACATAGCGTCCTCACTCAATGGTCGGCTGCTGGCCATGCTGGTCTTTTATGGGCGGCACGGTGGCACAGTCGTTAGCACCATTGCCTCGCAGCAAGAGGTCCTGGGTTCGAACCCCCAGGCCGTCCCAAGTTCTTTCTGTGTGGGTTTCCTCTGGGTGCTCCGGTTTCCTCCCACCATCAAAAAAGGCATGCATGTTAGGGTTAATACTCCTGTCTGTGCCCCTGGAAAGAAGAACTGAAGTTGGTCCCCAGGTGCTGTAGCTGCCCACTGCTCCTAGCTACACAGCTAGGATGGGTTAAATGCAGAGTAAATTTCATTTGTATGTATGTACAAAATGACCAATAAAGAATATTCTATTCTATTGGTTGTGTTTTCCAGTTTATCTTGGGGGTCCTGAAGAAAGTATCGGGGTAGGTGTCGACAACAGCATCCCACAAAAACTGCCCACGCTGAAATTCATTGCAGCAGAATGATGCAGTTTCTGTTGGCATCGGAGGGCAATCTGAGCAAAGGCACCACCAGTCACTGTTTGCTCTAGGCAGCTGAGGTTCTGGATGGTCCCCGCCAGCCATATCCTCTTGCTCGGCCAATGCAGCAGCAGTCTCGGCCTCTCTCCACTGCATTTCTTTGGTCATATACTCTGGCTCGAATAAATACGGTTGAGTATCCAAGTCAGCCTAAATGCTGTAAAATATATCCTCGTCCATAAGATCATCTGCACTCATATTTTGGGATGCCGTTATTGCTGTTGGAAACATAGCTAGTTTGCACTACAAGGTGAAAAGAACAAGGAAGTTTTGTTTTTGAGTGTCATCTTGAGTGTGCCCCTCTGGCTGAAGTGGAGGTCGGAGACTAGAAATCCAAGCTGAACTTGCCCATAGTTCTTCCTTGTTACCAACTATGTCACACGGCGCTGGATGCCACAAGAACAGATTTTGCAACCACATCCCAGAGACACAGAGAACATCGGCAACAACTGCAGGCATTTTTCACACTATATCCCCAGTTCGGATAGGTAGAGATAATGTTGAAAACAGGAGGAGGTCTTTTAAAGTAGCAATAATTTATTCTTTCTTATTCATAAGTGTGATTAGTTTAGGGAACAGGAGGGTCTAACTAAAAAAAAAAAACTAAAAAAAACAAAAAAAAAGAACACACTATGCACAGCAGGATCATGCAGATCTCAAGTGTGGGGACAAAAATAATTTGGCTGATAAGCACAAGATTCTAAGAAATTACCGCTTGCAATATGCAAGGCAAATCTCTCCTGTATAGAAGCAGCCTACTGCATGGATACCACCCGCACTTCAGTTGAAAATAGAAGCTAAGGACATTAAGAGCTGAATTCTGGACAACAGGGACAAAGCAGTGTGTTAAGCGCAGATAACAAGAGTCTCAAAGTGACTCTTTTGGCTCTCGCAGCCAAAAATTTAAGTAGAGTGGTGTCACTAACGGTCTTCTGATATATACCGTATATACACCACTGTAAGAAGTGGGTACACGGTTTTAAATTTTAGAGAAAGACTGAGCATAGAGAATGGACATTCGCTACACTTGCAAATACCTTTTCTTTTCTTTTTGAATGGAGGGCATGGCCAGTATACATTATAGCATCTCATTAATGGAGCTTTCAGTGATGTATTGGCTCGAATGATCTTCTCCCTGAATTTCACTGCCTGCAAGTGATGTTCACGGGGCGCTTCTTAATCAAAACCATAATGTTATGACTGGAGTCACTTACCTTGCCAAAGTAGAATATTCCTCATCACGGAAACCTAATGACAATGACTCCGTGCCTGTCTGCTTTTATAGCCATCTTCTTCAGGGAACACCCTGACAGGTGATTTTTTTCTTTTCTTTCACTGCCTTCTGCGGGTAATGGAGGACACTTCCACATTTATAGAATCACACTGAGGGTTTTTTTTAAATTGATGAATTCATAGGTGTGACATTGTATAAGGTTTACATATGAGTAACAAAGTGACAGTGTTGGATAACCGACTCATATATCTTGTGTGGAACATCTTTGTTTCTAAGGACATTTGGGACACGATGGATTCCACATTTTCCGGAATGAATATTTTCATTAAAAGCTAAAAATTAACTCAGTGTTAGATTTTTATTTATTTATTTAGTTATTTCACTCAAGTCAAGTCAATTTTATTTGTATAGCCCAATATCACAAATTACAAATTTGCCTCAAGGGGCTTTACAGCAACACAGAATTTATTTATTTTGATTTCCCCACTTTTTCTTCCCAATTGTACTTGGCCAATTACCCCACTCTTCTGAGCTGTCCCGGTCGCTGCTGCACCCCCTCTGCCGATCCAGGGAGGGCTGCAGACTACCACATGCCTCCTCTGATACATGTGGGGTCACAAGCCGCTTCTTTTCACCTGACAGTGAGGAGTTTCACCAGGGGGACGTAGCACATGGGAGGATCACGCTATTCCCCCCAGTTCACCCTCCCCCCCGAACAGGTGCCCTGACCGACCAGAGGAGGTGCTGGTGCAGCGACCAGGACACATTCCCAGATCCGGCTTCCCACCCACAGACATGGCCAATTGTGTCTGTGGGGATGCCCGACCAAGCCGACGATAAAATGGGTATTTGAACCGGCAATGCCTGCGTTGGTAGGCAACGGAATCGACTGCCATGCCACCTGGACGCCCCAGTGTTAATTTTTTTTTTAAATCATCGGCTGTACCTCCCATTCTGAGGCTCGGTAACTCCGAGCACGTGTATGAACACCCTCACAGATACCCGTTAAAAATCATTTTGACTGACTGTTTAATTCCCTGTAACCAATCCGATTCTTCATCACGCCGCATGAATCGTTCCTAATGTAGGCCTCACCGTCAAATAATACCATCTCTATGAGCCCCTGTTGTTTCTGCCCATTGCCGAGACAGACGTTTTGTGTTGCAAATTTCAATTTTCATGTTGATTTGATGCAAAGTGTCACAATATTAAACGCATGCAAATGTGGGGTGGGAAGTTTGACACAGAGAAGATAATTACGTTCTGTGAAACGTATTCACATCAATCTACAGCATATGACATTAGGCAATACAGCTGTCAAAACAATCAATCTAGTCGGGCATTAATTCCACCGGCTGGTTTGCAGCCAGCAGCGATTTACATCACTGTTGTTCGATTCAGATTTCAGCAGGTCCCGGTAACAAGTGGTCGGATCCCTTAGCATGCACACAACAGTAGGGCTCACAATCCATCAGCCAAACAGTTTCTCTCTGTTATTTCTCTCACTGGGGAGCAGGATGGGTTGACATGACTAAAACCCTGCCCCATTCCCCAATGAAGGAACTTGTCAACCATCTTCTGGGGCCTTGTCAGCAGCCAAAAGGTTTTAATGGAACTGTGTGTTGGGATTTGCAAATGCTGTCGGTCTTGTTGGAGAGATGGAAAGTGGCAAGGGGGGGTGGAGGGGTGGGGTGGGGTGGCGGTGGCGTGGGGGGGGACCTCTTTGAGTGTCAAGCCGTTGAAAGATGTGGCGTCCACAGAGAGACTAGCTGGTGCAGTCCTTTTATTCTTTTTGCAGCCGACGCACATAGATGCAAACTCACATCGTCTGCTGCTACCCCTAAGGTGTTCTCTCCAAGTGTCACAGCCAGAGATGGGCCCGGGTGCGAGATGATTGAAACACCTAGTGTGCATTCTGCCACAAATGTCTTCATTTAATGGTGGTAAACAACTGCTCAGGTTGCTGCAACTGAGATACGGGTAAATGTTTCATGCCTGCTCCAAAACCTCCATTTCCTCTGCGATATAGGTTTGGGAGAAGCCCCCCTCCCCACATGTGGCATTTGGTATCTAAGCTTACAGTCGGTATTCATCTATGTAAAGCTTACCAGGCCCCATGTTTCTAAAACCCATTCACAACATGCTGATGATATGTTGCATAATGTATGGAATAGGAAATTGTGCACATCTAACACCTTCAATAAAGACTTATTTTGTATTCACTTGAATGCTTCATAGTTGCACAGCCTCTTTTGAAATGTAAGATTGTCTTCACATCAACTGTTTTCTGGCCCTTCCCTTCTTTGTCAGTTGCACCAATTTCTCCACACTACCGATTTAAAGTGGCCATTTTTCTATATTTGGAAGTGAATTACCTTTAAAAAAACAGATTATACGATTGATATCTGCAGGAGTTAAGCTGACTTTGGCAAATAAAGAAGAATGTGATGGCTAACTCATGTTTTCCAACAGTTGTATGCCTTTTACATTGAAAATCATGCAACCCTATTTACTAATACATGCACATGAATGTTTAAAGACGTTTGTATAGATGCTGACTGCTAATTCATGAATGAGTCATAAATGTTTTCATGAGGCTCTTATGAATGTGCAATGCAAACCCCCTTAAGAAATAAACTGTTACCTGCCCATAGACGATCAAAGAAGTGTCAAAATGCGAGCAAGACGCCCCGTCGGTTCCTCATAACATCTTAACAGGAAGATTTAGCGAGACTGTGAAAACAGAAGATGCAGATCAATTGCCCATTGGGGATTTGCAGCTTATTACAAATAATTTTTTTTCCCTGTTTGCCTGTTTGCATCTCTTCAGCTTTTTCTTGCATACTGTTTTGCTCATAACTACCGAGCCACAACTGACCCTGATCCTGCGATCGTTAGCAGTTTTTGACACTGAGGCGAGCAAGCTGAGCAGCCGTTTCCCCAAGTGGGGCTTGATAGCATTTAGCACAATGCAATAGAGCATGCCGGCCCTGGTGGACACTAATTGCAAGGCAATTACACCCCAGGAGAATCCCATGATAGCCATCCAGAGTCTCCTTAGAATGATTGTCACAACAAAAAAATGCCCGTGGGTATTTGTAAACAGCAAGCAAATTGTAGGCAATTAACCCAATGTGGTTAGTAATGAGTTATATACAGAACTTCTCAGGGGATGCTGCATGCCTAAATTAGACTGCCATGACCATTGTCACTCCCCTCCCCCTTTTCCCCCCAGTTGTATCCGGCCAATTACCCCACTCTTCCAAGCCATCCCGATTGCTGCTCCACCCCCTCTGCCGATCCGAGGAGGGCTGCAGACTACCACATGTTTCCTCCGATTCATGCAGAGTCACCAGCCACTTCTTTTCGCCTGACAATGAGAAGTTTCGCCAGGGGGGATGTAGCACATGGGAGGATCACATTATTTGCCCCAGTTCCTCCTCTGCCCTGAACAGGCACCCCGACCGACAAGAGGAGGCACAGTGACCAGGACACATATACCCTAATCTGGCTTCCCACCCACAGACACGGCCAATTGTGTCTGTAGGGACACCCGACTAAGCCAGCGGTAGGTGGTAAGATAAAAGCACTTCTTTTTCTTTCGGCTTGTTCCCTGTTTCCCAGGGGTCGCCACAGCGGATTTGATAGTTTCCATCGGTACCCTGTTAGGGCACAGCACCGTTGATTTGGCAAAATTTTATGTCAGATGCCCTTCCTGACACAGCCACTAACGCTGTGGATGGGGGCCCAAGGAAAGCGCTGGATGCCATCCCAGTAGTCACAGACTTGCACCCCTGCCTGTTGCCATGGTAAGATAAAAGCACTATTAAACTGAAAAATTTGATAGGATTTAAATAATGAAACATGCTCCACAGAAGTTGACACAAAAGGATGAAGTACATATATCTAAAGTGTATTTTACATTTGTAGCCTTCATTTGACACAGGGGGCATGGATGGTTGGAATCAGAAGGCGTGCTCATACATGCTATTTCAGTGTCAAAACTTCACAATCGGAGATGCTTGCTGAGCTTAACGTCATGATCCCTGCCCTTTAGTCGGAGCTACGAGACTACCAGCACGATGGCTCAACTCCCTCACCCCGCGCAGAAGACGCCCAACCATCCAGCCACATCAAGTCTATTTATCCGAGTTATGTCGTTAAAGTCAGCTCTTCCCATCCCGTCGCCCTACTTAAAGCCGCGTCGTATTAGTGCCCATAGATCATCTCCCTCATTCACATCGCCAAATCTCTGTGCTTGTTCTCTCATTATAGTGTGCAGGGCATCGACTCTGTCCTCTCTGGGATTAATGTAACCGGATACTTTGTCGACATGCATGAACATCCCCAATGAAGGAACGTCAGACCCATTGGCGCCGTTACGTAACCCTCATTCACTAAACAGTAGAGCTGCTCCGTTAGCCCAGCTTTCTTTGTAGGGGGAAATAATTTACTTCTTCCATGCACGAGTCTATTTTTGATGCAAATGTTGGGGGAAAGTGCTTTATAACTT
Organism: Lampris incognitus; assembly: GCF_029633865.1. NCBI lineage: Eukaryota > Metazoa > Chordata > Actinopteri > Lampriformes > Lampridae > Lampris > Lampris incognitus. The sequence continues at coordinate 17,197,121 of NC_079228.1, read as the reverse complement.
TCCTCATACATAATTTGTGTTCATTCGAGGATGGCCGACTGTCTTTTTGGCAGTTTGAGTAATGTTTCTCGGTTCTTTACTGTTAAATTGAGCTTTCAATACATTCATACCCCATGTTACATGTTCTGCTCCCCCTCAGCAATACCCCCCCCCCCCCCGAAATTATTATAGTCCTATCCCTTCCACTACAGTCCCCAAATCTCTTTTTACCTAATATGCGTAATTACTCTCCAGAGCATCCCGGTCCGTGGATGAACCATGGTTTTCTCTTCTTATTAAACATGCAGTTCCGCATGGGAAATACGACAGTAGTTTTCAGGATTCAGAAGAAGGGTTATCACCAATCCTGCAGAATCCCACACACAGTCCCATATAAATACACTCCATTATGGCAATGAGGAAATCACAGTGGCGGCTCCATCATCTCAAAGAATCCCAGCATTGTTTGTGATCAAAACACCTTGGAACGCTCATGTGTGTTCTGCTATTTGCCTGCTATTGTGACACCAATGGCACATCTGGCAAAAAACACATTAAGCTTCAGCCACACTGTGATGTTTACAGGCTAATGCCCTTTATTACTCTCTTACTAGCCTCCCAGAGTAATGCACTAAATTTTGTTTGATCATATTTTCATTTATTCCTCCATTTAAATATTACTGGAGTATATATATATATATAGAGAGAGAGAGAGAGAGAGAGAGAGAGAGAGAGAGAGAGAGAGAGAGAGAGAGAGAGAGAGAGAGAGAGAGAGAGAGAGAGAGAGAGAGATAGATAGATAACTGGTCCCTGTCTCGAGGCTATGGAAATTGTTTTCCATCCTGAAAAGGTCACTGGCTGCAAAGGTTGCAGATAGTTAAATGGAGGAAGAGCCAACAAAGAAGCAAGTATATTGTTGCATTCAATTGCTTTTTGTCACCCCTGGTCACGAGTTTCACACTGATTATATAACATCATTTTATACGTAAATCCATGCGTTATCATTGTATTATCAAATGACAACACAATGGTAATTATCCTGCAAGGTAAATAGATTATAGTAGGTCAAGTTTCAACAACCTAGCACGGTTCTTTGGATGTTGAGTTTGAATGTGTGCTGACCTCCGATTCGTTTTTAATTATACCCTGAAAAATGTGAAATCTGCTTGACCTGGGGGGGGAAAAAGGGTAATTTCAACAAATGCATCAACTGCACACCCATTCATTATTTAAGCAGCGCTGCCAGCTAAACAATGCAGCGCCTACTCAGGATCGCCCAGCTCTGCAGGCAAAATACAGATAGTGAAGGGTCATAGTCTTCTGCACCTGCTCTCGCTAATCAGCCTCCCCGAGACTACGGGGTTACAGAGCTGAGGGCAGAAGGGGCACCCAGGTGTGCCGAACCCGACCCCCACCTCACCTCTGCACCTGTCTTTTGCTCACCGCTCTTTCTCCTCCCTTCATCACTACCTATTGCACGCTCTCTCTCTCACGCCCCCCCCCCCCCCCCCGCTGTTTCTATCTCCTACCCTGTCACTCTCTGCAGATGACTGGCGATACGGAGACAGCCCTGGAGTGCCAAAGCCATCATCAGAAATTCAGATGACTCTCCACCCTCCCATAATGTGCCATACTGAGGAGTGCTGTTGCTAGGACACTTGGCGGGATGCTCACTTTTTAATTTGTCTCCCTCCATTGTAACCTGGAACAATACAGTGAATAAACATCGCTTTTTTTCCCTTCGGATTCGCTCTTGACTCGCTTTAATTATTGTCCAAAGACAAATAGATATCCAGGATGAGGACGCGTGCACACACACACACGAAACACACACACACACACACACACACACACACACACACACACACACACAAACACGCAGAGTAACATACCGATGTAAGCGCTTCCTTTAACGTGGCAGTTGAGATTCATCTAGTTTGGCCATTTACACATTACCATACACTTCGACCAGCCCTCAGGGTTAACTGGGCCCCATCGAATTCAGTCAGATTGCTGGATTACCTGGGGGTCGAGATATTGGAAAAGCTGTCATGGGCCCATTACCTCACCTCATTTTCATGCTTTCACTGCCTTTCCTTAATATCTGAACACTAATGTGAATTATATAGATAAGCAGCAGGGAGATAACAACGGGAATGCGTGTGTGTGTGTGTGTGTGTGTGTGTGTGTGTGTGTGTGTGTGTGTGTGTGTGTGTGTGTGTGTGTGTGTGTGTGTGTGTGTGCAGCATATGTGCACTCTGTTGCCTCGACAGATGAAGCCAGCCTTGGGTGTGTGTGTGTGTGTGTGTGTGTGTGTGTGTGTGTGTGTGTGTGTGTGTGTGTGTGTGTGTGTGTGTTTTAGTGGGAAGTCTCTACTTAACCACTTAAATAAAAATGTACTGTACCACCACGTGACCATGCAGGATCAAACAAAGACAAGGAACTTGTACGAACAGCAGCGACCACAACCTGTCCGCACCAGTCGGTTAGCCAGACACCATTTCCGAGCTGGAATAAAAAATAGGATTACATTTTGTTGCTTATTTGAATTGTATTTGTTTACTTCTCTCACGACTCGCCTTTTAAATGTTGTTTTCTGTTGTGAAAAAAAAAACACACATTTTAAGCTACGCAGATGAGCAAAGCGACTCCAGTCAATCTCCAGTAAATCATGTCGCTCGGTGCGATGACTGCAGGTTATATTGGCTCAGATATTTAATGAGGTAGGAATAACCCGGCTCTTTCCCCTGTGGGAGATTTTCTTTTGATATTTTTTTTATAGTTTGTAATTATCGACGTACAGTGTGTTGAATATTGACCCACACATTGACTTCTCGGGCTTTGTTCACAGGTGCCACCGTGTTTAACAGCAGATTTACATCGATCCCCGAATGCGAACACGGCGTTTAACCTGGGTTACCTCAGATGTACTGAGCCCTGTATATGTATAATTAATACACACATCAGGCTAAAGACCCCCATGTCGTAGGACTTGGTCCCGGGGAGGATCCTTTATGTATGGATCCTTTATGTCGCTGCTGCACACGGCATACGGCGAGAGTAAAACCTTGGATGACAAGAGTCATTATGGACGACACCGGAGAAGGAAAATTACGCTGTAACGAAAATATCCCTCATCCTGCTGGGATCCCCTGGATCCCTTTCAAGGGGTCTTCGGGGGGGGGGACCCCTTTTTTTTCTTTTTTTTTTTTAAAATCAAACCGTTTGAATCAACCATTTGCGGGAATTAAAGCGCCTCTGATCTTCGTGTTTTTCCGACCTACAAAGGGAACCGCTGGCTTCCAGAGCTGGGTCAGCCCAACAACCCCGCAGAACATCAAATGGGGGCATTACGAGGACAGTAATCAACGCAATCCGTTTGAAAGCCTTCGCTGATTATGACAAGCGGACATCCCGGGCCAAGAAACTTGGAAATGAAAGGCATCACATTATTCTGCAGTGCCAAAGACCTCCGTGTAAACAACGCCGCCTCACTCCAACCTGATTGCTCTCGCTGCCTTTCCCCGCCGCACAAATACACATCGATCATATAAAGTAGACAGGAATTTACTGTGAAAAAGCTTTTGTTTTTCCTCCCCCCCCCTCCTTTCCTCTCTACCTTACATGAAAGCGCTTACATTTATTCATTATGTTTTTCGCTACAGTGAAGTACATGGATCATAAAAAGCGCAGCAACTTAATGCGCGCTCTTGCACACAGTGTGCAGGAGGCTTTGCCTTGGAGGAATTCCTGGGCGATGGGATGGCGCCTTAACAGCGGGGAAAACGTGACTGTCTTACAGTGCCCCCACCGTGCCCTGCGGACGCAGTAGCCGGCAACTGATGGAGGATAACTCGCCACCGCCGACAGAGTGGAAATGAATTATTAAAAGGGAAATAGTCACTATGGGGCACTGGGCCATTTTGTGAATGAAGTCCTCAAAAAAAAAAAAAGAGAGGGAGGAAAAAGGAAAACCTCGGTCCAACTTTCACAACAAAAAGTACATCAATCGATAGGCCAGAATGATACTCTGGAGGGCTTTAAAAGCTAGCATCCTGCACACATAGCCAGGTTCTCTGTAAAATACAGGGTTGTTAAACCTGCTCGTAAAGTCCTGCTCACTGGGCAGCTGCCCTATTCTGTTCACACAGAGAAGAAAGTCAGGAGCAGCAAAGTCCTCATACCAAAGAAAGAAGCATAGTCTGTGAGGCAGACATTCTCTCTCTCTCACACACACACACACATATGTGTGTGTGTGTGTGTGTGTGTGTGTGTGTGTGTGTGTGTGTGTGTGTGTGTGTGTAATATATACTTATGCATATATATACTTATATAATATAAATGGTTGGGATAGTGTACAGGAACATCTGTACTGAATACAGACTGGAAGTCCCCAAGTCCAAATAGGAGACACCACCAAAGGTGGTTGAAAATAGCAGAGCTAAGATCCTGTGGGACTTCAAGTTCCAGACTGAGAAGCAGGTGCTGGCTAACCAACCAGACATTGTGGAGGTTGTCGAGGAACAGAAGACTGCAGTAGTGATCGATGTGGTAATCCCGAGCGACAGAAACATCAGGGAAAAAGAACACGAGAAGCTAGAGAAATACCAAGGACTGAGGGAAGAACTAGATCGGATGTGGAAGGTCAAATCCATAGTAGTCCCAGTGGTAATAGGAGCAGTAGGGGCTGTGACCACCAAAATGGGAGAGTGGCCCCAGCAGATTCCAGGAACAACATCTGAGGTCTCTGTCCAGAAGAGTGTGGTCCTAAGTACAGCTAAGATACTGCACGGAACCCTCAAACTCCCACACCCCCGGTAGAGGACCTGAGCTTGAGGAAGACACACACCACCCGAAAAAGGGTGAGAGGGGAGATTTTATATATATATATATATATATATATATGCTTGAGAAATAACCACTTCTGAATACGTCAATTGGTTTAGAAAGATCGTATCAGCGCTATCTCTTGAGAATTTACCCAAGAACCATGAATAGTGAGTGAGGAAATGCTTATTGATTTTTTACTATCAGCAACATTACCAATAAATGACAAACATTCCCCTTGTTTTGAACTGACTCCACAGCAACAGAGCATGTTCGATATTCGTCCGCATGTTTTGTTTTCTTATGTCAATATTGACTTTTTTGAATGTCATGGCAAAATGCCACCGGGTCAGTATGCACCAGGCTGATATTGGTGCAGGGGTACATGTGGTCTGAATGGAGAATAGGCAAATCGTTTATTTTTTTGTATCTTTTTTTCATTTTAGGGGTCTCCCCAAAAATACACGCAGCAATAAAATGTCAAACTTTTACACCGATGGAGAAGCTGCACTCCCTGTATTGTACCTAACGAGGGCAAGAGTAGTCAGACTAGTATTACTGCGTCCCGTAGGAACTCCTCAACTGATGGCTGGGGGGCAGAATGAACAGAATCCCTCTTTAGCTTCTCCTTTGGCCACCTGCTGGGGCGGGAAACCCTTCAAATGTGCCTTACTTACCACAATGATCTTCCTTCCTGTTTATCTAATTACATGTAGGCCTAAACATACAAATAAATATGCAATCTCTCTCTTACACACATGCACACCCAAAAACAAACAACAGATTGCTCTTTTCACCAACTCTCCTCTGCTATAGCTGTCCCCCCCCCCAATTTGTTTCTTTTTCTGAGCACATATCTAGCAGGACATTATATGGCACATAACATCTTGACTGTTCATTCCTGCTCCAGTGTGCAACCTGTTTGCTGCCCTATGTATGAGTGCTCATTAATTACCTTATCTCATTTGTTTGTCAGCGTGAGAAACAAATGTGTTACGTTAGTTGCTACAGGCACTCTGCGTAGTTTGGGGATCAGGCCTGGTAGTGGGCCATGTAGACCTGATGATAGCGACGTCTCAGCCTCATCGACAGCGAGCGCTGGGTTTGTCCTCGTCTCACAAGTGCCAGCCGTCAATTGCGTGGCTTATTTTGCAGTCACCCCCCTCCCGACTGCTAATCGCTTCGCATGGTAGTCCTGTCAGCTGGACCGCTTCCCCTGACCCCCAGTCACTGCTATACAACACATCCTTGTCATAGGGGACTCCATTACCTGTTTTGTTAGACTAGCATAGATCTTTGTCTACCTGGGCCCAAACCTACAAACACTGAAGCTAATCCCATGGTGCTGGCTTCATAAAGGCAGAGACAGAATAACAAGGCACAGAATGACTAATAGCAATATTGTTATTCATGTTGGCATCAATAATATCAGGATGAATCAATCTGAGTTTACCAAGAGTAATAGCTAGGGCATGTGACTTTGCCAAAAAGATGAGCTGGCATTGGTTAATTCTGTGTGGTCTCTTGCCTATAAGGGGTAATGATGAGAGGTAACAGGTTAGTTATTCTGAGGCACCGGCTGGCTCAGTTTTGTGAAGAGCAGTGATTTATATTAGGGCTGACAAGGCCTGCTAAAAGCAGACGGCCTTCACTTTACCGAGACAGGCACCACGGTTTTGTCTAGGAATGTAGACAGATGCTTAAGACTGGTATGACAAAAGTGCTTAAAGGTGATTACAGTGCCTGCCATGCATGCATCTAGAGTGCATGTGGAGACTGCGACGTAAGATGGTGTCAAACATCAGAATGTCTCTCTCCCTCATTGTATCGCTCACAAGTTTTCATGTGCACTAAATGTCAACTATAATAATCTACCTATTATAGCTCTTTGGGGCAGCAGCACTATATACTGCAGCTCAGTTCCTCCCATTAAGGCTACGGTCACACATGCACGAATGCAGACGAGGCGAAATTTGTATCATGTTATGCTGAATGTGGGCAGTGCAGGATGTGACGCACACAGAAATCAGTTTTCTGGTTTGTAGTCCTTTTGAGTGGTTGTGATCTTTGGTCACACACGTGAGCAGTTATTGGTTTTGTGACGGGAAAATGTACACTGAAGTCCAAAGATAACCCAGATAGCAAAGAATCTTTGGCTCAAATATGGCCCACATCTGCAATTATCTTACGGCCCACATTTGGCCTTGAATGACGACGTTGACTCAGGGTGAGTGTGGCTGCCTTAACTCAGACACAGGTCCACCTTATATAGCCCACATCTGGCCCACATAGTATGTGCTGTAACCCAAGGCAAGCCCGGTTCATTACATTTGGGCCATGTCTGGCCCACACAACACTTGCTGTAACCCAAGCCAGGCCCGGTTTATGACATATGGGCCATGTCTGGCCTAACACAACAGTTGCCAGTGCCGTAACTGAGCCGTAAGTACCAAAAGTGCCCCAGATTAGGCCCAAAACTGTCTGCTATCTGGGAAATGTTTCCACTTAATTGTCTCACTTGTATATGTTATCATGGTTTCATGGACAAATACAGAGGAAGAACATTGGTGTACAAGTTATATTTGTAGCCTATACCGCAAAATATGAATTGATGTCATGAATACATTTTCCATTTATTTACATTGAATGCCAGGCAGCATCTCTCTTATGGGGCAGTTTGTAGTTTTCATGGGCAATGTCGAACAATACTGGCTGGTTAGACACAGCAACAATCAGTCTCCTCCATCCTGGTTCACTAATAAAACCAAAGCCAATCACAGCCACATCCCCTTCTTTGCTTCTTACTCACTAATTACTTAACTTCTTTACACATAGTATATTGTCGATAACACAGACTCTGACTTTTCTCTTTATTGGGAAAATGTACTGTTTGGTTTCCATAATCACAATAGTAATAAACTTAAAGAATTCTATATAATCAATTTGGTGATTATTTTAGCAAAGTATTATATTCATAAACCAAATTTTAGCCCTTCTAAAACTTTACTTATAGTATTTGAAAATGAAACCAAACTACATTAAAACCATTGTTAACTCTAAAAATAAGAAAGCTGCAAAAACTGCTTGTGTTCTTTGTTTAATGTTTTCACTTAAGAGATTCCCCCTGGCTCTGATGTTTTGTCTGCATTAATAACTTTTATATGGGAATTGTATTGTCAATAGGAGGGTTTCCGTGAAACGTCCTAACAGAGATGCGTGCGCAACTAGGGGGCAGAAAGCAGCTACAGCGCAGAGATTTTAACCAAGACAGAGCTCAGATACAGCAGAGATGACGCGCAGTTGTTGTGCAATAAACTGCACAAACCACCAAAAGGATGGGTGGAAAATGTTGAACATTTGATCCGCTTTGGTAGCTCTCAAAAGATTATGCATCTCATAATCTTTTGAAAGCTACCAAAGCGGTTTTGCCTCCTGGCTGCGCACGCACCCAGTAATGTTTATAAACAGGAAACCCGTCCATACAGATTTTTTAAAAAAAACTTTCTTTACTCACTTTTTCCTCTGCTTCTTTTGGGGGATGGATCAAGATGGCGTCTGCGTAGCATCAGAGAGCTCCGCCCATAAAATTCCGAGTCTATTATTTGGCGCCTGATCGTGCTCTTTTACTCCGGAAGTGTCCTGATACGTTTTCCTTCCTCTTAACGTCCACAGTTCAGGCTATATTGTGTTTGAGGGTTTCTGCCAGACTGTTGTGAACTCCGAGTGATTTGCTGCCGATCTTGGAATCCGATGAAGAAATTGGTAACGTTGTGCACAGTTATGCAAAAATAAATAAATAAATAAATAAAATTAGAAACCAAATTTGATGACGCTGAAGCAGAACTCGCTCCGCTGCCTGAAACCCCTCCCTTTCGCCTTGCTAAGATTCACATTTCTTTCAATCACCGGAAGCGAATGTTTTATTCGCCCCTTCGCTCACATAATGGGAGTAAACGGGAGGTGAATATTCCCTCAGTATGCGAGCAGCCTTTCCTTACGGTCTCGGCGTCCGGGTGGCGTAGCGGTCTATTCTGTTGTCTACCAACACGGGATCTCCGGTTCAAATCCCCGTGTTACCTCCGGCTCGGCCGGGCGTCCCTGCAGACACAATGGGCCGTGTCTGCGGGTGGGGAGCCGGATGTGGGTAAGAGCGGGATAATTGGCTATGTGCAATTGGGGAGAAGAAGAAAAAAAATCGTTGCGTCTCACAATCAACTGCAGTCACTTCATTCTAGGCCTGTCAGATAGCATTTGAAATTCGAATGTACATTCGAATTATGGTAATAATATTCGAATTTGAATATGAAAATATGAAATTCGATTTTTTGTAATATATTTTTTTAATATATTTTTCCCCCTTATTAATATTATTATTATTAACGCACACACGTTTAAATGGAAATAAATGATGGTTTCGTGAAACGTATTTTATGAAAATAAGCATAGCCTACATCCGTAGTAAAACCGGAAATTAAAAAGCTCTTGTCAGTTCCCACGCCGAGCGGGCGGGCTCATAGAACACAGGAAATGGCGGAATCCGAGAAGAACGTTGGCTGTGACCCAAGCGCTAGCACTAGCACTAGCACATCTCCTGCGAGAGTCATTCATACTCCACAACATCTGAGAAGTTACGTATGGAAATTCTTTGGGTTTTGGGCTGTTAATGGGAAAATCGAAGAGAGAATATATCCACACCTCGGGAAGATGGCTCAGAGATACCTCGCCGTGCCAGGGACATCCGTGCGCTCTGAGCGTGTCTTTTCTGATGCGGGAAACATAGTCACCAAAAAAAGGAGCGCTCTCGAGTCTGAACACGTGGACGCTTTGGTTTTTCTCGCAAACCACTATTAGCACAACTTCTTATACTACTACAGTGAGTAGGACTCTTGATTTTATTTTTTTAAGCCCCGTGGGTCATGGATAATTTACTATGCCTATGTTACTTACGGTAAATTCGTTAACACCATCTGGCCTTTTCCTAGTCAGATTTATTTTACTTGTATGTTACTTAGAGTAGGCCCTAGTTAACATCATCTGGCCTTTTCCTAGTCAGATTTATTTTATGTTTAGGGGTGCTCAACAACAGTTTTTGGACTAATATGTGCGGACAATGTGCTGGAGTTGTATGTTGTCATAAATATGCTGTTAATAAAAACACGGGCTACAATAGACTTACTCTCTCTGTATTGATTTTTGGGGGTGATATGCAAATTCAAGGTATTCGAATGCCATTCGAACCTCAGTGTGTAATATTCGTTATTCGTTCGAGGCCTATTTTTGGCATTCGTTCACAGCTCTACTTCATTCAGACCCCCCCATGGCGAGGTCTGGAGATTGTCTGAGCTCAGAAAACCCCTAGCAACGGAAAGCGTGTTAAAATTGGCTTCATTAATATTAAATCATTGGAAAGTGTTGTTGGCTCATGAATCGATTCCGGAGCGCCGCCGCTGTGTCAGACCACCACCTAATTGAATTCAGCTTTTCGCTGGTAGTAAGGGCAGTACCGTATTTAGTAGTCATCACACTGACCTCTCAATTATGGCAGCATCACTAATAGATTGCCGCAAGGTCCTGGCTGCTTTGACTGAAACTGACGTCTCTGTGGACAGCTTTACCAGTGAGCTGCACATTATTCATTTAAAAGTTTACGAGTCGCTCGTCTCGCTGCCTCCACATCTCCATTTTAAGAAAGCAAAGCGTTGGATTACCAATGGGGGACCCCTTGCTCATAAACAGCCTTGCATTAAAACTGTAAGAGTGTAATTGACGTACCCCAAAAAACTGAAGTTTTTCACCTTGCATTGGCCCGACAGCCTACTAAATTAAACTTAAGAGGATCTCGCTCCTCATTTAGGGCTCACAACTTTGATTTAGTTTCCTGCATGGAGTAAGTGGTACACCCTCCACCATGTGTGCAGACCATTGGGTGGAGGTTGGGTGCAGCTTCCCTGGGAGAACGTGAACGCTCATATTTTCAGACTTGCATCATTGTGTAATGTGGTAAAGTTGGTGATGGCCGCCAGCTCCCCCATCTACCTGCCTACTTGACCCCGTCGCTGACAAAACCTTTTCATAAAAGTTGTCCAATTCTGGGATGTTTAATATTATCAGTTCGTCTCTTGGTACTGGCTTAGTCCCCACCGCCTTTAAAACAGCAGTGAAAACTGTTATCAAATGTTATTTGACCATCGCTGATTATGTTACAGTGGGGAATACAGGAAGGAGAGGGGATTTTTCCCCCCTTTAATTTCCCAGTGGGGCAATTAATTTACAGCCAGTGGTCAGGCAAAAGCAAATATAGAAATACTAATGTGACAATCCGTACGTACCTCTGACCACAACCAACACAATCCTATAAATGAAGCAAAAGAAAGAAAGCCACTTTATTTTGTCACTGTACAGGTTACAACGAATTTGTTCTCTGCATCAGTGTTTCCCAACCCAGTCCTCAAGGACCCCCTATCCTGCAGATTTTCTTTGCAACCCTGAATAGGTACTTGTTTGTAGTTATTCAACCAATCAGCAATGAATTATGTCAGATGTTGCACACCTTGCATAATTAAGTGCTGTGAGATGATTGGTTGAGTAAGTACCATCAGGGCTACCTATGCAGGGTTACAATGAAAATCTGCAGGATAGGGGTTTCCTTGAAGACTGGATTGGGAAACACTGGAAACCATCCTGTTGTATAGGAGCAGTTTGCATTGCCTTGCTCAGGGGCACAGACAGGAGTATTAATCCTAACATGCATGTCATTTTGATGGTGGGAGGAAACCGAAGCACCCGCAGGAAACCCACGCAGACACGGAGAGAGCATGCACACTACACACAGAAAGGACCTGGGACGGCCCAGTGTTCGAACCCAGGACCTTCCTGGTGTGAGGCAACAGTGCAGGCCACTGGGCCACCATGCCGCCCATAAGGAGCAGGCAAAGGGGAAACAATCAAATGCGGGGCTGCAAAAATGAACAACACCATTTATTGTAAGTTTCTTCCAATGCATTCTCACCCCACAGCGTTGTGTATAGTCTGCACGAGACGCCGTGGGCTCCACTGTTAAAACCTCCACCCTAATTCATGGAAATCAATGGTGCACAGGTTAGGTGGCGGTTAACCCTGTGCATCTCTTACAGAAGGGAATCTCTGCGGTGTATATTGATGCTGTGGGGTGAGAATGGGCTAGTATATTTAGGGGGCGGGCCGGGCTGGCTGCTGGCCCATGCAGACCGGCAGTTCCGACAGTCATCCTGGCTGGAGTTTGTTCTCGGGACAGAGAAAGAAAAATTGGGCTGTGTTGCATTGAGTGTTGTTAACTGTTTATGTTTTGTTTTTTTGCTTTGTTCTGTCTGTTTGTGTATGTTTTTGGTGTCGTCATTTTTGGGAAATTGTGGAGGTGTGTTTTTTTGTGTTGCACTGCTGTGGGCTGGGGGAAACGAAAGTCCCTTTCTTTGTGCATGCAAGTGCAAGTAAGAAATGACAATAAATTGTTCCTGATCCCTGACATTTACTCACACACATTTTAGCAGATTAGCTTGTAAGGTTAATAGCTAAGTGAATAATAATAATAATAATGATAATAATAATAATAACCTCCGCCCCTTCTGGGATGAGCATGGGGGAGCTGAATCTCTGACCTAATGGAGGGGGCTCAGGGTTGTGATGACGGGCTTGTAGGGAAATAAACTGTACCTTCTGCTAAAATTCACATGAGAAAGATCTGAACAACAGTGATTATTTGATCACCGCTTGACCACATTTCCTCGAGCCTTTCTCACTTTCAATACCCAGCCAGCGCTTATATGAAAAGATAACCCATATTTGATGAATAAATAAATGAATGAAATGCTTTAAGGCTGTTCAATATCCTTGAAAATATGGGCCTTTGACTACCTCTTTTAAAGATGAAGTCACCATTTGTCTGAAAGTTACATTTACCGTATGGTCCATATTTCACACACACACACACACACACACACACACACACACACACACACACACACACACACACACACACACGTGGTGTGTTTACCTGACTGGCTCAGAGAACCTGGGAGATAAGTGCAGAAGCACAGCACTTTATTTCACTGGCAAAAGCCCTCTTCTGCAGCTGATAGCCCCCGGCATGTGGTCCAGACTCTGAGACAAAGAGAGGAGCAGGCGGAGGAACGAACACATGATGCACGGAAAGAGAGATGAGGCTCAGATATGAGGAACGAGAGACGTCTCAGGTTCTTTTAATCAAATGCCACTCGGGGGACAAAGAGCTAAAAACAAAGTCACCGACTCCCACGTTCACTCACACGCTCATACGCACACACCCATCCATATGGACATGTACACAACCCCTCCACACACACACACACACACACACACACACACATACATGCACACACACACACACACACACACAGACAAATGTACACACATGCACAAACACACACACAAGACCAACAGAGAGGTGTTTTTTTTTCAGATGTGCAGGAGAGAAAACTTTCTAGAAGGGAGCGATAACCCACTGACCCCCACCCCCCACCCCCATCAGATTTAGCCACATGAGAAACCTTGGTAATACAGTATATTTTATTTGTGCTTCTTTTTCTTTGACTATCTGTGGATACAGATGGTCAAGAGTAAAACAAAAAAACAAAACACACAATCTGCCTCTGGTATGCGGCAGGGCCGGATCACACAGGGCAGGTCCCCGACGTCGCCCGCATCCTTTAATCCGCCGCACATTAAAGCGAAACGCTGCTTTGTTAATTTATGAAATGAAGGTTTCAGATATTCACAAGTTCCGTTTCTGACAAACAGCTTGGGCCGTCTAATGAGTTGAGCGAACAGCTCGCTGGGCTGCACAGCAGCGGCGCCAAGTCCGGGCGAAGACCGCGAGGCGTGTGTCCGCGCTCCTGCGTCAAGGGCGTGAAGGGTAGAATGAAGATGCGGAGAGTCGGACGAGGGAGGGGGGAGCGGGGGAGGGGGGGAGCAATTTGCGACTCCCCTCTGGAGGATGTTCAAAAGGGTCTGCACTCTGCCACCCCCTGCGCCGCGCGCCTTGCTTTCTGTTTGAATCTGGCCTGGAGATATGTGTTTATCAAAGTGAATTTCCAGCGCCTGTTTTCTTTCCAAGGCGCTGCTGAGACGCTCAGATCTCGCAGGATCCAGAGGCCAGAGACACCGAGTGATGAGCAGCAGCTCTCAGGCTTCACCCAGCTGCTGCTGCAGCAGCAGCACGGAGCAAGCAGTGGCTCCACCGCAGCAACGCCGACACACGTCCGGGCGTTCACGCCTGTGCGACGACACTGCTGGAGAAACCGCAAAGTAAGGCACCAGCGATGCTTCAACTCGACAACTGCTGCGGCGACAGAAGGGGTCACCGGGGTCACCGGGCTTTTGTTTTTTTCCGATTGCTAACGTGCATTGTCAAGTCATGTCAGTTTTATTTGCATAGCGCAATATCACAAATTAGAAATTTGCCTCAGAGGGCTTTACAGCAACACAACATCCCGTGCTTTAGACCCTCGTCTTGGATGAGGAACAGCTCCCTAAAAAAAAAACCTTTTAACAGGGAGAAAAAAATAGGAATAAACCTCAGGGAGAGCAGCAGAGGAGGGATCGCTCTCCCAAGACGGACAGACGTGCAACGGATGTTGTGTTTACACAATTTACACAATACAACATTGAAAGAGGATAACAGAATTGTAATGGCATTATAAAATATATGAAGAACATGATGAGGAGGATGCCAAGCAGTGTCCAGACGCCACCGGAACAGCCCAGGATCCGAGCCAGGCGACCACCATCACCATGTAGACCCAAAAAAACAAAAAACACATTAGTCACACATCTGAGTGAGAGAAGGATATAACAGTAAAACAGGATAACAAAATTATATAAGATTTATAAGATATGTACAGAATGTGATGAGGAGGATGCCAAGCAGTGTCCAGGTGGCAAGCACCATCACCATGGAGACCTGGGAGGAGGACAGACTGCACATGCACACAAGGGAGACTCGAATCACACCATTCACACACAGAAGAAGAGAAAGGAGAAGACATTATTCAGAGAGAGAAAAGACGTGAGAGAAGACTGCAGTTTGCAATAGTCAACGATCTATACACTAAGCACTGCTGTGCCGATGAGCTATAGATATATAATCAATAGCTCATTGGCACAACAGGGCTTAGTACATTAATTGAGACAAACCAACCCGCTATGTGGATCAAAACTGAAGTCACATTGTCAAGGCTCTTCGCACAGTCAGTCAAACCGAAGTCTGTGGGCCAAATGGTAAATCGTTTTTCATTGCAAAATGCATTCAATGACCACATTTTCCAAATCCCATGAACTATTTTCTCATTCATATTCCACCAGCTGCAAAACACTATTTATTTGCAGCACATTTTTCAAACGCTAACGCGCTGTTTTCAAAAACCGGTAAAAACACATTCAGAACAGAACGATGGCAAATTTCGTGCATTTCTACAAGAACCAAATTGAAATGTATAAAAAATCTTGGGGGACTGTTTGCAATAACATGAACGGATAATCATTCCAAACACAGCTGAAAGCAATTTCAGCTGCGAGCCTACCTCGGTGCCCTGTCTTTAGTCTTGTTACCAAACAGAAAGGACAGCTTCGGAAAGATGTTTGGAAATATGGATCGAGGAAGACAGGTTGGCGGAGAAAGTAGAGCGGCGGGGAGCGGGAGAATGTGTGGAGGACTAAGGAGAAGAAGACCAAGAGCGGTGGTCTCTGATGATATAAGGGCCACAATTATTGACCTCGTTGTAAACCAGTCTCTCTTTGAGAGAGGCCGGTTTAAGGACGCGACCATATCTACAGTGTTCAACAGTTGCATCATCCATCCATCCATCCATCCATCCATTATCCAAGCCACTTATCCTAATAAGGGTCACGGGATGCTGAAGCCTATCCCAGCAGTCATTGGGTGGCAGGCAGGGAGACACCCTGTGCAGGCCGCTAGTCCATCACAGGGCCACAGTTGCATCAATAGTACGAATTTTCCGGAAAAACAACAAGTGAGATGTGCATCCTTCAACGCTTCATCCTTTGTGTGCTTTACAGTAGGATCCAAAGGTTGCCTCCCACAGGAGGGAGAGGAAGAATAGTTTCGGATGCACAGGAAATTGCCATTGTTGTCATGGTAATTGGCATCAATGCAATAAAACTGCGGGAAATTATGGGCCGAGTGCTGGCAGACAATGTTACTTCTGGGAATGTGAATATGGTCTGCACAATGACAATTTCCAGAGACGTAGACTAACATAAACCCCAGTATCAGTATGTCCAGGGTACATACACATCTATGCCTACCATAAAGTACTGTAAACTCCAGATTTACTGCACTTTAGAGAGTAAAGGAGATGGAAGCCAGGCACATACATTCAACTTTGAGGATAACGCTGGATTCAACCAGGCACAAAATGCACTGCAGGGGGAGAATGTGATTGGACAGAGAGCAACCGTGGCTGTCCCAGGCCAGACAGGAACTAACACCCTAATGTGTGCAGCACTGTCCTATGATGGTTTGCTGTTACACAAATCACTCAATGCCCCCCTGCAGTACAGACAGACTCACTTCTTTTCTGGATGACCTGCATAATCAACTTGTGGCAGTGGAGGAGAGAAGTCGAGGGGCAAGAAACTCCCCTACCTAGGTTGTTGTGTGGGATAATGTGGCATTCCCCCACTCTGTTGCTGGATGTCAGTACTATTCCTGCCTCCATACTCCCCCCTTCCTCCATCCCATAGAGGAGTTTTTTTCTGCGTGGAGGTGGAAGGTTTATGACCACCATCCGCATGAGCAGATGTCCTTACTGGATGCCATGTATGTGGGGTGTGGAGACACTTCTCCTGAAGACTGCCAGGGTTGGATGAGACATTCCAGAAGATACTTTCCAAGATGCATCGCCAGAGCAGACTTAAGATGTGACGTTTATGAGAACTTGTGGAAAAATGCAGGAGAGAGGGAGGACTAGAACCCTCACAGCACTGTACAGTATGAGTGATATAATTATTATTGTAGCTCTGCAATTTCAGGAATTTGTTTATTTTTCAACTTTTTTTTTTCACTAGTAAATTACGATTTGAAGCGAATTGCCGCATTGCTGATTCATTCTTGATGCATATATATTCAACAGCGGCACGGTGGCCCAGTGGTTAGCACCGTCGCCTCACAGCAAGAAGGTCCTGGGTTCAAACCCCAGGGTTGTCCAACCTTGGGGGTCATCCTGGGTCGTCCTCTGTGTGGCGTTTGCATGTTCTCCCCATGTCTGCGGTGGGTTTTCTCCAGGTGCTCCAGTTTCCCCCACTATCAAAAAGACATGCATTTTAGGGGTAGTACTCCTGTCTGTGCCCCTGACTGAGGCATGGCAAGATGAACTGGAGTTGGTCCCCGGGTGCTGCATGGCGGCTGCCCACTGCTCCCAGCTACACATCTAGGACGGGTTAAATACTGAGGAAGAATTTCCCCACGGGGATTATTAAAAGTAGTAAAAAAAAAACATACTTTAGTACAGTAAAAGTGAAAAGGTATGAAAAACCGATTTATGTGTAAAATCATTAAGACTTCAAAGACAAAAGTTCATAATTTATGTAATGCTCCCTGTTAGTGTTTATTAGGTCAGTGTGTTATGAGTCAGGTCAAGTCAAGTCAATTTTATTTGTATAGCCCAATATCACAAATTACAAATTTGATGGCGTCCAGGTAGCGTAGCGGTCTATTCCGTTGCCTACCAGCATGGGGATTGCCGGTTCGAATCCCCGTGTTACCTCCGGTTTGGTCGGGCGTACCTACAGACACAATTGGCCGTGTCTGCAGGTAGGAAGCCGGATGTGAGTACGCGTCCTGGTCACTGCACTAGCGCCTCCTCTGGTTGGTCACGGCGCCTGTTCAGGGGGGAAGGGGAACTGGGGGGAATAGCGTGATCCCCCCACGCGCTATGTCCCCTTGGTGAAACTCTCCTCTGTCAGGTGAAAAGAAGCGGCTGGTGACTCCACATGTATCGGAGGAGGCATGTGGTAGTCTGCAGCCCTCCCCGGATCGGCAGAGGGGGTGGAGCAGCGACCGGGACGGCTCAGAAAAGTGGGGTAATCAGCCGGATACAATTGGGGGGGAAAAGGGGGAAAACAGCCAAAAAAAAAACAACAAACAAACAAATTACAAATTTTCCTTGGGGGGCTTTAAGGCAACACAACATCCTTTCCTTAGACCCTCGCATCGGAGAAGGAACAACTCCCATAAAAAAAAAAAAACCTTTAACAGGGAGAAAAAATAGGAAGAAACGAGTGACAATGTAGGCCTTCTGGCTGGGAATTGTTGCCAGCGATATGGTCGACCGAGCTTATTTTGAGACACGTATGAAGTGTTTTGGCGGTCTGAGTAACTCATTGGCCAAGCTGCATGGTGGTAATGCAGACCGTATGAAGAGTTTTTTGAAAAAGTGGTTTCGGTATTGACCCGACGCTTGTTAGCAATTGGAAAGAAAAAAAACTAAGAGTAAAAAGCTTAGATTGCACCTGTGAAAGGGCTCGACATCACACGTTGACACTTGGAGGAGGATTTCTGCCTGTGCAACGATATAATTTGTTAGATTTGTCAGTTTCAACCTCAGTAGGGCTTCTCCTTCTGAAGAAACAAACAATATTTACTTTCCAAAGTATTTCAGGCCATTGTTTTATGTCTAACTTGCCCTAGATAATTAGCCGAACCCTTATTTTCATACTGGTGAAACAATACTACAGTATACAGACTATTTGTGGCGTTCCCAGGCGGTTCTCTGCTGTGTTTTGATTTTTTTTTATTTTATTTTTTTACTTATGATCTCTAATGAGATTCATTTCTCTTCTGAACTCCACCAGTTCAAAGCAGACAAGGCCTTGTAAGCATTTTCCCTCACAGCGCCGGCGACAAGCGGAGTCGCATGGGGTCAAAACAGGTTTTTTGGAGGCCTGTGCTAAAACAGATGAAAACCGAGAGCAAGTGTGCAGAATAATTCTGTCATCTTCAACATCTCGTCTCGGGTCTAGAAAGAATCAATACTGAGCGGGAAGACAAAAATAGAAAGTGTGGATTAACATTTCAATCAAGCAATCAAAGAAGGTTGAATCAGTTCATCTGGATACAATGCTTATTGACAGATATGTTTCATCACTCGTCTAATGCCCCTTTTCCACTACATGGTACCGGCTCGACTCCACTCCACTCCACTCGCAGAGTGTCGTTTTCCATTACCGTAACATTACCCCCTCAGTGCAGCTGGTCTGCATTGATTTTGGTACCCGCTCCCGTTTTTTTGGAACCTCGACAAAGGTGGTACCGCAAAAGTGGTAACAGTTACCAAAGTGCCGGTACTTTCCAGTAATGGAAAACGAAAAAGTCGAGTCGAGTTAAGCCGGAACCATGTAGTGGAAAAGGGGCACAAGTGACATCTTCAGTCTAAAGTAAGTGCAGGTATCCCCACCCTTATAAACAATACAGTATTATAAGGGTGGGGATACCTACAGTCAGTTTAGACTGCAGGTATCCCCACCCTTATAAACAACACAGTATTATAAGGGTGGGGATACCTGCAGTCAGTTTAGACTGCAGGTATCATCACCCTTTAAATAATACAGTTGCATAACGACCGAAACCAACTACCAGTTTCATGTGCAAATATAGGTGTGACCATTAACTAGAGTTTCAATGGCCATGTGTACTATTAAGAAAAACTCTAGTTCGAATCTCTAGTTAAAGGTCACGCCCATATTTACATATGAAACTGGTCATTGGTTTCGGTCGTTAGGCAACTGTATTGTTTATAAGGGGTGAGGATACCTGCAGTCAGTTCAGACTGAAGAGGTCACTTATGCCCCTTTTCCACTACATGGTACTGGCTCGACTCGCAGAGTGTCGTTTTCCATTACCGTAACAGTACCCCCTCAGTGTAGCTGGTCTGCATTGATTTTGGTACCCGCTCCAGTTTTTTTTTTTTTTTGGAACCTCGACAAAGGTGGTACCAGAAAAGTGGTAACAGTTACCAAAATGCCGGCACTCTCCAGTAACGGAAAACGAAAAAGTCGAGTCGAGTTGAGCCGGTACCATGTAGTGGAAAAGGGGCATTAGTTGAGTGATAAAACGTATCTGTCAATAAACGTTGAGTCCAGATGTACTAATTCAACCTTCTTTGATTTTCTTATCTGCATTACTGAGCATGCATCAAGACTTATTTTTTTATAATAGTTTGTAACAAATAATTTAATAAGTTTGCTTGCACCACAAGTCAGACAAGTCAGTGGGTCATGGCCTAACTAGCTGAAACCTACATTAATTCATATCAACCTGCTGGCTAACCTATGCCACATGGCATTTGTGCTGACTGGTGCACTATTAACATTTGAAAATGGTAAATGTAAGTTCTGCCCTATTATTCTGTTAAAGCACCCAGACTTGTGGCCAGCAGCGGGAACAGGGACCGACCGTGTGATAGCGTCAGCATTGTTAGCACCACTGGCATTAAACTACAATTATTGGAGTGTAATGGTGTGGGAACCACTCACCATGTTTTACTAGGCCCTCGACCCAGGACTCCAGAGACAAAACGCATCATTAATGTGCAGCCAAACCAACTGGGAAGCACCTCCTCATCCTCCCCTACCTCCTCCTCGCTGGGTCCTCAGGAGCTGCAAAAAAAACAACAAAAAAAGCATGAGGGAGGGATGGGGATTTGCAAAAAGAACAGCAGGGAGGTAAGATAGAGGATATAAAGCACAGGACAGTTTTACATAATTGGTTTGGTGAAGCAGCGTTGAGGATGCTTGAGGAAGAGAAGGACCCAAACAATGCTGCCGGCTTCACATGGCGAGGAGGGAAGCTGGGGGCAGACAGACAGAAATGATAGAGTACATAAACAAAGGATAACACTGTTGAAGACGGTGAAAGGAAGACATGAGAGATGCACTTCCCAGCCTCGGCTCACGAGGACTGACAGCGGAACAGGCGCTGGCTAATTGTATCTCGCTTGCTAAATCGAGCTCGGCCCCAAAAAAAACACCAGCAAGTGCAACAGGTGAGGAATCCATCCCTTGCATCGGGAGAGTTTAAAAAGTAATCACGTAACGTAATTGAACTCATCGATGACCGTCAGCGAGGAGGGATGGCAGCATGATAACGGCAAAAAGTCAGTGGCCATCAGGATCCTCCTCTCCTCACGTCTGTCAAACTGCACTCCAGGCCAAACCTCGGTCACAGAGAGAGAGAGGGAGAGGGAGAGAGAGAGAGAATATTGGCAAAAAAAAACCCCACAACTAATCCATTATCCTCTGAGAACATTCTAAGCAATTGAATTTCTTGACAAGTGAAAGGGGAAAAAAGCAAGCTCTTAGTACGCTCTGTAATGTGGAACATCTGAAAAAACTCTAATATCAACAGACAGTCAGTATGACTACAGCGTGTTAACGCTTCTTACCTCCCTGCAAGGAGGTAAGAAGCGTTTCGTTGTGTCCCTGATGTAACCTGTGACCCTTTTCTAACCAGATGGCATTGGATTTCAGTGTACCTCAAAAAGCAAAGCAAAATAAAAACCCAAAACATATCCATTCATGAATTAAATGATTTTTTTTTCTATGACTCACCGAGTCTCGGTGGCAACACATCAATTCAGTGTGAGATGGATCGGAGATGCATCGGCCTCAAAGAAGTCACGAGCTGTTTCATTTAGGTTAATCCGTTCTGTTCTGTGTACAAAACATGCATTGAACATGATGTGCAGCTTCTCCCCTGAGATTTACAGCGGAGCCACTTTGAGATGTCGCTTATGCCTATACTGGCGTTAATGTTTTATTCATTTATTTTTTTTTACTTTCCTGTAAACATGTCTTTCCTAGCTATGGAACAAGGATCCCCATGTCTAGGGGCTCAGCGACATGTAATATGAAGAAGGCCGAGACGAGCAATGGCGGGGGACCTTTACCACGGCGTAGCATCGGTCTCTTCTGATACCCAGTCTTATATCTGTCGCTCTCCTCTTTCCACTGACTCCATGACTGCAGGCTGTAGAAAGAGGCTTGCATAATCTATATACAGTCAGACTGAAATCATGAAACAGATCCAACTCTTCATATCAAAACTCCTTTAAGGTGGTATAATTACGCATTCAGCAACAATGTTATATTTGTTAATGACTAATATTGTGTTTTTCTTATACCTTTATTCCTAATTGTCTTGGGAACTGTGGGGCAGTGGTCTATTCCTTATTCATATTCAGCAGCTGAACACTGAGTGACAGGTACAAGCAAGGGTTGCCAGCAAGGGTGGGCAGGGTTTCATATTTTGATGACTTGATCTGATTGGTAAATGAGTGAGTCTGATGACATCATGAGTATCAGAAAAAAATGATTAACTGAGCGAGGCTGAAATAGGAGGTACTCCTTTAAAAGGGGGGAGAATAGAAAAACTAAATTTTCCTTACTACTACTACTACTACTACTTTCAGCTGCTCCCGTTAGGGGTCGCCACAGCGGGTCCTCCATTTCCATCTCTTCCTGTCCTCTGCATCTTCCTCTGTCACACCAGCCACCTGCATGTCCTCCCTTACCACATCCATAAACCTCCTCTTTGGCCTTCCTCTTCTCCTCTTCCCTGGCAGCTCCATATTCAGCATCCTTCTCCCGATATACCCAGCATCTCTCCTCCAAACATGTCCAAACCATCTCAATCTTGCCTCTCTTGCTTTGTCTCCAAACCGTCCAACTTGAGCTGTCCTTCTAATATACTCGTTCCTAATCCTGTCCTTCTTCGTCACTCCCAGTGAAAATTTTAGCATCTTCAACTCTGCCACCTCCAGCTCCACCTCCTGTCTTTTCATCAGTGCCACTGTCTCCAAACCATACAACATAGCTGGTCTCACAACCATCTTGTAAACCTTCCCTTTAACTTTGCCGGTACCCTTCTGCCGCAAATCACTCCTGACACTCTTCTCCACCCACTCCACCCTGCCTGCACTCTCTTCTTCACCTCTCTTCTGCACTCCCCGTTACTTTGTACAGTTGACCCCAAGTATTTAAACTCATATGTCTTCATCACCTCTACTCCTTGCATCCTCACCATTCCACTGTCCTCCCTCTCATTCATGCATATGTATTCCATCTTCATCCTACTGACTTTCATGCATCTTCTCTCCAGTGCATACCTCCTCCTCTCCAGGCTCTCCTCCACCTGCACCCTACTCTCACTACAGATCACAATGTCATCCGCAAACATCACAAATTTCCTATATATATATATGTGTGTGTGTGTATGTATATATATATATGTATATGCATATATGCATATATGTATATAGAATATATATAGAATATATATATATATACTCAACGGTAGGGAAAGTGCCCAACAAATAAAGAGCAAAATAATCCAGTGAGTCAAGTAGTAGTCAAGTAAATTCTTTATATATATATATATATATATATATAAAATCCAGTGATATATATATAATACACACACACACACACACACACATACATATAATTTATCCACCCCAGGCAAACTGGTCTCTCATTACAACGATGAACTTTATAGTCTTTTAAATGGACTTGCTCCTTAAAAAAACGGTCTGTTTCCTTTACCCAGTCTGCCCCTTGGTGTACACCTGCACTATACCAGCTTAAAGCTAAAGGTCTTCGCCTGGAACGCCTTTATGCAAAAATTGGCCTTGTTGTTCATAAAGACATGTATGACAACCACATACTTCATTATATGGAGGCTCTGTCTGCCGTTAAATTGTCTTATTATTATGCAAATTTAATTAGATCAGGCGAAGGGAATACTAGAGCCCAGTTTTCCATGGTAAACAATATTTTGTGGCCACCGGACAGACCTTTTTTAATGCCAAAATTACAAATATTCATCAGCAATTGACCTCCTTGAAAAATACCGCATACAGTTCATCTTATTCGCCCTTCTATGTTCCCCTCTTTTCTTCACTATCTAGTTTTAAACTCCTGACAGTTGCTGAAATATCTAGTCTTATTCACAATCCAAATCATTGACCTGTCAGTTAGACCCCCTCCCTACTCATTTAGTAAAAGCCTGTCTACCTTCACTATCCTCTTTAATAACTGATATCATACATTCCTCCCCTTACCTCTGGTCTTGTCCCCTCATCTCTCAAAACAGCTGCAACAACTCCAATACTCACGAAACCTGGTGCAGATCCCAACAATTTGAACGTCACTCAACTAAGAGACCTCTTCAGTCTAAACTGACTGCAGGTATCTGTTATGTTGTGAAAAAAGACAACAGGCAACGCTCTAGTCGGAGCGTACTCCATTTAATCAACCACACAACAAGTCTGTTCACTCACGTGACTCAGGTAAAAACGTCTAACAGGATTAGAACACGGCATTGTTGCAGCAATGCCAGACATAACACCCCCCCCCAGAACCTAAGTGTGATACTCGGTTACAAAGTCATGCAGGTGCACAGGCTGGGTACATGCATGGACTGAGCGGGGCACAGGTGCAGCGCTAGCCTCAGGGTTTGGCTCTATGACTCCTAGCTGGACAGGAGCGGCTGAGGTGTCGAGCTGCAGAGGGACTAGGGAGGCTGAGATGTCAAGCTGTGAGGCTGGTAGGGCCACTGTAGGGGCCGCACCCAATCCTGGCCCAAGAGAGGCCTGTACCTTGTGCAGGTGGCTCGTATGCCAGCGAGTGCCATTCATGAGCCTGAACATGGCTGGGCCAAGCTGTCGGCTGACCTGGACAGGATCTGACCAGAATGACTGTAGCTTATTGTCGCGGTGAGGTCATCGGATCCGGACCCAGTCGTAAGCAGCAATGGCAGGAGGCCCGACTCGTCATGTCCAGTTGAACCGGTTCTTCATGTGTTTCTGACGTGTGTTGACTGTGGCTTGAACTGGGCGAGTTCGAGTGTGGGCCAGGGCAGGGTGGAGCCGATCCAGAGGTAGCTGAAGCTGCCGTCCCAGCATGAGGAAGGCTGGGGAGACTCCAGTGGTGGCATGTGGGGTGGCGCGATAGTGCAGCAGTGTCTGGAGGAGGCTGATATTGAATGTGCCCCCTTATGCGAGGTGTGCCCTGATTCCATTAAGGACTGATTCAGCCGTTCCACCCACCCACTGGTAGCTGAGTTATAGAAATCTGTGCGAATATGGCGGATCCCTTTCTCTTCCAGGCAGGAGGACAGTTCGCGTGAGACCATCTGGGGCCCCTTTTTGGTTGTGATTTTTATGGTCAAACCCCATCATAAAAACAGGGAGTCTAAAATATCAATTAACACCTTGGCTGTAATTGAGCCCACAGGTGTCACCTCCGGCCACTTAGAGTGGAGGTCATAGGTCACAACAAGAAACCGCTGGTGGTGTGGTACCCCGCAGTGTCTGGAGGAGGCTGATATTGAATGTGCCCCCTTATGCGAGGTGTGCCCTGATTCCATTAAGGACTGATTCAGCCGTTCCACCCACCCACTGGTAGCTGAGTTATAGAAATCTGTGCGAATATGGCGGATCCCTTTCTCTTCCAGGCAGGAGGACAGTTCGAGTGAGACCATCTGGGGCCCCTTTTCAGTTGTCATTTTTATGGTCAAACCCCATCATAAAAACAGGGAGTCTAAAATATCAATTAACACCTTGGCTGTAATTGAGCCCACAGGTGTCACCTCCGGCCACTTAGAGTGGAGGTCATAGGTCACAACAAGAAACCGCTGGTGGTGTGGTACCCCGCAGTGTCTGGAGGAGGCTGATATTGAATGTGCCCCCTTATGCGAGGTGTGCCCTGATTCCATTAAGGACTGATTCAGCCGTTCCACCCACCCACTGGTAGCTGAGTTATAGAAATCTGTGCGAATATGGCGGATCCCTTTCTCTTCCAGGCAGGAGGACAGTTCGAGTGAGACCATCTGGGGCCCCTTTTCAGTTGTCATTTTTATGGTCAAACCCCATCATGAAAACAGGGAGTCTAAAATATCAATTAACACCTTGGCTGTAATTGAGCCCACAGGTGTCATCTCCGGCCACTTAGAGTGGAGGTCATAGGTCACAACAAGAAACCGCTGGTGGCGTGGTACCCCATGCAGCTCACCGCAGATGTTGAGTTGTAGATGCTCCCAGGGTTGGGATGGCCAGTTCAGGGGCTGCATGGGCGGGGGCGGGGCTGGAGTCATGGTCTTGCCTCTGAGCAGACAGGCAGTGCAGTCCTTGACCAGGGTCTCGATGTCTCTGTCGATCCCTGGCCACCATACGAGGTCCCGGCATCGTTGCTTGAGCCTGACTATGCCCAAGCAGCCCTCGTGTGCAATAGCAAGGACACGCACACGAAGGGCACTCGGGACCACAGTGCAGAGCACTCTGGCAACACAAGTGTCATGCCAGCATGCTGGCGCCTCCCGGATCCTGAAGTAGGGAGACAGCTTATCCGACACCTTCGCGGGCCAGCCCTGCCCAATGTAATACGTTGAAACTGAGGAGAGGACAGGGTCAGCTGCTGAGGCATCCTGGAGCTCCCTCAGTGACACCGTCTCCTGAAGGGGTGTGTGGAGAAGCTGGTCGTTTCCGGTTGCTGCTCGCCATTTAGCTTGCCAACTGTGTGGCTTCACTGTTTTAGCGCGTTTGATGTCAAGACTCAAGAGCGTCGCTGATTGGCTAGTATGTTGTTCAAACGAATACGTTTCCTCAACAAATAATTTCTTCAATAAATTATCAAAAACATTATTTTCAACCCGCCGTCAGTGTCACGGTCATTACTAGCCTTATATTGATGTTTTTATTTTTTTGTTTTCATTTCGGCATATCGCAGGTTAGGCTACTAATGTGTCTAAGATGGCAGGCTCTTTGCATCTCTACTAGAGGGTGCTTCAGCAACCCCCTTCCCGCGTCCCTGCTCAAACAATAATATCCAGCAAGTCCATGGAGTCAGGAATCATGGCGCGGGTGGTTCTCCAGGTAGAGCCAGGGAATGGGAGGGTGGAGGCAGAGAACAGTCACCAACGTTATGTTGTTGTGGTAACTCCAGCTTAGAGAAAGGGACCTCACGACAACTTCCTGTCTTTTGAATTAACTTTATCTAGAACTGGCAAACTTGACAGTAACATATAGCAGCGTGCACCGTGAACATCTGACAAGTTGGAGGGCGTAACACACATACATATACCAGAAACACAGCCGGTTTTTACAAAATAAAAGCTGATGTTACAACGCCTCTCCCCTTTAAATTCCAACATTCCTCTAATGTAAATGAACCTGCAAAAAACAATAACAGTAATGTTTTCTTTTCTTTTTAGTTTTGTTTGGTTTTAGCTGATTTACACCTCAAACATATACTGGTGTCTTAGCAACAATTTAACCATATAACAGCTGAAAAAACATGGGTGATTTAGCATTCATCCTCCCAAAACTGTCCATTTAAATATTCAGTCTGTCTGGAGGTCTGGAGGGTGCGCTGTGACCTGCGCACCACCCCCGGGGACCCAGCAGGTGCCACTGGTGGGGGAGTTTTAGGTGGCTCTGATGCTGGGGGACTGGAAGGGGCTTGGGTGCTAGTGTGAGACTGTCCATCCTCTCTGGGGGACACCGACACCTCTAAATGAATCTCGCTCTCTGGCAAAGTCTCTGGCAGACACGCTCCCCCATTAGTCTGTTCCACCACAGGACGCTCCATGGAACTGACTGTCTCTGAGCCTGTATCATGACGCAGGCACACATGGTCCTGATGTCTGTGGAACACATGTCCGTCAGTCAAATTAAAAACATGGGAGACTGGACCACTCTGCCTGAAAATAACCCCAGGTAGCCATTGCTGTCTAATTACTGCTGACGTTCCTCAAATAGACATGGTCATCTGGTTTTAACTGTCTCTCTCAGGCATGTTGATTATGTCCCTCCTTCTGTTTTCCCTGCTTCCTTTCCACTTTTACTTTCATGTCTGGGCGCAGCAGGTCCAATCTTGTCTTGGGCCTACGACCCATCAGTATTTCTGCTGGAGTGCATGCAGTTGTAGTCTGGGGCATGAGGCGGTATTTAAACAGGAAACGTGAAAAACAAGTGCTAGGCGAGTCCCCTGTCATCTGCTTCAGCCTCTCCTTCACTGTCTGCACAGCCCGCTCCGCCAAACCATTTGAGGCTGGGTGGAAAGGAGCCATCTGTATGTGATGAATTCCATTCTGTTGCATGAACTCACTGAACAGCTCACTGGTGAACGTTGTGCCATTATCAGTGACCAGAGTGTCCAGCAACCCGTGTATGGCAAACACTTGCCTGAGTCTGTCTATGGTTGTGTGGGCTGTGATGTTACTCATGATGTGGGCTTCTATCCATTTTGAGTGTGCATCCACCATTACTAGAAACATCTGCCCCATAAAGGGGCCAGCAAAGTCCAAATGTAGCCTATACCAGGGGTGGTCTGGCCACTGCAAGGGCGCTGGTGGTGGCATGTTCTGATTTGTCTGACACTGTGCGTGATTTTACCTTGTTCTCCAGGTCTTGATCCATTTTTGCCCACCAGATATATGATCTTGAAAGGCTTTCATCCGTGACACACCCAGATGAGTCTCATGTATTTCCTCCACAATCTCTGAGTGGCCAGGGGGAGGTATGATGACCCTCACACCCCAGAAAATGCAGCCATCCTGCAGGCTCACCTCTGTCTTGCATTTAGCATAAGGTCTCAGCTCTCCTCCTACCACAACACTGGGCCAGCCCTGTAAAAGAAAAGTCTTTACTTGAGACAAGACAGGGTCCCTTTCTGTCCACTGCTTGACCTGGGCTACTTTCACAGGTGTTTCTGACAGCCTCTCCAATGATAACACACTCTCTGGAGGCACATATGTAGCAGTTGGTGTCTCAGGTAAAGGCAGCCGACTCAGCGTGTCGGCATTTGCATTATCCTTCCCTGCTCCGTACACTATACTGTACTGGTAGGCTGACAGTGCGAGAGCCCAATGCTGTATCCTGGCTGAGGATAGCAGTGGAATGGATTTGGTCTCACTGAACAGGCTCATCAGTGATTTATGGTCTGTACAAATCGTGAAGGCCCAACCATAGAGGTACTGATGGAAATGCTTGACAGCAAAGACAATAGCCAGACCCTCTTTGTCTTGCTGTGAATATCCTCTCTCAGCTGCTGTCGGGGTATGTGAAGTAAAGCCAGTAGGCTTCTCTACACAGTCCTCCATCACATGTGAGAGAACTGCCCCGACTCCATAGGGCGAGGCATCACATGAAAGGGAGAGCTCCTTGCCGGGGTCATAGTGAACAAGCAACTTTGCTGAGTGGAGAAGTTCTTTCACTTTTTTGAAAGCTTCCTCCTGCTCTTCCTTCCACTGCCACTTAGTGTCACTGTGAAGCAGCTTGTACAGTGGAGTCAAGACCTTTGAGAGGTCAGGAAGAAACTTTCCATAATAATTCACCATGCCCAAAAATGATCTGAGCTCAGTGACGCTCTTGGGGCTTGGAGCCTCCTTGATAGCTCGCACTTTGTCATCCACTGGGCAGAGCCCTTCAGCTGTGATTTTGTGTCCCAGGTAGGTTACACTTGATGCCAGGAAGACACATTTACTGCGTTTCAATCGCAGCCCTGCATCTGAGAGCTTCTTCAGCACCTGTTCCAAGTTAGCCAGATGCTCCGCGTCTGTGGCCCCTGTGACAAGAATATCATTTAGGTACACTGCTACATGCAGAATCCCCTGCAGCAACGAGTCCACTGTCTGTTAGAAAATGGTGTGGCTGGAGGCCACTCCAAAAACCAGTCGAATGTATTTGAACAGTTCTTTGTGAGTGTTGATTGTGATGTATTCTTTTGAATCCTTGCCAAGCAGCAGCTGTTGGTAAGCATGGCTCATGTCCAGTTTCGTGAATAGCTTACCCTCTGCCAGGGTTGCAAACAGGTCCTCCACCCATGCCAATGGGTACTCTTCCAGCTTAGAGACCTGATTCACCGTAAGCTTATAGTCCCCACAAATCCTTGCCATTTTGTCCTCCCTCAAAACTGGAACAATGAGAGCTGCCCACCTTGAAAACTGGACAGACTCGATGACATCCAGTTTCTGTAAACGCTCACGCTCTTCCTCAACTTTGCCTTTCAAGGCATAGGGCACCGACCTGGGCTTGAAAAACCATGGTGTGGCCTCAGGGCTGACATGGAGTTTCACTGTCACACGCCCCTCAGTGTGCCCCGCTCGTCCCTGAAAACATCACTGTACCACTAAAGAATGTCCGCTGTCATGTACACATACTTAACTTCATGCCAGTTGAGTTTGATTTTGCATAGCCAGTCACAGCCCAGAAGACTGGGCCCCCTGCCCTTAGCTATCACCAGTCTGGCTCGTGCTTCCTGGCCCTCAACTGCAAAGTCCACATATAGCACCCCTAAATGAGGTATGGGCTGCCCCGTATAAGTCCTGAGTTTGAGCTTTGACAGCCTGATGGGAGGCAGATTAGACCCCCATGTCCTCCTGTATTTCTCCTCACTGATGACTGATGCCGTAGCCCCTGAATCAACCTCAAACTTCCCACCCCTCACATTGACTGTGGCATAATAGGGCTCGGGTGGTTCCTCATCTGTTTCCACCCCAATCATGTTGTAGGAACATGGGATCTACGTTAACTGGTTAACATAGTCACCTGTAGTGCTATCCTGAAGATGTCATATGTCATAGGACCGTGGTTCACCTCTCTGTGCGGTGACTACAGCTGGATGCCAACCTTGTGCTGTCTCCATGTGAACAGTACTACCCAGGTGCAGTTCCGGAAGCCACTTTGCTCCTCTGTTGTAGTACTGCTGATGTCTTTTCTGTAGATTTTGGAGAGCTGAGTGTACATCTTTGGGCACTGCTGGGCGGAGAACTGTGCTGGAGCTCGGTATAGTGCTTCTAAGGACTCTGCCCAAGAGCATTTGTGCTGGGGAGTACTCCAAGCCTGTTACAGGTGTGTTCCTCAGGGTGGGAAGTGCGAGATGGGGGTCTGTGTTTGTCTGATGTGTTTTCTTCAGCACGAGTTTCACAGTTTTCACTGTTTTCTCAGCAGTCCATTTGACTGTGCATAACTCGTACTCGAGTGAATGAGTTTTATGCACCATGACATTGCAAAGTTTCTCATTTCCTGGCTTGCAAATGAAACAAGGTCACACAGTATCTCTTTTGGTATTCCTATTCTAGACAAGACTGATTTCATCTTGCTGATCACAGTGTGTGATGTCTTCTCCTTAATGTTCAGTACCTCTGCGTATTTTGAGAGGTAGTCTACTATCAAGACTGACCTTCTATTTCAAAGATGTCAGCCCCAACTCTGAGCCAAGGAAGCTCAAGGATGCCATGTGAGATCAGTGGCTCCTTCTGGTTTCTGGGCTGGAACTGCTGGCACATTTTATGTCTCTTGTCATTCCTGGCCAGTACCAGTGCTTTCTGGCCAGTGCCTTAGTCCACTGCATCCCTTGATGAGCTATATGTAGCTTTTGTAGAATTTCTGTTCTCATTGTGCTTGGGAGGATTATCCTGTCTCCAGCAAACATTATTCCTTCTCTCAAAGCCACTGTGTGTCTGATAGGCCAGTATAGTGTCAGTCTTGATTTTGCCTGCTTCCTGTGCCGGGGCCAACCATCTGTGTATGACTTGCAACAGCTGCAGTGTTTCATCTTTCTTTGTTTCACTCTTGAGCTGCTCTAGAGTCTCTGTACTCAAGGCATTGGTGGGCTCCAAGGCATAGACAACTTTCTCGTCCATGATGTCATCTGCTGCCATGTGCTGTTCTTGTATGACAGCTCATGAGCATGTGTCTGCAATCAGTAGATCTTTACCCAGTGTGTAGGTGACATTTAAATCATTTCGCTGCCACATTGAGTTCTTGATGAAGACTATTAGAGTCCTGTTGACTTTGCATAGTGTCAAGTACTCCAGTAACCATATGCGGGACGTTGAATTGTAGGCTTTCTTGTAGTTAATCTAGGCTACACTGAAGTTGGTCTGTCTAGTTTTAGTCTTGGGTGACTACTATATCAACAAATAGCTGATGTTTGACCTTCTGGTGTTGTTCCGAATTCATTTCCGAGTTTCGCTCATGTATGAACTCATGTGCCCATTCAGCTAAGCTGCTATGATGTCTGACAGGATCTTCCATGTTGTGGGGGGACAGGTTATCTATAGGTCAGTAGTTTGAAGGTGCTGTACGCTTGTGGGGATCCTTCATAATCAGTATTCTCCCCTGTGTTCACATCTGCAAGCAGGCTTTGTGATGGTACTTTGTCACTGAGTCACGGAAGCCGAGCCCGGATGATGACTGTCTTTAGTCTGGCCATAATTCTCATTGGAACCTCAAAACCACAATAGCTTCAGCTGTCATGGTTGGTAAGATTGTTTCAGCTGGTTCGAGTCTGTCCTCGTATCTCCTGTCTACTGGGTAGCCCTTCGGGTTGCTGAATAGTATAGTCATTCTGTCAGAGCCTCTCTATCTCAAATTGTGAGAGTAGCTTCCTTCTGTTGATGTTCGAGCATTGAGCTGCTAGCTGCTTCTGTGTCAGTGTGGAAGTAGGTCTCCTACTTGTCCACAGTTCCCACATATGCTTCATATAGCCCCTGGTGTTATAGTAACATTCCATTAATTCCAGGTTCTCGGCCTTTGTCTATGAATATTTTGTTCTTGTTCTAGTAGCCCATTTCTCATCAAGTTGGCCCCATTCCGCAACACCTAACACTGACTTTGTTAACCCAGGAGACCTCCAAACTGGCATGACTATTTGTGTTACTCTTACTCATGCCTGAGGTATTTGACTTGTATAGCATCAGGAATCTACGCCGTGGACTTTTACTGGAGACTCGTCCCAACTCATCTCTGGCAGGAAAGCTGGTGTTCTTACAGTACAAAATGCATGATGATTAAAGTAATAATTGATGGGGTATCCAGGTGGCATTGTGGTCTATTCCGTTGCCTACCAACACGGGGATAGGTGGTTCGAATCCCTGTGTTAACCTCCAGCTTAGCCGGGTGTCCCTACAGATACAATTGGCCATGTCTGCAAGTGGGAAGCCGGATGTGGGTATGTGTCTTGGTCGCTGCACTAGCGCCTCCTCTGGTTGGTTGGGGTGCCTGTTTGGTGAGGAGGGGGAACTGGGGGGAATAGCGTGATCCTCCCACATGCTACGTCCCCCCGGTGAAACTGCTCACTGTCAGGTGAAAAGAAGCGGCCGGTGACTCGACATGTATCGGAGGAGGCATGTGGTAGTCTGGGGCCCTACCTAGATCGGCAGGGGGTGGAGCAGAGATCGGGACGGCTCGGAAGAGTGGGACAATTGGCTGGATACATTGGGGAGAAAAAAAGGAAAAAACAAAAGGAATAATTAATGTTAGAAAATGATTGTTTTTCAATTGTGAACTCACCTTAAGTCAATTATACTCCACGTAAACACACAAAATGTATGTTTTGTGTGAGTTTTTGTTGTTTTTGTTGTGGATTTAGGATGAAATTGTTTAACTCTCAATAGCATATATGTGGAGACAACAGTAGTGGAAAAAAAACCTATATTGACAAATGTCATCCTCAACTAATCACATATTGAGAAGTAAAATAAATTGCACAGATATTATTTTGTTAGGCACCCACTTAGGGGCCCCTGAGACTCCCCAGACCACGAATTTGACAGCCACTGTTACTTTCACCACAGCCTGAGTGCTGAAGAAAGAGCAGCAAGATATGGACAACTTGTTCTTCCATTTTGTGATACCACTCAAAGACACAGAAATGTAACGGCAAGATGCAAGATCATCTATGATGCTATCAACACAACAGCTCCATAGTTTTAATATCATAAGCGCCTGTATTGATTATTCAGCTCCCAGACATCCTGAAGTCAGCAAACTCTTTGGGAAGGTTGGGTGTTTTCCGTCTGCCCACTCAGCTTCCATTAAGCAGTAATTAGGACCACATTAACGCAACTCGGCGCTCACAGCGGAGCCAGAAGAGGGAGGGAGAGAGATGGGAGGGCAATAAAGATTCGAAGGAAAGAAATGCCCCTGTCTTTGAGGAACTAAAGAGGTGGAGGGTACAGTGAGGAAAGGAAGGGGGGCAGATAGATGGATGGAAAAAATAGACAGTGTTGATAGCAAGAGTGCTGATGATGAAGAGCGGCATCTCGGTGCATCACTGCAGAACTGTAAATGAAAGGAAAGCAGTAGCGCCCACTTCCCATCGTTGGCCCTCATTTGCCCACTGTCTGAAGGGTGGTGGTGGTGGGGGGGAGACTTTAAATATAGTGAGGAGGCAGGTAGATGGAGGTGGATGCGCCAGACATATGGAAAGTGGAAAGAGTGGAGGATAAAACAAATGGTGGTGTAGGGGTGGAGGTGTGTGTGTGTGTGTGGGGGGGGGGCTAGTTCTGCTTTCTTGTTGTTGCATGTGCGTGTTTGTCAGCTGAGATGTTGGAACTTGTTGCTTTTTTTAAAATATGTTATAATTGTTTTTATATTTTATATTTTTAATATTTTATATTCATATGTGTCACTTATTTTATATTGTATTGTAAGCTTGTGCAACACTTTGGTTCAACTGTGGTTGTTTTAAATGTGCTATATAAATAAACTTGACTTGGCTTATGTTTGTGTGTGTGTGTGTGTGTGTGTGTTTGTGTGTGTGTTTGTGTGTTTGTGTTTGTGTGCGTGTGTGCGCGTGTGCGAGGGCCTTTGTCCCAGGTGTTTATGCTCTTCCTTTGATGTTTGTGAATATTGCAAAATGATGTTTGTTTGTTTGTGTGGGTGGGGGGGGGTTCATGTGATAAGTGTGTGCCCCCCACCATGACAGACTATATATAAGACATCCTGGTAGACTAGTGTGACTAATTATCTGCTGAAACAGTGTATTAGTTGCATGATTACCAACCTCCTCTATAGTTAATTACAAAGCCTGCTCTTGCCTGACCTCTGCCAGCATGATGCATTACTCCTCTTCTCGATCCTATGCTCTTTCCCCACCCACCCACCCTTGTCTTCTCCCCCTTTGTATTTTTACTCTTTTTTTAAAAGTTCACTCCAACACTTTGAAAAGGGTGACCTTTTTTTGTTGTTGCATCATCTCTATATGTATCTGTAGTGTGTGCTGTATACAGTGTGCAAAGAAACACTTAACTCCCGAGTCAAAATCAGAAGGACCACATCATTTAAGTGTGTAACTGTTCACTTCCTGGTAATTTCTCAGCCACATCACAACAATAGCACAAACACGCTATTGCTAGCATGTTTATTTGAATAGCAGCATAGCATACTGTAACGAATTCGGGGAGCGGTCTGGGTGATCATGGCCCCGGCCGGGGCGCGAACCCGTGGCTTCCACTCCGCAAGCGACAACGTTAACCAGTCGACTAAAGGGTCCGACCCGTTAGTCACAGACCAACGTGTCTACTTATCCATGCACGTTACACTACGTTTATCGTCGGTCTTAATTCACACGGTAAGAAACCCTGAAGCCTTGTAATCTTAACAAAAGGAAACTGCGGTTCGTCCAGAGCAGGTTCCCATCTCACATTCATCCCTGGCTGAGTGCAAGTCACGCTAAGTCGAGCTGGCGTTCCCCTCGCTTTTCAACAGCGTACAAAATACGCTTTTAAAACCGACTCGATTTTAATTTTATTTGTACAGCACGTTTGCCAATAGCATTTTGTCTAAAAACTTGGCAGCGGTGGTCGATAAAAAAGTGTTGGGTGGGAAGAAAAAAAAAAGTTACCCGGGCAGAAATCTTGAGTGGAAAAGGAGCCGACAGGTTGAGCAAAACATCTGCCAAGGCTGCGTTACCATATATTAGAGAGGCGCCGTGTTACTCGTTTCATTCCCCTTCGCCCACACTGATTGGACAAGTTGTGATGGGTTTAAGCACTCACACCCCTGCCATGTTTCAGACAAATTGATCTCACCCATCTAGCTTAGTGTCGATCAGTGCGTGGGCTGAAACTCAGGGAAGTGTGTGGAGACCAACCCCGGGGGGGTTGTGCCAACACGGCAGATTTGAGATTGCCCCCTTCCTCCCTTCTCCGTCGTCTGTTTTATACGCCCTGCTCCATAATGTCTGCTCTAATGGCCGGCTAATGTGATTGAGTGTGGATCAAAGTGCTACGTGGGCTAAAAAGAAAGGGAACTGCCCTTACCTATGGCCATTTGACCCGGACCCTTTTGAGAGCGGGAATGGAGGCTTCCGTCATGAGCGGACGTTTTGGAAGCTGGCAGATGGCCCGGTAAATACCACGCTGCTCAATGTGGCGCGCACAGTTTAGTCTGCAGGTTCATCGGGCGAGCATTTCATAACTCTCAACATACTACAGGACAAGTAGCACACACACCGTTTTTTATTTTTGGATTTTTCTCCCCAATTTTATCCGACCTATTACCCCACTCTTCCGAGCCGTCCCGGTCGCTGCTCCACCCCCTCTGCTGATCCGGGGAGGGCTGCAGACTACCGCATGCCTCCCCCGATACTTGTGGAGTCGCCAGCCGCTTCTTTTCACCTGACAGTGAGGAGTTTCGTCAGGGGGACGTAGCGCGTGGGCACCCCGAACAGGTGCCCCGACCGACCAGAGGAGGCGCTAGTACAGCGACCACGACACATACCCACATCCGGCTTCCCACCCGCAGACACGGCCAATTGTGTCTGTAGGGACGCCCGACCAAGCCGGAGGTAACAAGTACACACAGTGTTGCTGTACATTACAAGGAAATGCAAAATTCTTCATCCCCAAATCCATGAATGGTCACACTGATGTTTAAATGACCATTAATATGACGAAGGTCAGCCATTCCCAGGCCGATGCAGCTCTTTATTTGTTACAGTTCGCAGTTTCCACCGGAAAGAGATGGAATTAGGGTGACCAGACGTCCCGGTTTGTCCAGGACTGTCCCGGTTCCAAGCTGGGTGTCCCGAGTCCCGGCTACTCTCGCCTGTCTTTTTTTTTTTTTTTTTGGTGAGAGGGGCTAAAAATCCTTCAATGTATCCTGTCCGGCGAGACAGACAAGCTCGTGAGCGCGTGCATATGCGCATGCGCGTGGACGAACGTGCAGTACACTTTTTAGGGTCCCGGTTTGGGATTTTGAAAATCTGGTTACCCTAGATGAAATGTGAGATAGTTGAGCTGTTTTTCTTCTCTTTTTTATCGGAGAACCTATTAAAATAGAAAACAACAATACTGCAGAGGAGACAATGTGCATAGAAAGAAAATAACAAGCCCGTTTAAAGCAATTCATTTTAACTACTGAATCATGAAGTGTTGTTTTTTTGTTGTTTTTTTTTTAGTTTAGTTTTTTTTACAAGTGATAATAAAGTCAGCGAACATTTAGAGGAAGATGGTTGTGTGAACACTGCAGAAAAAAAAAGACACTTCTCTGGTCTATTTCCTGCCCTGCCAGTGGATAAAAGGACCTGATCTTTTATTTACCACCTCCCCTTCTACTCATTCTATCGCTCTCTGTCTTTTCCCCTCGAACTGTCTGCACCTCTGTGGGCTTAGTGGCTCTCGCCGTCGCCACATCAAGTGGAGGAGAGGCCTCTCCCGGTTGTCAGGTACAAACACACACAGGGAAGGAGTCAGGGGAGAGGAGAGAGATGCCCGGTGCAAAGACAGGCTGAAGGAAAGGAGGGGGGGACAAATGAGAGGACAGGCCAGAGGGAAATCGGGAAAGGATAAATTGGAAAGAGTCCAAAGAATTTCCCCAAGGAGAAGGTCAGGCGATATGCCGGGTGTGTACTCTTACTTAGGAAATTCAATTAGCAAGCGGTGGGCATGCACGCATGTTCACCAAGGAGCAAGACAGATGGAGAGAGATAGAGAGATAGAGGAAAGAGATGGGAGACAGACACACGCAGAGGAAGGTTGTAAATCCCCACAGGTATGCAAAGCCACTTGGGAGCGATGCCTGGAGGAGAGAGGATAAAAAAGAGGGTGATTGACATTCACTTTAATCCACAACTCACCACATGTCATTCAAATTATTCACCTGAAACAGTAAAATGAGCGATACGGGGCCAGACACACAATGGAGACGGACAGTATTCCTGCTGTATGGAGCCACAGCGAGGCAACGAGTGGATGTGTGTGTGTGTGTGTGTGTGTGTGTCTATTTGCACATGGGTGAATACATTTGTGTGTGTGTGTGTGTGTGTGTGTGTGTGTGTGTGTGTTTGCACATGGATACATACAGTTTGTGTGTGTGTTTGCAAATGGGTGC
Source organism: Lampris incognitus (assembly GCF_029633865.1). Taxonomy (NCBI): domain Eukaryota; kingdom Metazoa; phylum Chordata; class Actinopteri; order Lampriformes; family Lampridae; genus Lampris; species Lampris incognitus. The sequence goes on along the minus strand of NC_079228.1, from coordinate 17,159,109 downwards.
ATAGTTTGTGTTTGTGTGTGTGTGTGTGTGTGTGTGTGTGTGAAAGAGAAAGAAAGACAGAGTGTGTGTGTGTATGTGCATGTCATTTTCTAAGTATGTGTGTCTGGAAGGAGGGAATGTATGTAGATAGATAGATAGATAAGGGAGAGAGACGGAGAGTTTTTATTCCCCCCGCTGTCTGACATGCAGGGAGAAATGGCCGTGATTAGGACGTGCCCATTTGGGATTTGAGGAAGAACCCAGTAGACGTGTGAAATATGAAGGGTTGCGCACACAAATTAAAAGCACGACAGGGAAAGTCACACAAGAGCAGGGCGAGGCGAGAACAACAACAAGCCACTCTTTACAGTTGAGACGCAGCTGGCGATGCTAATGTTAGCGTGGTTAGAAAAGGACCGCGGCAGCCCATTGTGCACAGTAATTATCCGGGTGCTAATGATGCTAACACTATCTCAGCAACTCCATTGTGTTTAATTTAGCACATCAGAGGGCAAAAAGGAGGCAACTGCATCGCTGATGGATGCTGAAGATTAGCCAGAGAGGAAAAACAATGCAATCTGAGTATGACGGCGGGCCACAATAGTGATAAACTAAAATGAGGCCGGGCCGGTCCGAACTCATGCATGTCATTAGGAAGGTGCTCGCTCAGTAGGGAGTGTTGGTTTCATCCTCAGTTCACGCCGCATGTGTCTGGTGATGAATCGGTAGTTGGTCTGCTGTGTATTGCACACCGTCCACCGCCCGGCCCCGAGTTCGCCGAGTGCTGCAGAGCTTGTGAAAAGCTGCTCCACAGCTTGTAAATATCATACAGGCGGGTAGAGTGCTTGTGTGGTAACAGGGCACTAACGCTAATGGCTGCAGAGTTTTGTGCATTAAAATTTTACCTTTACCTTTACCCAGAATTCCACCTATGGCTCCCATAAATCTTTCACGCAAGGCAACATACCACCGCCGAGCAATATGCTCAATATAACCCCTGCTTCTCTTTACTCTGAGCTCATCCGAGTCTGTGTAGGAAGTCACTACTCTGCCCTGACCTTGTGTCAAATATGAGAGCAGCTTAAAACGCACTAGACTGTTCATACTGCTCATTTGTTCCAATAACGGTGCCCTTCGTACACTTTCGTGTTGTCATGAGAGCTTTTACATTGTGGAACAGGACGAAATGTAACCATGAGGGATCTCAAGACTGCTGCTCTCCAGGCTGAACAGGCAGCGCTGGTTTTCTATGCAAATACTCCCCCCCGCCCTCCCCCCCCTCTCTGTTCTGACCCTCATGCTTTTCCCCTAATTAAAAGTGGGGAGAAGCTGCCAACCAACTGTGGTAAAACTGCAGTCCAGTGAGCCTTCCAAAAACAAGACACACACACACACACGCACATGCAAACATAAAATGTGCAATTGCATAAAATGTTATTCTAGACAAATCATATCACGGACAAGTCTACATGCCATATGTGTATCAGCAATTAAAAAAACAAACAAACATACAATTTAGATTCCACTTCTGCACGCTGGGTAACATTATGAGCTTTTGTGCCATTGATTTTTAGCTAAGAAGCTGATGTCACTGTAAAACAATAATACAAAATTACCAGCTAGCTGTCAAAATGGATCTTGGGTATATAGTACACCATGTTGTTTTCAACTTGATACCGCATCATTGTAATGATAGATAGATAGATAGATAGATAGATAGATAGATAGATAGATAGATAGATAGATAGATAGATAGATAGATAGATAGATAGATAGATAGATAGATAGATAGATAGATAGATAGATAGATAGATAGATAGAAAGATCTATCACCAGACTTTCAACAGAGTGGGATGATTAAATATCAACACGGATACAGGAAGAATGTTTTTAATACATTCCAGTGTATTAAAATCTTTTTTCCTGTATCCGTGTTGATATTCCGCTCCTCATTAGTTGAGCACTCAACACCATTGACGGTTTTGGAAAAAAATGCTATATATTCTTGTGATTTTTTTTTTGTATGTGATTACCAGGGTGTAAACTACAGGGGAGCCAGGGGGAGCGGGGCTCCTCTTAATAAGACACGAGCTCCCCTGAAAATACGATTTGTGAAATTTTGGGGGGGGGTCTCTAAAATATTGACAATATGCTTTTTTGCCATTTATTTCATTTTTTTCTGCATCTTCAACATCATGGGTCATGCGTAAAATTAGGCTATTATTGAAGTGTGTGATTCAGGCATGGGGGTGATTCATCACTAATTCACTTTCCCAGTCTGAGTTCAGTCCAGTGCATACAATGAATCCAGGTCAGTATGTGGGCAAGGGGGCTAGCACGGGATGTTAAGTGTTCTGAGAAGCTGTTTTTGAATCCAGTGGTTTTTGTTAACATGGACTTGTAGCGTGTAGTAAAGCGGGTTATCCACTAGAGGGCAAATGAGGGTTTGTGAAGGCAAATGCTGGGGTAGAGAAGATGAGGCAGTAGCGTATCAGTAAAACAGGAAGCAAAGTGAAGTTGTTCACGAGTGTTATGTTGAGTAAAAATAAAGTACCCCAAACCCTGACCACCTTAGTCGACTTACAATATATGGCGACGAGGATGGGATTCGAACCCACGCGTGCATAGCTTGCCACCTCTCTTGCCGATATACTACCGTCGCATCTTCTTCTCTACCTACCCAAGCATTTGCCTTCACAGACCCTCTATTGCCTACTAGTGGATAGCCCGCTTTACTACAAGCGCCTTCCAGAGGAGAGAAGCTGGACGAGGTGTTGGCGTGCATGCTATTCTCGCCATCACCATCGACGCGTGGTGGCGCAATAATTCAGTTTAACTCAAAGATCAGAGAGAAACAAACGTTCTCAGTCCCACTCAGTCCGCACGTCGATAATGGCGACAAAACAAAGAGTTTGCTAGTAGACTGATCTCTGTTTTGTGGTCAGCTTACAGATATGTCACAAAGAAAACAAGGGAGCTTACTCGCAAATTTTGGATCTACCAAAAATAAAAAAATAAGCCAACCGACTCTGAGGAGCATCCAGAGCCAGGGACGTCTTCTACCGCAAATGTTAGCTTGACGACACAACCGACACTGACGCTACGCCTGCTGGGACGGCTGTCAGCACAAATCCGCCAACATCCGGGTCGACGACGCGGGACAAGCCGACAGAGGAAGCTGCAGGTGCGGGTAACTGCTCGACAGAGGAAGAGGCCGATGAAGATGCTAACCCCACCCGCCCCTCTCTCCCGGCTAACTGGCCCAGCTAGCAGTGGAGAGAATGTAGGACCCGGAACACGGCGGAAGCCTCGGATGCACAGTAAGCGGAGACGCAAAACCTTCCGCTTTCCTAAAAGGTAACTGGCATGCACTATATTGTGGCGCTTGGGTTTGACACCCGTGTGGAGGTTTGGTGTGGTCATTAACTGATTATCAGATGTGCTGACATAAAGCAAGTAGGCCTGCATGCTTGCAGCTATGAATGTTTCTTTCCAACAAGTCAGTCAGGCACAAGCAGCCCCCCTGTAAAAAAAAAAAAGAGGAAAGTGAGCACCCCCAGAAGCTATTGTGCACTTCGCACACTGATGATAACCAAATCAGTGTCATAGAAAGTCCTCGCCTTCCATCCTTCCTTTCAAATCCCCCTCTAAGTGCGGCGTATTAACTGAACAAATCCATGACAGGTTGAGAGCACAGTGTGGTTCTGGTCCAGATCTGTGTGACGGACTGGGATGCAACAATTTCCTTTCTCGTCTCCGACTGAAAAATCAGTCAAACTAGACCTTGCTGTTTTGATTCAGCAGTTTATACTTTTAACTATCAAGCAACATATTAATGTCATTAAAATGACATTTATACACTGTAATAAGCCCTTTAATTTGTGTCCCTTGGTAAAATAGTGTGTTGTTTTAACATTCACACTAAATATTGTGATTTTTAAAAAGATATATATATATCTTTAAAATAACTTGTGCAGTCATGCCCTGTGAGACTCACAGTCAGCAAATGTCCTTTCTAAATGGTAAAACAGTACCAAAAACCGCACAGGCTTGAGTCTTAAAACATGGATGACTATGATAATGTGTTGCTTGCTCATCTCAACGAGGCGAAGTAATGACATCAGAAGACCGGCCTGGCTATAGGCTGAATTATTCAGAGGATTACATTGACAGAGAGATAGAAAGAAAGAGGGAAAGCGACAGAGAGGGGGAAAGAGACAGAGACAGACAGAGAGAAAGAGAGAGAGAGAGAGAGAGAGAGAGCGAGAGAGAGAGAGAGAGAGAGAGAGAGAGAGAGAGAGAGAGAGAGAGAGAGAGAGAGAGAGAGAGAGAGAGAGAGAGAGAGACAGTTGGGGAGAAAAATAGTGAGAAGATTTCAGCAAAAATAACATCTAAGACTGCAGTGGCATCCAAAGGACAGCAACCTTATAACTGTGTGTGTGTGTGTGTGTGTGTGTGTGTGTGTGTGTGTGTGTGTGTGTGTGTGTGTGTGTGTGTGTGTGTGTGTGTGTGTGTGTGTGTTGACCTCTGAAACCAGTATGCCGACGATTGTGCCCTGGTAGCTCACACACCAGAAGCCCTACAAAACACTCTGTCGGCAGTTGTAATTGCATACAGGGGAATGGGACTGATTATCAACACCCAAAAGACAGAGGTAATCTGTCAGTTGACTGCCGGCCTCCCAAACCACCCAACAACCTTCACAGCAGAAGGGCAACAACTGGCCACTGTTCCTGCCTTCAAATATCTGGGAAGTATGCTATCCGACACCTGCACAATGGACA
>NC_079228.1:16989346-17149346 GCF_029633865.1 Lampris incognitus | reverse complement strand
GGTGAAATGACTTTGTTTTGCACTTCCACACACATATTTTCCTTGCTACATGCATCACTACATCCAGGATGCTCTTACTGGTGCTGACCATTACCCATGGCTGGGATGTGCTGCATCAACTACACAAAGTAGGTTCAGATCTAACCGGAATCACCGTTCGATATATAATCTGAATAAACATGAGATAAACGAAGACGCGTCTCAATGTACCGTCAGCGTCCCGTTACGGAAAGAGGAGATATATTGAGGTTGTTGGGAGGCTTAACGTATTGCCCCGTTGGACAGCGCTGAAGCCTAGTGAGAAGGTTAAGCAAAGTGGTACATTTCTTAATAGCGAATCAATCAGCGGCGGTTCCGTCTGCACGAGTCTCGGCGATGCCCCGAGGCCACGGATTTTTTCACGAAGTCTGCGCTCGAAAAATGTCAACCTATCCTTTAAGCCCCGCGCTCACAGAATGGCGGCCTCGAACAGCTTATAGGGAAGCGCGTGTATGACACCGAAAATCAATGACAGCTCGAAAATGGTTTTCCAAAACTGACAACGTTTTAGCATTTTAGAAATGTAATGGCATTGGTGGCGGCGGCACGATTTGTCCGGTGATATTATTTGTCAGGAGTAACAGCTTATGCAAAAACACTTTTTATGTTTGCATATGTGTGTGTATGTGCAAGGGGGTGCGTACAATGTGTGTGTGTGTGTGTGTGTGTGTGTGTGTGTGTGTGTGTGTGTGTGTGCGTGATAGAGAGAGAGAGATATCGTACAGTTTATATGGAAAAACACCCGGAAACTGGAGGAGCAGTCAAGCGGTGTTTTTAAGCATGCAAGCCTCGTCTTTTGAGTCCAAATTGGGGGGCTGTCATTTTTCTAACCAAATAGTGGCAGTGTGGGCTGTACTGCTGTTCAAAAAATTATGCTTGTACATGCAGGAACACACACACACACACACACACACACACACACACACACACACACACACACACACACACATACACACACACACACACACACACACACACACACACACACACACACACACACACACACACACACACACACACACACACGCTGAACCAATCCAAGGGCAGAGCCCATTTCCACTTTACGATGGACCTAAAGACACTCTGTGGGCAGCAAGGCTTCGGCCAAAATACTTTATAGCATCATAAACACAGTTATATCCCATCTTACAGACATGAATGCTCTTTGGAGAGTTACCAAGGGGACGGCTCTTAGTCATGCCTGCTCTCCTAGGAGAGATATGTCATCCCCATAAGACCATCAAGATGAGATATTTGATAATACTGTACTGACTTATTGCAGCGCTCCCTAAAATGGGTTCCCAAGTTGCAGGCCGCATGCATGCATGTGCACGCCTCCTCTGTCATTTCCCATATTTGATCACATCTCATGCTAAAGTTGAATTGTTGCACTTTTAAACGTGCGCAATTAAGCTTTTACGTAATCTACATGGTGTGTGCTGTACTCTCCGTTAACCCGAGGACGTGAAAAACAAGAGAGATGGATGGAAACTGTTAGGAGGGGAGCGTGTTTTTGTCACACACACCTGGTTCGGGTCAAGCACCGCTTTTCTAATTATGGCGGCTTGTTGCGAAAGGAAGTGACAAGAGAGTTATGTCGAGGTCTGAGAGATAAAGTTAAGGGCAGCAGCTTCAAGACAACACCGATCTCTACTATGGAGCCTTGCAGTGAATTAAGCAAGGATAGAAGGTTAAAAAAGGTAAAGCAATGAACAGAAAAAAATAATATCCAAAATATGATCACAACACATGTAGGCTACAGCCTCGTGGGAGACATCAGTGTTATATAATAGAACAGTGTAGCATGTGCTGTGATGGTCTTTGGCATTATCCACCAAAAAAAAATTCAATAGGACTCATCTGTGCAGATGTGCATGACGAGGATCCGCGCTTAATGAAGGATGCACAGTCTGACCTGGATTTGGGTTGTTTTACATAAGCACACATACATACATACTTTATCTCTCAGATACACAAACACACGGGCGAAGATTTAAATATACAAAGTAGGGGGGGGTCGGAGGAGGAGGAGTGAGAGAGATGGTCGCAGGGAGGTTCTAATGGTTACTGGAAACAGACTGAGACTGAGATCACCAGGCCGTCAATGTGAAACCAGCTGTTCAGTCTGAGAGGAGACAAGTATGCTAATCCTGAAGGGGGTGGAGAGGGTATGCGCGCGCGTGCGTGTGTGTCTGTGAATGGCCACCAATTGCACACAGGCTTATATGGCTAAGGGTATTTTCACATATAGTCCATTTTAAACGAACCGAACTCAGTCCTCTTCGGGGGCTTTCACGCCTACCTCGTTTGGTCTGGACATTCGGACTTTTCAGTTTGATCCGAACCAAAATTACAGGTGTGAAACCTCTGGAACACAGTCTGGACCAAACAGCCGAACCTTGGTCCGAGGTGGTCTCGGTCCAGATCAAACTGAACCATTGTTCGGGTCGGTTCTAGTGTGAATACATTTTTTTCTGGATGATTCGGACTTTCAGACCAATTACAGGAAGTTTTGGCAGGCTATCGCCAGAACCGGAAGAAGAAAAAATGAGCCGGTCCAACGACGTTATAAGTCAGCTGGAAAAAAAACCTCATGCAAATGCCAACACTTTCCGGGTATTTTCAGAGAAGATGGGAGAGAGAGGATCTGAGAGGATGGGCGAGCAATGCCACCTGAATATTATTACAGTGGCAACGAAATGAGTCTGTTCGTTCGCTTTCTCCATTAATTCAAACGGCGACTGAAGGCTATCCGCTGAACTGACGACACGCCGACGTCAGACGCACGTCCTTCCAACCAATCAGTGTCAAGTATACGGAGACGCCGTCACGTAGGTGATGACAACAGGACGTAGGTACGTCATGTAAAGTTGTTCAGTGCGCTCGCATGATTGCAACGTGGAACCAAAACTAACAGGATCAAATGTATACAGTGGAACAAAAACACGAACCTTGGTTCAGACTTTCAGATGGGTTACTGCTCTTAAAGTGAACCAACAGAAAATTGACTCCGTTCTTTTTGCGTTCACGTTGTCAGTTCATTTGAAAGAGGACTCGGTTCTCATTCTGGTCACACTACAGTTCCTCTGGAGCTCTCGGACCGTCCCTGCTTTGGATTATGGGTAGTGTTCACTTGGCACAAGATGGCTGCTGCTACACTTGTCTTATCCACATTCCTGTGGTATTTGGTTAAATTAGCCCACAGAGATGCGGAACACCAAAAGTAGAGCTCTTCAGATCACTTTTGAACACAAAAAGCGACTGAGGAGACAGTTTTTTTGTGTGACGCGGCACTGCAGTGCGGTCCTAATGAAGCCCCTCGCTTTCATATGAACTGGAAATTGGAGGAAAACCTCAGCGTTTCTGTGCGTTGTAGACAGTTGCCCTTTTGATGTTTTCCTCGTTCCATATCTGGAGAAGCGCAGTAGTTTCTTCCTGAGACCAAGCTGCTCCTCATCCACTAGTCTTGCTAGCATTGCCAGTTCCATCTATTTGTTTTTTCGAGCGTCGCAGTGATTAGCATGTGATCGGTCTCCAGCAAGCCTAAAGAGCTAAAGTTCAACACCAAAGGGTGAGGCGAAACTGGAATCAGGAACACTTTTTCGAAATATCGTTTCCCCCAGCCCACAGCAGTGCAACACAAAGACAAAGACACATATCTAAAAACTACAAGAACACATATCAAACTACAAAAAGTTTTTTTAAATCACTGTCCGAGAGAACCAACGCCAGGATGACTGTCGGAACTGGCAGTCTGCATGGGCTAGCAGTTAACTTAGCTTGCCCCAGTTCCGCGTCCTGTCAGGAGGAGGCAGGGCCGTGGTCCCTGGGCCCACCGGATACAGCAGACCAGGCTCCCCCAGCCGATCCAACACCAGCTCTCACAGCCAGACACCTTGGACACACCTCCCCGCACTTCACATGACGACACCAAAAACACAGTCAATGCTAGGCGAGGCCGCCACCAGACCGCCCTCGGTGTTGTCAGAACTGCCGGTCTGCAGGGGCTAGCAGCTAGCTTAGCCTGCCCTGCTTCCGCATCCTGTCAGACCACCCTCGGTGTTTCCTCTTCGGGCGCAGCTCCGAGCAGGGCCGTGGTCCCTGGGCCCACAGGATGCAGTAGACTAGGCTCCCCTAGCCAGTCCAGCGCCAGCTGTCCCAGCCATCAAACGAAGTCGTGGACAGACGTGGACAAAGACACTGCATGGACAGTACTGGGTGAGGCTGCCACAAACGTAAGTTCGCGCCACCATCTTCCCACACCAGTACTGGGTGAGGCCGCTGCAACCGTGAATTTGCGCCACCATCTTCCCACTTGAGTTCTTTGTGTTCACAATGCACAGGTTAAGCAATCCTCACTCGGACAACTCCCTGAGGAGGTCTCAGTACGGTTCACTTCAGAAGGGTCTGAATTCTTTTGGAGTGTTCACATATGTGCAAAAAATGCTGACTAATCGCTCTGAGTTCATTTGGAGGGCTCAGAGGGAACAAGTGCGGAGACGCCCTGAGAGAGAACAGGTACACTGCATGTAGGAATAGTGCTTCAGTAAAAGTATGAGAACAGGTTGTTTTTGCGAGCACCGCCTATATGTTTGCATGCATCTGACAGATGCATCAGGTCCAAATAACCTGATGAGATTTCACAGAGGAAATGTCATGATGTGACGAAATTACCTTGCGGCTGTGCTCCATGTCATACTGCGACTTAAAAGGTCAGCAGATGTTAGTCCATGCTGAGCCACCGCGATGCTTAGTAACAACCTCATAGTACATCAGATAAACCCACCAACGCTTTATCCAGCCAAGCTGCACACTCTGCAAAGGTCTAGCTTAAATACATCCGATTCAGATCTAGGGAGGGGAAGCTGGATTTTTCCAATGCTCACAAATGTGGGCAAACATGACTATCCTAAATCCATACGAGCCCTTAGGAGCACAGCTGGCCAAACCTTGCTCTGCTAAAAAAAAGAAGAAAGAAAAAAAGCATTCATCTGGCATAGCTGGAATAGGAGATATTGTCATGAGGAGGATGAATCATCTCTCTCTATCTCTCTCTATCTCTCTCTCTCTCTCTCTCTCTCTCTCTCTCTCTCTCTCTCTCTCTCTCTCTCTCTCTTTCTTTCTCTGCCCGTTTCTTTCTCTCCCTGCCTCCCATGCTATCCGTCAATGACGTTATCTCTCCCGCGCCCTGCAGGAGAGCAGGTGAGTAGTGATGCTCAAACATGAGAACGTGTGTGAACCGCTCTGCTCTCCCTCCATTCTCCATCTGTCTGTGGTGCCTCCTAGCCATGCAGATAGCAGGCTCCTGTGAAGGGCGGCACAGATGAAAGGCTGTTTGCAACGTAAACAATGATCCACACGCTGTCACCGCCCCATACACCCTCTCCCTCCGGCCCTTTCCTCTCTCTGACAGCTTCACTTTCCATTTCTTACTCTTTTTCTCGTCTTTCTGTGCTATTTTTCTATTTATTCTATCAGTATTCAACAGATGATAGTTGCCTGTACCATGGACCGCGGTCAGGCCCATCAGCCCCCCCCACCACCACACACACACACATAATGCCACCACCCCCTTGCGCCCCAACTTTGAACCGACTTGCCATCCCCAGCCACTTTTACGGCTGTTGCCATATTGCAGCGAACACATTAAGAGACTGAAGAACAAGTCCTATCATACGTGATTTAAAAAGAAATGCCAAACTCACCACTGCTCTTTAAATGCTGCTGAAGAACTGACTCTGTCTGTTATTTTTAAACAAGTCATTATTCAGTAAAAGCTAACTGGCTAACCAAAGAATGAAGTGGTGGTTTAATGTTAACTGTATGAAGGGAGCAGTGTTGGCGTGTGAACGTCACATGACACAATTCACCAGTACATTTTTAGCTAACAGTATTTATTGCGTTCTGATAGGCTGTGTGGGGGAACACAAGGGAAGCGGTGTATGAAATTTGTGGCTACCGATGATTCAAAATTTTTTTTACATGTTTGATGTTCAAAAGTTGGTAGGCCCCGGGGCCCTACCAGCTCTGCAGGTCATGGCCTGCGCATGCAGTAAGGGCTAGAAAATACTAACATGCCATCACTATTGTGGCCTTATTTGTAATGAAACTGGCATAGATATATAGTGTATACTTGTACACACTGTCACAGGTATATAACTGTGGCGTAAAGAACTGAAAAGAAGCAATCGGATTTTACAACATATTGCCCAAATTTCACATATGACATATTTGTGAACTCACCAAGTATTGTGTTGGCCTGTTTATTTTATTCTAGAAAGAGATTAAAACTTGGGCAAAACTATCATCAAGATGCAACATGATCAAATGGTCTTTTTACCCAGGAACATTTCCACATCCACATTAATGTGGACGGTAGATGCTGTGCAAGAAAAGGGGAGCTTCACTCTCCATTTCCTGGTTCCTCTGCTCTGGGAAAGTGGGAACAGTGCCATCTAGTGAGATACAGAGGCATCCTTTTTTTTTTTTTTAAAGCGGATCACAGCCACCTTCATGACACGTGTTCCTTTTTTCGAGCGGGCCCTTCTGCATTTCTGAGTGAATAAAATCAATTTTTGTCCTTGGATGGGATGAGGGAAGGACAAGGGTGCAGAGGACTTGTCAGAACAGCAAGGATGGCTTTGTCAAAGGTGGCCCTGGAAGCAAACCTACCAGTGCATCTCGACCTGGAGACACTTCCCTCATCTAAACAGCCTTAATGAGACCATCAAGAACCCTCACCTCCCCTGACTGACTGGTTGATTTATTGATTGATCAATTTATTAAATGATTGATCAGTCAGACACCCACCAGCCACTTTATATTTGTGATTATAAAGGTTAAAATGAGTTTGTTCTCTGCATTTAACCCATCCTATTGTATAGCAGCAATGGGCAGCTGCAGCGCCCGGGGACCAACTCCAGTTCTTCTTTCCACTGCCTTGCTCAGGGGCACAGACAGGAGTATCAACCCTGACATTCGTGTCTTTTTGATGGTGGGAGGAAACTGGAGCACTCGGAGGAAACTCACACAGACATGGGGAGAATATGCAAACTGCACACAGAAAGGACCTGGGACGGCCTGGGGTTCGAACCCAGGACCTCCTTCCTGTGAGGCAACAGTGCTAACCACTGGGAACGGAGACCCCGGGAGCTCCACCCACCCCACTATTAAAAAAAAAGTCAAATGATTGTGAAGGGCAACAGTGGAGAGGGAAGAGGAGATACAGAGAAGATGGAAAATGATGTGAGATGGACAACCTCTCCCCTACCCTTCCTTACACAACAAACTATCTGAACTACCCTATAACAGCAGGAAAACATGAAATTTAAAGAAGCTGTAACTAAACAGAAAAATGTAGCTCTGACCAAAACTGTCTCGCTCCTTAAAAAAAAAAAAAGTGGGTTACCTACCACCATCTAAAAGGTGTGCGTGCAGAGGACAGTGGACAAGGCCACACTTCTTTGAAATATATTTATACCAGGGGTGGTGACAGTTTAAATACTGATAGCATGGAGTCGTTAATATGAAACCGCCAATGATGTTCACCTACTTTTGATTTTTGACCCTAAAAATAGAAAATGAGAATGGGGATTTAGAAACTGAAATAACGGCATTTCAACAGATGCACTTATGTATGGAGTTACAGTCTATTATAAATGGCTACCTCGACTGTCACCCACATGCCAGTTGACAGCTCGACAGCAAGAGGAGAGACTCTGGTGTTGGGGGACTATCCGAACCCGAATTCGCCGTCCAACGCAGGATTCATTTAATTACGGCGCAGCTTCAGAGAGAAGACAAGAGCGGCTGTCCAACGGTTTGCTGCAAGACAAACAGCGTTCTTCCTGGTGACCGCGTGCTGAATGGCGTGAGGAGGGATGAGCTGAGAGACTGATGAGCGTGGACTGCAGGGTCAAGGATGGGATACTTGTGGTCAGCAAGCCCGGGTGTGGATAATGGCTGGTGTGAAGTCAAGAACCATTTAACTTGCTCCCTCATTTGGCTAATTTAAGACCTCCATTTAGATTTTGTCTTTTGGGGCTACTTAAGATAATTCTCCCTTAATTGAAATGGACCATGTCAAATTGGAAACTCATTACAATCTTTGAGAAACGATATCTCCCACCACACAAATGTATCATTATTGAGCAGCTTGTAACGAGGGATGTGATACCTTGCCTCCATAATAACAGGACCAGCATTATGTGCATTCATTTGTGAAATGAAAGCACTGAAAAAATAAAACACAATATTTATTCTAAGTAATAGGATTCTCTGGCAAAGACCAAACATACCTGTTTTTATGTCTCAGTACAGCTAAAAATAGAAGTAAAGAATTAGGGCGTAGCACAGCAGTTTAATCCGTTCCCTACCAATACAGGGAGGGCCTGTTCGAATCCCCATGTTACCTCCGGCTTGGTTGGGCGTCCCTACAGACATAATTGGCCGTGTCTGTGGGCGGGAAGCCAGATGTGGGTATGTGTCCTGGTCGCTGCACTAATGCCTCCTCTGGTCGGTCGGGGCGCCTGTTCGGGGGGCGGGGAGGGGGAACTGGGGGGAATAGTGTGATCCTCCCACGCACTACATCCCCCTGGCGAAACTCCTCGCTGTCAGGTGAAAAGAAGGGGCTGGTGACGCCACATGTACCGGAGGATGCATGTGGTAGTCTGCAGCCCTCCCCGGATCGGCAGAGGGGGTGAAGCAGTGACCGGGACGAAGAGTGGGGTAATTTCCAAGGTACAATTGCGGAGAAAAAAATGGGTAAATTCCCACAAAAAACAAAAACCCCAAATAATTAAAAGAACAGAGACCTTATTCATCTTACAGCTGACACACATGCATACATGTAGGGAGTGATGGCTTCTTCTCCCATCCTGCTGTCCTTCCTCCAAGATCAGCGGGCAGCCCTTTCCTTCAGCCCCCGAGGAAGAACTCCAAGTGGACATCCATGTTGGGGTCAGGGACAGGAGAACATTCTGCGTGTTTTTCTTGCTGTTCTTTGTGATGTTGGATGGAAACCCATGTGAGCATGGGGAGAACACGCAGAGTACACACAGACGGCCACTGCACACCGACAGGCCTGAGGAGAACATGCAAACCCCCAACTGAACCCAGGACCTTCTTGCTGTGAGGCAGCAGTGCAAGCACTGTGCCGCCATACCATGTATAGACTAAAACTACTAAGAGTAAAAAATAAATTCACAAAAAAGACACAAACGCCACAAAATAGATATGTGCAAAAAGATAAGTTATCAGCGAGATAAACTACAACACACTGCATCTGTATAGCTATCAGCCCAGTCTGACTGAAGTCTCAAAGGCTTCACATGTGACTTAGATAAGATGCATATCTCCATAAATATCAAATGGAATTGCCCTTTTAGGGATTTTACTATTTCTGTGACTTTAACAAAACCCAGGCCTAATGGTTGAAAGAAACCCAATCATTCTTTTATTGAGTGAAAATACAGTATCACAGCTTTAGGGCCACCATTCAGAATGACTCTCCTATGGTGAGTGTGCTGAAATGCTGTAAAAGCATTTAATGTTTGTGCATGTTATCAACCATGCCTGTGTGTGTGTGTATGTTTCTGTTCAAGTGTATTATGTGCGCATGTGCTCGCGTGTGTGTGCATAAGTTGAAGTATACTGAGTCTGAGTGAGTGTGAGTGTGAGTGCACTGGCTGATACAACCTCTGCTCTTGCAGAGTTGGCCCCTGCTCACGGCTCTAATGTTGAAGTCAAGCTGGCAGCAGTGATATGACTAATGCCTACTATCACATAGTAGCAGGGAAAAGGACAATTGCCCTGTCAAGTAATAGCCACTCAACAAGTTCTCGACAGAGATCAAGTAGAGTCAATGTTTGGAGCGAAAGTGGTGCCACAAGTGTGGATGTGGCACACGTGACACGCGCGACCGTAGTTGTCTGGTCATGTAAAAGCTCTCTAATGGGTTTGATCCCAGTGACATAACGTTCTTAACAGCCACCGCTGATTACTTGACAAATTATAAGCAGCCATGCTGTGCATGGGATATTGACCCGTGACTGCATCCGTGACAAATCACACATTTGATTTCAGTGCTACCACTAAGCCATCTGCTGAAAAAGACAATTAGACCCTGATGGGGCTTTTAGTGGAGGAAGGGGACATCGTACCAAAAATATGGTGATGGTGGTGGGTGTGTGGGGGGGACCAGGGGGAGTTGAAGTGAATTAAGGGATAAAGTCTATGTTGTACAACGGGATTGGGTTACAGGTCTCCAGCTACGCTCTCCTCCAACCAGATGTGGCTGGCTGCACTGGCACAATAGTGTGACAATATTACAGGCAGGGAATATGATTACCAGATCTTAATCAACCATAATTCACCCATCATCCTTTGCTTTAATATGTGGCAGCTGCAGCTCACTGAACCCAGGCGCAGAACGGTACTGTCTCCTCAGCCGGCGCGTTTGAAACAGCTCACAAAACGTTGATACTTCTTAATTATTGAGACAATGGAGTGCAGAGCCAGCAAGCTAATGGAGAAAATACTAGCCGGCCAGGTTAATTCGGGGTTCATTCAATTACTCCAAGAATTAGCATGATGTTGTAAATTACAACAGACCGGTAATGAAGTAATGGAAACTTTGCAAAAGGGAAGCATTCTGCAGCAATAGTGCAGTATATCTCCTCCCAGGTAATTAAATAAAATTGTACAGCTACAAATTACAAAGCCTTTTGTATTCAAAGATGAGAGGCCATTCTGGGTGCTGTAAAAATGGGAACGACCCGAGCATGGCTCAGAAGGAAGGGAGGGAAAGGACAGGTCTCTGCTATATAAACGCTCTTCCACTTGAAACACTTATAAAGAAAGGGAGAGAGGAATCACACACCCATAGAAACTGAGAGTGGCTGAGGGAAGGAAAAGTAGCTAAATGAAGGACAACAGTAGGGGACATTTTATTGAGAGAGGGGAAAGGGGTAAAACTGGCAGAGGCAACGAGAGAGATAAGGACAAGCTACAGAATGCAGACAGAAGTCTGGCAGCAGAGGGAGGAGGAGTGAGAAGAGGTGAGACAAATTTTACTGCACCCTATTTCTCTCCAACACCCATAGCCCGTCTCCTAAACCCATTCATCTTGAATGACAATAGCCTCCCTGATTTGCATACCAAAAACGCTTTTCAATATGTGCTTTCCAAGTCGTCACCAGAGATTAGAACATATTGACAATTATTGACAAAACCCAAAGTCCCAAGCATCAGTCCATCCAGAATATTGCACCTACCATTTTATTATCTTATTTGTTTTTCTTTCCTCTTATGAGGACACATTATTGACTTAAACATCTGATTGCCATTGCAGTGGTTTATGAGAAGAGTCAGGAGGCATGTGGTATTGGCTTGGTGGGGAAGTGGCTTTTGTTCTAGATGAGAGGTTACGCTGTTATTGCTTGTTTGTGCATATTTCCAAATGACACAGACTTAAATTAAGATAGTCATCATTGTGGCATCCCACAAGGCACTACAGTAGGTCTTATGTAGATTAGGGCCTGGCCTATGCGATCCCCTTGTGATCAATAAATCTGCTTACAGGAACACCTTGTGATTACAGTGATAAATACTTGACATAAAAGAGAGGAGAGCAACAGAATAGAAGAGCACATCAGAATTAAAGGATTGGAAAACAGAGCCGAGATATGAAAGAGTGTCACCAATGGAGAATTAATGCCGTGAAGCCGGTTAAACGAATACAATTAATTGAATAAGGCGGGCACCACAAGGCATATTAAAGTTATTAAAAATCATAAAATATGTTACACAGCACAGGCCAAATTGTAGCATCAGTTTATGGATTGAATCAGGATAAATCATTTTCTTTGCTAATGAGGCGAGAGAACTACAGTGGCAGAAAAAAAGAAATTCAGTCCGGTAAAATCGGTTTGGAAGAGGTCATCTGTCGATTGAGGTTATTACTGTGGATGGACATTGAGGGTAAGTGAATCATAAAATGCCTTAATTGTCTCTCTCCCTGCCTTTAAAGTCACTCTGAACTCCCCTGCCAACAGTGAGGACAAAAATCCAGTTGCTACAACAGAGCTATCTCCAGTTCCCAGGTAATTAAGTTTCCCATGTCCAAGCCATTTGCCATTGCTTGTAAAGGATGATACCGTGCATCCTGTTCTGTCCTATCACTATTAATGGAAAGGGTGATGATGAGTAGGCAGATGATGAAGAGAAAAAGAGGAAGGCAAAGTGGAAAGTGGTCCCTCCTGGTGACCTGGTGGTCACCTTTTGACAGTTTGTTCTCTGTTGTCTTTTTCCATCTTTTTCTATCCCTGTCTCAACTTCCTGATCATTTTGCAATGGGCTGTTTGACTACCGGCCAGCTCTGATGCCACCGACACAATATCCCTTGTCAACTGCCATAAACTCTCTATCAATCAAAACTCCCGTCTCGGAAAAAAAAGAGCTATCATTATCAAAGTAATGAAAAATGATCTCTAATTTCAGGGACAACCAAGGGTGTGGTGGGTTTAGACAAGGGAGGCAATGGGAACGACACTGAGACAAAGTTGTGCGTCTGCATCACTCTGTAGGACAGGTTTCTGTCCACCTCTCTTTCTGTTCACATCTCTTGGCACCTTTTTTCTTTCTCAGTGGTCTTCATCACCTTTCTTCTTTTTTCCTTTCTATTTCTTGATGTAAATGTTTCACAGACACCGATGGGACATGGTTTTCTTTAGCAGTTCCAAAATATAATTGTTGCTGTTAGATGATAAACGACAGCGGGAGAACACTGCGTCACATGACTTTGGAAACAATGGCGTAAGTTACTGTTGCATTTGCATAGTGTATTTTCTGTGTGGAAATCTAGAGTAACTCAAAACATCAATACCAAATAAGTCAAGATGATAATCTAATTAAAATCAAATTTAACACTATTTTAATTGATTGTTCTCTGCTCAAGTGCAGCAGTCAATTCAGTACGGGAACAAAAAATAAATAAAATAAGATATAATCCTTTAAACTTCGAACCAAGGTGATACAGCTAAAATAAAAAAATAAAAATAAAAAAGGGGGGGGGGATCAGGGACATAAATCTGATATAGTACCGTGAATAAAAGTTCTGCTTTTTACTGAAATACAGTTTCCCTAAGAGCATAACTTCCCCATGCATGCTTCACCAAGAGTGTGTGCTGTGGAGCTCGCTAATTTAATCACCTAGGTTGTGTTAGGGAATTTGGATGGCAGAGGAGGTAGTTAGTCTTTATGCCAGCGGAGGCCACCTTGGTGTCACCTGGCTCCTCTTGCTCACTCTCTCACTCCTCCACAGACACACTGCCAGGCCCTCGCAGGCACAGCCTCAATTACATTTCCAAGGTGAGCAGAAGAGCCGTGCGTGCACGTGCACGTGTGTGTGTGTGTGTGTGTGTGTTTGTGTGTGTGTGTGTGTGTGTGTGTGTGTGTGTGTGTGTGTGTTGGTGGATTGGGGAGGGGGCGCAGAGGGGATGCACAACGGCAGAGAAAGTAAGGAAGTACAGGAGCTTAAGAGAATGTGGGCACTAAAGTGACAGCAGCAGCGTGAGTCAGCGAGTGACACAGAAGGACAGAGGTAGAGCGAGAGAGAGAGAGAGAGAGAGAGAGAGAGAGAGAGACAGAGCGAGGGACAGATCGGTTTTTGGGCGGCAGAATGAAATGCGCAGCAGCCTAATATGCCAGGACAAGCTTAATTAGAGCCATTACTAGGTCCCTGATGGGGTTGAGGGGCCATCCCTCCGTCATAGCGACAGCGAGCTGATTATTGAAAACCCCAAAAGTGATGACTGCTGAGGATTAGGGGAGAGGGAGGGGCTGTTTAGAGTGCCGCAAACACAAAGGAGAGGTGGAAAAGTGGGAAAGAGAAAAGACAGGACAAAAACAAATTACAACGTTGAGACAGCCCCCAGGGAAATTGATTGGTTACATAAGTGGATGCGGGGAAAGGACTTTTGAGGTAAGAGGCGGTGGGGTGAGGGAAGGAAGAGATGTAAAAGAGAGTAACACTGCTGACTTCTGGAGAGGGATGAAGAAATGAAAGCGCAGGACAGGGTGGGGATGGGACCTGATGGATTCCCTGTTAAAAGCAGCACTGGACTTCAGACAGAAAGTGTGATGAGGCGCGGAGGCATCGCGGCGCATACCAAAGAGATGATTTCAGCATGAGTGATGTTGTCTTGGCATTATTGACTATAGCGAG
Source organism: Lampris incognitus (assembly GCF_029633865.1). Classification (NCBI taxonomy): domain Eukaryota; kingdom Metazoa; phylum Chordata; class Actinopteri; order Lampriformes; family Lampridae; genus Lampris; species Lampris incognitus. The sequence goes on along the minus strand of NC_079228.1, from coordinate 17,135,083 downwards.
ACTGAATGACAATGCCAGCGGCTGGAGAAGAAGACAAGTCCAGATGAAGTGTTGGGGAAATAATCTACAACGGCAGCCAACACTTTCCAGAATTCATCGTTTCCCTAACTGAGCTATGATCCTCTCAACAATATTCTCCCTCACTTAGCTTCTCCCTCGCTTTACCGACTTGTGTTTATCCCACCTTCTCATGGACCTGACTCGCGAACCTCATGAACCTAGCATCTAACTCACTCACTCACTCACAAACTGACATTCAGTGTCACGAATTAATCCAGACCATCCGTGTAGATTTGGAGGGCGTTGCAATCCCATCAAAGACGCTTGTAATTGAGTACCTCTAAAAACATGTGCTGCCAGAAGATTTTAAAGATTTTGTATTATTTTTAATTAAAATTGGTAAGAAAAGTGGAAAAATAATATGTTTTCTGCACCCTGCCACTATTCTCTCTCAGCCTCTCCCTCGTGGTCTGCCACTTGATACTGAGATGGGATGTCACAGAAACACCACTGACCGAGCTGCAAATAAAATGTGCTCCATCACCTTTAACATGTTCCAACAAATTAGTCTTTTGAGGGAAGTTTTTTAGTGTTTCTCGTGTGTAAGCTTGCTTTTATGGCTTGTGGCTGGAACGTGAAGGTTTGATATGTGGCGGTTGGATCACTCTCAATGAAAAGTAAAAGCAAGATGGAGACGGATAACTTTCTCAAGCAGCACTTTACTGTTCTCCACACTTCATCAGCCTCACAACAACAACACTTCCTCTTGGCCGGGTGTCCCTACAGACACAATTGGCCGTGTCTGCGGGTGGGAAGCCGGATGTGGGTATGTGTCCTGGACGCTGCACTAGCACCTCCTCTGGTGGGTTGGGACGCCTGTTCGGAGGGGACGGGGAAGCGGGGGGACTAGCGTGATCCTCCCACACGCTACGCCCCCCCTGGCAAAACTCCTCACCGTCAGGTGAAAAGAAGCGGCTGGCGACTCCACATGTATCGGAGGAGGCATGCGGTAGTCTGCAGCCCTCCTAGGATTGGTAGAGGGGTTCGAGCAGTGACCAGGATGGCTCGGAAGAGTGGGGTAATTGGCCGGGCACAATTGCGGAGAATAAGGGGGAAAAATCCCCCCCCCAAAAAAACATAACAACACCTGCTTGTTTCTATAAGTCACATGTGGCGGAACAAACCAATCAGAGGCTAGAAAGACCTAGACTGGGGTAAATGTAAGGGGAACCACAGAGGTAAATTCAGGATTTTATAACTGTTTTAAAGTTGTTAATGTAACTATCTAAACATGAAAACGTGTAAATAATAACTATGTAAAACATAAATATGTAAATATATAACTGTGAACATTGTTACTACATTTATAGTAAATTAACTCAAAGAGAGTGCAGGCAAGGTGGAGTGGGTGGAGAAGAGTGTCAGGAGTGATTTGCGACAGAAGGGTACCAGTAAGAGTTATGAAGGTTACAAGATGGTTGTGAGACCAGTTATGTTATACGGTTTGGCGACAGTGGCACTGATGAAAAGACAGGAGGTGGAGCTGGAGGTGGCAGAGTTGAAGATGCTAAGATTTCCATTGGGAGTGACGAATAAGGGCAGGATTAGGAATGAGCATATTAGAGGGACAGCTCAGGTTGGATGGTTTGGCGACAAAGCAAGAGAGGCAAGATTGAGATGGCTTGGACATGTGTGGAAGAGAGATGCTGGGTATATTGGGAGAAGGATGCTGAATATGGAGCTGCCAGGGGGGAGGAAAAGAGGAAGACCAAAGAGGAGGTTTATGGATGTGGTGAGAGAGGACATGCAGGTGGCTGGTGTGACAGAGGAAGACGCAGAGGACAGGAAGAGATGGAAACGGATGATTCACTGTGTATCCAAAGGAGTTGAATCAAGTGCAACTGGCCTCGGTCTGTATCCGTGAAAACGTTTCGCCTCTTGGATGAGAGGCGAAACATCTTCACGGATATATACCATGACCTGGACGAATGAGAACATTCACAGACATGATTCATTGTGGCGACCTCTAAAGGCAGCAGCCGAAAGTAGTAGTAGTAGTAGTAATCGTAGTAGATATGAATTAACTTAACTGCTATACCTTACATGGGTTAGCTAAAACCATGATTCAGACGAGCTAACTTTAGCTTGACTGAATGTCAATGTAAAGCGTCCAATGAGGATATGATGTAATGTGTAACGTTAGACCACAGTCGAAAATGTGTAGTCATTGCTGGACCTGCTTACAAGTACAAACTCAAGACAATGATCCTGGATCACTGTCCGTATCATTCTGTTCACAGCAAAGTCACACAACCACTGTTTAGGATTGTACTAGGCTTTTCTGTGTGTGTGTTTCTCTGTGTGTGTGTACACGTGTGAGACAGCAGGCTGCAAATACACTGAAGGGCTTCTAAATTTATTGCTCTTTAATAACAGAACACGCTCAATTTTGCAAAACGATACACTATGCTCCTCCGCATCTATGACACTGTTTCCCTATTTTTTGTTTTCTCTCATTTTTGTTGTTGTTTTGAGCACTAATCTCATGCAGTACATGGGAAAATTTGTATAATGTCTGGAGGGAGTGCTAGGATATACTGAACTTGTGCTTGATTTTCACTTTTCCCTCCATGCTCTGAATCCAAGAGCCCGTGACGACTGAGAACTAACCGAGTACAGAAAACTCGTGATCTCTGCTCAGCCACCATGCTGCAATGTTTATGGAAAGGTGCACACGATAATCCCAAAGATTCTTTGCTGGCCTATTTAAACCCACAGAGGGAGGGGTGGGAATACTGTGGGTTTGATCCATGCTCTTTTTACCCTTAGGCTCTTCCTGTCAGGATAAATGGACTTCCATCCCCCCCCCCTATCTGTTGTGCCCCTGCAGCCCTGAACATAAGACTAGCAAAAACATTTTAGCATGCAAGAGAGAAGGAGACTGACAGGGCTGCAGAGATGTTGGAGAGACCGAGAGTATGGAGAGCAGGTGAATGCAAGGAAGAGGAGGAGGATATTGCGCTGAGGGGAGGGGAGGAGAGGAAGAGGAGCAGAATATGAAGCAAAAGTAGGACAGTTGAGATAGAGGAGAGAACAATAAAGCTGTAGAGAATTAAGAATCAAGGCATGAGAGAAATGTATGGCATAAAGAAAGGGAGAGGGGGGGGGAGTGTGTCCGTGCGTGTCTGATAGAGAGCGAGCGAAAAAGGGGAGAGAGAGAGAGAGCGAGAGAGAGAGAGCGCAGCGATATAACACTGCAGTCTGTCACAAAGCTGCTGTATTCTTCCTGTAACAATAGCAGCAGATTGAGTTGGACAGGGTTCACAGGCATGAATACTAGCCAGTCAGACAAAGCTATCGAGTGGCTTGCCTATGTTATCCGCCCCGCTGCTGAATACTCCCCTTGTGCGGAGATGAGCTAGCTCAGGTTACAACTCTCACTGATGGGTAATACTCCATCAAACTCCCTCTCCGTGTAGCGGCTAACCCAGGCAGAGCTCTGCGACTTACCGGCTGGTAGACTGCCTTAGTAAACTACAGCGACTCACTCAGCTTTGTTCTCTTTGTATCCTAGATTTAAAGCAGAAACCCGTGATTTTCCTGATCTGTTCCTCCCTTTGGCAACGGGAACTACGAACAAGGTGTAACAGCCATGGTAAACAGTTCCCCTTGTAAAAATAGCATCTTCAGACCAACACTTACACAGGCAATCTAACGTATTAACGACATCAAACTGTATGGGAATAATGTTTTACTGTAATAATGATTGTAGAAATGGTAGATTAGCTGTCCATCAGAAGCATCGCTGCATCATCACCTCGTTTCAATCCTTTGTCCCGTTTGGGTAGGGACAGGTTTGCTGCTACACCAGTGTTCGTCCTACCCGGCCAAAATCTCAGCAGAAGAAGTTAAGGCGATTTGATTTTGATATAAAATGAGAAAAACGCAAGTTTTTGTGATTTTTTTTTTTTTATTGTTCATCAGGTGCATCATATGACTGAGGGAACAAGCTAACTGGGTTAAAAAAAAAAATCCAATTTAGGGTGTCCGGGTAGCGTAGCGGTCTATTCCGTTGCCTACCAACACTAAGATTGCTGGTTCAATCCCCGTGTCACCTCTGGCTTGGTTGGGCGTCCTACAGACACAATCGGCTGTGTCTGCGGGTGGGAAGCCGGATGTGGGTGTGTGTCCTGATCACTACACTAGCGCCTCCTCTGGTCGGTCAGGGTACCTGTTCGGGGCAGGGGGAATAGCATGAGCCTCCCATGCGCTACATCCCCCTGGTGAAACGCCTCACAGTCAGGTGAAAACGAGCAGCTGGTGACACCACATGTATCAGAGGAGGCATATGGTAGGCCGCAGCCCCCCCCCCCTCGTATCGGCAGTGGGGGTGGAGCAGAGATTGGAATGGCTCAGAGGAGTGGGGTAATTGGCTGGATACAATTGGGGGGGGGATAAAAAAATCAAATTTTCATTTCATGAGGATCAACTCAAATCAAATGAAAATCAACTCAATCATGTTGCTTTTAAAACCAGCTTCATTATTTGTCCTGAATCTTTTTCATACAAGTCTATATCGTTTACAAGTCAATGCAATACTAGAGGCTTCAATTTAGACCATTTTGAGTTTGTTTTGATGTGTTTGTTTTGTTCGTCCTCAAGCCACATATTCATTCATTGACCCACTGTGTTTGCAAATTCTCTGATTCACAAAGGACACAATGACAGCTAACTGCAGTACATGATCCACATTATTCCTCTGTGAGGTGCCATGTTTATAATTGAAAGTATTATCTCATCGATGACAACGGCTGTTGTTATCATCATAATAACTACTACAGTGACCATTTAGATGGTAATTTGGGTCTTTCCTATCAAAGTCAAACTGTTCATCATCTTTATTCCCAGTGTCCTGTGGGATGGGCAATTGTTTATGGAGGCAACCGAGACACCGTTTAACAATGCATGGCTGGTACTGAAGTGTCTCAGTCTTACCGTAGGTTATGCATGTAATAAGCGTCAGTATTGACTCAGTACCACAGGGTGCATTTATGCGCTGAGGATTTACATCAAGTTGACCTTTTGTCCAAGGCTCTCCTCCATTCTGGCCCTGCCTCAGCCGTCCAAGTGACTCTTGTCATGGAGAAGGTCTTATAAATATGGATGCGTTCTTCTCGAGGTCGCAACACAATTTCAGAAAAGGAAAGTATTTTCACATCGGGGACGGCATTCAGGTGGCTTTGGAAAATTGGCTCAACTGCTGCAGCCAAAGGATTTTATTTCATTTATTCCTTAATTTTCATCATCTTGCATGGAGTCATGGTTATTTATTTATCTCTACCACAGCTCAGTTATGTCACCGCACTGCAGATCAATCTAGCAGGAGAGCTCTGAAAAAAAACCAGAAACATACGGCTTCTTCTCCTCTACAGCTGCGTTCTTCATGAAAACTTTACAGTGAAATGATCCATGAGCATCTTTAAATTAAAAAAGGGTAAGAAGCGAAACTTTCCCCAGCGCTACACGGTGCTTAATTTGTAAATCCTAAGGTCCTGCAGTAGCGACAGGGCAGTGATCCAGTGGATCGACAGTAAAGGGAGCGGTCCTGAACATATTATTATATTACACCAGTGCAGTAACAAGTTAGACACCACCTTGATGTTACACTGTTACCATATAGGCATATAATAATCATCACATTTATATAGCACTTTTCTAGACAGCCAGAGTGCTTCACACCAAAGGAGGGGAAACTCGCCTCAACCACCACCAATGTGTAGCACCCACCTGGGGGGTTGCACGGCAGCATTTTGCACCAGAACGCTCACCACGCTCGAACTATAAGAAACTGTATTAGGGATGGACCGCTCCACATTTAGAAATAATAAATATTGAATTTACTTGAAACCGTTATGTCACATAGTTCCCTACAGCTGTGCTAAGTAACTTCTGATTCCTTGAGTCCATATTGATGAATGACGTTACTTGACACGGTTCTGCGGAACCACTTGACATAACATTCAACATTTCATTTCTGTTTTAGTGCATTTACAAATTCTCCATATTGTATTATCTATTGGCTTATACAAGACTCTATTTCAAGACAAAGTCATCGTTGTAAATGAAAGTGCGAGTCAAAGTATCAGAAAATAATGAAGGCGACTGACCTTACTTTTTGTCAAGCTGGTTAATGTGTCAAAACCAATCTTTGTTTGGTTTGATTTTGATTTGATTTGAATCATTTGTTTTGATTACTTGACTCCGTTTCTTTGAATTTAGTTTGAATCATTGGATTTTATCTGCGCATTAAACACAACTAAGAATGGCATGCTAAAATTAGACCTGTTTCCTTTGTAGTCCTCACAGCCTTACCACAAAGTAAGGAGTGTTTCCAGAGTGGCGTTGAGGTAGATGAGATGTGATGAATTTGGACTCCTCTCTAGAGGGTTGGAGGAGGATGTACTGAGCAAAATAATCTGAGCACTAACGACTCCCCACTCGTCTCACCTCCTCGTGACAGCTCTTTCTTTTATGTTCCGTGATAAACCTGTGAGTGTGCATTGTCCTAGTTTTGATTAAGTACAAATCTGGCACACTAGTGGCATTCAGTGGCGTGATTCAGTCTTCAAATCTCTGAAAAGCCGTGTCTCCCTCCCCCAGCGGGTGTCTTTTATACAAGGCTGCTTTCCCCATCACACCGTTTCTGCCTCCTCCATTCCCTCTCGGCCTCCCTCACTCTTCATGAACAACCGTACACATACGCTTGGTACAAATGCATGCATTTTCCAACAGAAAGACACACACACAGACAAACCTCATAAAGTGATCATATACAGCCCAGCCGGGCACATTTTGAACAGATCTTGCCAGGAGAAACAACAGAAATCATAATCAGCAGCGATAGATAACCATTATTTCGACAGTGTCACAAACAGCCACGGCACCCCAAGTGTGGAAGACGAATGACAGGGTGATGTTTTGCGAGGATTTTGAGTTGTAATTGTTTGTATAGGTGCAAGCACATATCACAGACATTCGGTGCAGTCGTTGATATTGGATCGCTGCCTCTAACCAATGTTAGTGATACCCTTCATGCAGTTTGAAGCACGTCCTTGGCAATGATATCCACTGGGGAAAGAGGAACAGAGAGAAAGTGAGAGAGAGGGGGAGAGAGAGAGAGAGAGAGAGAGAGAGAGAGAGAGAGAGAGAGAGAGAGAGAGAGAGAGAGAGAGAGAGAGAGAGAGAGAGAGAGAGAGAGAGAGAGAGAGAGAGAGAGAGAGAGAGAAACAGAGATAGAAGGAAAGCAGGGGCTACGATGGAGCGTGGATCTGAAATGTTTGGATAACATATTCAATGTGGCACTGAGACAAACAACCGTGATATACCCTAAGAAGAAGAGGAGCGCTTGCCAAACAAGTGCAAGAAGTGCAAAAACACAGCATACTCCATTTTTTTAAGCACATGAACTAACAGCATGTCAGCCCCTGTAATGGGATTGAGCAAATGGCATTGAAATCACAAATCACGCAAGACTTGCTTATTATTCATACTGCTTCATCTTCCAGCAAAATGATTTATATACTTTCCATTAGTATCCCATTATGAGGTTAGGTTAGAGTGAGACAATTAGTTGCTAAGGTTTATTGTTGCTTTATGAAAGCAGGCCTAAATAATGACAACATTTCTTTACTGTGCACGTTTTTCACATGGCCTGGCATATGAACACGTGGTTCTGAATGGATGTATTTGGCCATAACAATCACAAGGAAACTCCAAGGCACGCTCTTTTTGAACAATTAAAAGGCCTTTATTGTCATAGCATGGTCATATCAAGCCTTTGTCAGGGAGCCAAACAGAGCTCATGGAACAAATGGGCCTCTTCTAGTGGTATTCCACCAATAGGAATCTTCTACTTGGACATGGTACTGTGGCCTAGAGAGTATAAACATTTAAAAACTCCAACAGATGGTCTCATTTTGGTCCACAATATTCATCAAAGCTGAATTAAAGAGAATCACAGTGGATACAAGCAATGGCAATGGTTACAAAAAACAAAGAGATATTTACAAAAAATAAATAAATGTTTACAAGACAGCAGTAAAATCTAGGTTTTCATTTAGGCCAGGGATTTTAGTAGCTTGTAATTTGTCAATCCAAATAGGTTCTGGTTGGTTCAGTTTGGGCGGCACAGTGGCACAGTGGTTAGCACAGTTTCCTCACAGCAAGAAGGTCCTGGGTTCAAACCCCAGGGTTATCCATCCTTGGCATCCTCTGTGTGGAGTTTGCATGTTCTCCCCATGTCTGCGTGGGTTTCCTCCCGGTGCTCTGGTTTCCTCTCACAGTCCAAAGACATGTAGCTCTGGTGAATTGGCCATACTAAATTATCCCTAGATGCGAATGTGTTGGCCCTGTGCTGGACTGCCAGCCTGTCCAGGGTGTCTCCCCACCTGCCAGCTAATGACTGCTGGGATAGGCTCCAGCATCCCCTTGATCCCGACTGGAATAAGAGGCTTGGATAACGGATGGCTGGATGGATGGTTAAATTTCTTTTGTCTGTCACTTTTTCGTATGGAAGGTGGGATGTGGTCAAGTGACTGCAGCAATCCAGCCTGCGGTCAGTTGAGACTGAATAAGTCACTTAGATGAGTGATGAAACATTTCTGTCAATAAACGTTGTGTCCAGGTGAACTGATTCAACATTCTGTAATTTTCTTACCTGGATTATTGAGCATGCATAAAGACATTTTGACTCATTTCGGCGAGGATTGCCTTAAACTTGTATGCGAGTATGGTGCATAAAATGGCAGACTACAGGAACCACCTGAGATTCAGCCTTGGGTGCAGACAGAGCGAGATTATAAACGTTTTCTTTTTTTTATACCTACAATGGCCCTAATATGCCGTCGTAGGATTACACCTACAAGCCTGCAAATGAATTTTTTGGTCAAGGGCCATTGAACTAACCAGATCCTCCGGAAGGCACAGAGCCAGCTGTTGAACAAACGGGTGAGAAAAACCAATTTTACCATCAATGCTTTGAAAGCCAGAGGGGCAGATCCAAGCGAGACTCACAATGCATCTAGATGAGACCACTTTCCAACGTGTGATTGAGTTCACGGAGAAGGCTCATCTAACACAGCACGGAAAGTCGAAAACCAGGCAGTAAAAGAAGTTCGACCTACTTGCTCCACGCCAGAAACATCAGCAGATAGAGAGACCGACGCCAGACACACGCCGGCGATGTGGACAAGTGGATGAAGAATCTGTCCGACAGACAACTCACCCAGGCGGAGAAAGACATCCCTGCTAAAGGGCTGAATTTTGCTGTCATGCCAAGGCAAATCCCAATAGTGGAATTGATCACAGCCACAGAATCGGCAATCCATAACAACATCATCATGGACCTGGAAGCGGCGCAACTGCGGACGAAAGTTTCAGCCTGCCTCAGCAATGTGAAGCCGCCACCATCCAACATCAGTAGAGATGAGAGGAATGCACTCATGAATCTCAGTAAGGACAATAACAGCATCATCCTTCCAGCAGACAAAGGCAGATGCACTGTTGTATTAAACCAGACAGACTATCATGAGACAGTTATGACGTTACTTAGCAACATACATACTTGTGAATCCCTGAAAAGAGATCCAGGCAGTGTTTACACGAAAAAGGTGATAGATTGTCTGAAGCTGTCAGAACAGGCAATGCTATTGACAGAATTTTGTACCATAGATTATATCCAGGGGAAGCTACACCTAGTCTGTATTGTACACAAACAGGATGTGCCACTATGAACTATTGTTTGTATGATTAACTTGGTGATCTATAACATCACTAAGTTGCTGGCATCTATTTGTAACCCGTTGGTAGGCAGTAATGAACATCACATTCAGAACACTGCGGATTTTGTGGATAAGGTGAAGGACATCATTATGCAGGGGGATGAAACAATGCTCTCTTATGATGTTACGTCTCTTCACATGCATTCCTGTTGATGAAGCAGTGGAGGTAGTCCATATGAAATTACAGGATGGCCCCACCCTTAGCAATAGGATCACCCTTAACACTGACTAAGTGTGTCCGCTCCTGAAACTTTGTCCTCAGTCCACATACTTCACATAAAGGGGACAGTACTATAGGCAGAGGCATGGGTGTGCTATAGGTTCCCCAGTCTAACATGTAGTGGCCAACTTGTATATGGAAGAAGTGGAAAAGGGGGTTCTGGTGTCCTATCCAGGGACACCACCTAGCCATTGGTTCAGATTTGTGGACGACACCTGGGTTAAAATTAAATCTCAGGATGTACCAAATTTCACCAACCACATCAAGTTCACCAGGGGGGATGTGAAAAATGACAGGTTAGTCTTCTTAGACTGCAAAATTGAAACTGGTGATGGGGGACATTTGATTGTTGATGTTTTCCATAAACCAACACATACAGATCAGTACTTAAGGTTTGACTCTCATCATCCACTGGAGCACAAACTAGGAGTCATCAGGACGCTGTACCACCGAGCTGACAATGTCCCCATTAACACAGTGGCCAGGGAAGGGGAGAAATCCCTCATTACACAGGCCCTGGTTAAGTGTGTTTATCCTAACTGGACGTTTGTCTAAGCCAGGAAGACGCTCAAACAGTGCACCAGCCAATCGAAGAGAGGAGAAGGACAATCGCTGCCTAAGCGTAAACCAGAGGCGATTCTGTATTGGAACAGTTGAGACGCGTATTTTCCAAACACCACATCTCAGTTGCTTTCAAACCTCAAAACACGCTGTGCCAGAAATTGGTCCACCCCAAGGATTGGGTCCCCCGGCAAAAACAGAGCAATATAGTGTGTGCTGTTAAGTGCCGGGAGGATTGCCGTGACTTGTACATTGGGTAAACTAAATAGACACTGGCCAAGAGGATGGCACAACACAGAAGAGCTAACACATCAGGCCAGGACTCTGCAGTCTACACCCACCTACAGGCCAGCGGTCACTCTTTCAAGGATGAGGATGTGCACATCCTTGATAGGGGGGAACGCTCGTTTGAATGGGGAGTCAAAGAGGCCATCTATGTTAAGAGAGAACAACCATCCTTTAACCGGGGGGGGGGGGGGGCTAAGAGTACATATGTTGCCATCTTACAATGCTGTGATTGCAAACATTCCCAAATCCTCTGTGAAAAGGACACATGGCCATTGTAACTCTAGTTAATGGTCACAGCAATTTGCATATGAAACCGATCGTTTGTTTTGGTCGATATGCAACTGTGTTGTTTTTAAGGTTGGGGATACCTGCAGTCGGTTGAGACTGAAGGGGTCACCTATTAGATGAGTGATGAAATGTATCTGTAAATAAACATTGTATCCAGATGAACTGATTCAACTTTCTGTGATAGCCATAGGGTAGTTTAAATTCCCTGTGCAGGTGGCACATTTGTGTTCTGCTAGCCTGTCCTACAAGTGTCTTTTTGTTCTTCCATTGTAAAAGACTTTGCAACTGGGACATTCTAGCTTATAAACAAACAAAAATGTACAGTTAATGAAACGATGAATAGTGAACTCCTTCTGAGATGTAAAATCCATAAATTTCTTGGTCTGTATAACATGTGTGCATTGGTTACAATGTTTACAGTTCTAGGACCCCTTGGGTTCTGGACCCAACCATGTCTGTTGGGTGTATTTGGCTTTCGATATGTCATGGGAGAAACAAAATTAGAGCAACAAAATATGTCTTGCATATTTTATTGGTGTAGATTGACTGCATCTGTGCATTTGAAGTTGTTTACAAACTGTCGGAAAAATATTAGCCATCAGTTAGAGCTGGGCTATGTATTTCTATATCAATATTGCGATATGATGGGCATCCGGGTAGCATGGCTGTCTATTCTGTTGCCTACCAACACGAGGATCACCGGTTCGAATCCCCTTGTTACCCCCAGCTTGGTCGGGCGTCCTTACAGACACAGTTGGCTGTGTCTGCGGGTGGGGGGCCAGATGTGGGTGTGTGTGTCCTGGTCGCTGCACTAGTGCCTCCTGTGGTTGGTCAGGGCACCTGTTCGGGGGGGGGGGGACTGGGGTATAGCGTGATCCTCCCACGCGCTACGTCCCCCTGGTGAAACTCCTCACTGTCAGGTGAAAACAAGCAGCTGGCGACTCCACATGTATCGTAGGAGGTATGTGGTAGTCTGCGGACCTCCCTGGGACGGCTTGCAAGAGTGGGGTAATTGGATGGGTAAAATAGGGGAAAAAAGGGGTAAATTATATATATATATAGTGATATGATTTGAGATATTGTCTGGGATTTGGGTTATTGTAATACCATGACGTAACTTAAATGTTTTTATTCTCTGGTCTTAAAGGCTGCATTGTAATAAAGTGATCTGAACGTATTAGACCGTTTTAGCTGAGTGAAATAAATAATGAATGTTTTAACTGCTTTGTCATCATATCCACAATAATGATCATTTCTCTTATGGACACTTCAATAGTCATCTCCTCAATATTTTCATATTACCTGTTTTGATGCGTTCAATCAAAAGTATTGAGATATCTTGATTTTTTTTTTCAATTTCACCTCGCCTTGCCATCAATAGTGCATATGCGCTTGCTATTCTTTGAAGGCTTGGCTAAAACGGCAGTCAAACATTGACCGTCAAATAGATTTATCTGAAAATGTGATGTATTTAGCTGAGCAGATTTGACTTGTCCCTTAAATTAAATTGGCAGCATGATATGAAATCATTGAATAGAATAAATATATTTTGTTATCATTGTGTATGACATGTACCCAACATATACCCTGGCTCTGCCAAATGACAGAAGCTAAGCAGGTATGGGCTTATCTAGTACTTGGATGGGAGACCTCCCTTTTTCTCTCCTTGCACCCATTTGCAATAATCATCTGTTTATTCCAGCTAGGACCTCCCTGAGTTGCCGCTGGAAGTGATGTTGGTGGGCCAGTAGGGGGCAATCTTGCCTCTGGTCCTAATAAAAACAACAAACATCAAATCCCAGCGCAGTGATGGGGACACTGTGCTGTAGGAGATCCCGTCCTTCGGCTGAGATGTTAAACCGAGGTCCTGACTCACTGTGGTCCTTAAAGATCCCATGGCACTTATCACAAAGAGCAGGGGGTTCCCTGGTGTCCTGGCAAAATTCCCAACCTGGCTCTCTCCATCTGGTCACCTTATCATCCCCCCCCCCCCATGTAATTGGCTCAATGATTCCCCCCTTTTCACCTCAAACTGATGTGTGGTGAGCATTCTGGTGCAAAATGGCTGCTGTGCATCACCCAGGTGGGTGCTACACATTGGTGGTGGTTGAAGTGAGTTACCCCCTTCTTTATGAAGCGCTTTGGGTCTCTAGAAAAAGCGCTATAATACATGTAATGATGATGATGACGATTATTATTATTATCATTAATTTTAAATGTAATCCTACGATTATTTGAACTACTAACAGGTATCCTTAGAAGGTCACTTTTCAAGTGTTAGCATATGTAAACCCATTTTTTTACCCCACTTGTGTCAACTAACATTTAAGTAAGGGCCAAGGAGAACTTGTAATGTGAGATCCTCTCAGTCCTTGAAAATTACATTGTTGGGATATCTAATGCCATGCTAACACTGACGGGCATAACAGCCACCTCTTTCTGATTCAGTTTTACATGTTAAGGTGCTATTTTGTGTTATTTTTCCTGTAAGATTCAGATTGGCCCACACATGTCTATAGGTTGGGCATGGATGTGTGATAGGGACTAAGATATATCTTAGAAGTTGTATGAAAAATGAAGGAAAGAAAAGAAAAAAAAATATTATTTTCACCCAAAACCACCTTCAAAAACCCTACCCAGGGGAAAATAAATCTGAAAATGGATCGCCTCTTTATGTCACGTACGTTGTTCAGGCATAAATGAGGTCTGCTCAACACCACTGAAAGATATAGACAATTTACACAGACCCTCTCACGTTAAACAGATATTGCGCCCCTGAGAAATAACCCCATACCTTGTCTCACTCGAATAAATCAAAACTTCTCAAAATATTGTTTTTGACTTATTGTCACTAGTGGTTCCACTTTGTCTCAAAACGGTCACATCTTTAGATAACAGCAAGCTCTAAAAACAAACTTTATGATCTTACAGATGACTTAGCACAAGTTTCCTCTTCTTTCTACAATTGCCCTTTTAATACCTGGTCATTTGTCTTATTGTAAATTGCTCTATACTTTCTGCTCTTCTTTTCGTCTAAGGCATTGGGGAGGGCCGGGGCACAGCTGAGAATGCGGTGATCCTAAAATAGCATTTTCTGCATTACGCTAAGTTAAACAGAAGATTATGACAGTGGGGGGCTTGCACCAGCCACAACTTGGCTGGTGCATTAAATGCCTTGGTGAGCTGTAGTGTCACATTTCTGCCAGGAATTAATACATGCTTAATCTCAATCAGACGGTTTAAAATGATGGTGTTTCCAGTGGTCTGAGTCTTGATAGTCAAACCTCAAATTAATTACCTGTCATTATTAGATATTATAATAAAGAAATGGCTCATTGATTAGCTGGCAGGTGGCTGGAAAGTTTAGACTATCAATCCAACATGCCACAATTCCATGTAATTCATTGTTACACTGAGCGCTGGAAAGCACCCGTGCAACGGAATTGCATCAGCCGTCACGTTTCTCCAAACGTGCAAGGGCAAAATGACAATGCCAGGCATAAACAATGACAACATGCTTTCATCATGCCTCGTGTTTGAAATGATTCAAAATTAATGACTATATTGTCCTGACATACCCTTGTATCTCTCCTCCTCTCCTCCCACACCGTCTAATCACACATTTACAGGCTGTAATAAAGTTCTGATTAGGGGACATGCTATGATTTCATTATAGTGGTTTCAGTGTAGCCTGAGGGACACTGAGAGAAGGGAGATGTCATTCATGTGGGAACGCTGAGACTGCTTCCTGGCTCAGGTAATGGAGTAACTCAATCAATCCCACTCCTATTTTGCATTTACACAAAGGTGGGCACATATGAGGATTTATCACTATACTAAGATCCACACCTGAGCCTGGTTGTGTTGCACATATAGGGCACATAGATCACATGGTCCTATAGTCCCAGAATGGTTTTCTCATTTTTAGTTCCCACTGTGGTATTGTACTTTTTTTAACACCCCCCCCCCTTATTCTCCCCAGTTGTATCTGGACAATTACACCACTCTTCCGAGCCGTCGCAATCTCTTCTCCACCCCATCTGCCGATCCAGGGAGGGCTGCAGACTACCACATACCTCCTCCGATACATTTGGATTCGCCAGCCGCTTCTTTTCACCTGACAGTCAGGAGTTTCGCCAGGGGGACGTAGCGCATGGGAAGATCACGCTATTCCACCCAGTCCCCCCTCCCCCCGAACAGGCGCCCCCACCAACCAGAGGAGGCGCTAGTGCAGCAACCAGGACACATACCCACATCCGGCTTCCCACCCGCAGACACAGCCAATTGTGTCTGTAGGGACGCCCGACCAAGCCAGAGGTAACACAGGGATTCGAACCAGCAAGCCCTGTGTTTGTAGGCAACAGAATAGACTACTAAGCTACCCGGACACCCTGTGGTATTATACTATTGACTGCTTTATTGCGAGTCAGACACCTGCAAGTAAATGTGCTCATTAGTGACTATGTGAGCATTCGGTTTTGTCAGCTCAAACCCATTTTGTTGAAGTTTTCAACGTATTGTTAGGTTGTAAATGATTCCCAGTTCTCCAAATTCTACAATCAACCATCCCTTTCCGTTTAGTAAATTCTTGATTCAAATACTTAGGCATTCATATTGTTCACTCCCTGCTCAAGGAGGCAAATTTTTCCACTCTCATCACCAAAGTAAAAGGTGATTTACAGAGATGGAAGAGCTTACCCGCTTTCTTTGGCCAAAATAATTCAATCAATTAAAATTAATGTTTTACCTAATTTTTTATACTTATTCCAAGCTGTTCCTAGCTTTCTTCCCAAAAGTTTCTTTAATAGCCTTGACAGAATGTTATCATCTTTTATCTGGAGGGGCAAGATCCCAACGATGCAGAAGGCAGAGGAGTAGGGTTCATGATGGGCTCGGACTATCAACTTTTATTTGTTACAATTGGGCATAAGCAACTTCTTTGGACCCAAATACCTGAGACAAGTTGGTATCAGAATCAAAATCTTGCCCTGAATCCTCTCTCCCTACCCTGACTTGCTTAGGCTTACCCTTTTCATCTTCTAGTTACACATCCAACCCTATTGTGATCGCCACTTTGAACATTTGGTTTCAGTTCAGGTATTGTCAAATTGTATAGCTTTTTCTCTCCTTGCACCCATTTGCAATAATCATCTGTTTATTCCAGCTAGGACAAATACTGGTTTTACTAGATGAGGCAATAGAGGTCTCAGATGCTTTAGGGATCTCTTTGCTGGTGGTCACTTTTGTCATTTTAATGAGATACGCAACAAGTTTAAGTTACGAGAACTCAGACCTGTTCCACTTCTTTTGGATGTGTCATTCTGTACAAACACAATGCCCCACATTCCCAAACCTTCTACCTAAATATGGACTTGATCAACTCATGTAGATCCCATATCTACAGAAAGGTTATATATCTCATAAGATATCTTATGATTCTTAGACCCTTTACTTTTAATCACATTCAATAACCAAACTCGATTGTAAAGTAAGATGTGCTTTATCAACCCCTGTGGGGAAATTCATCCTCTGCATTTAACCCATCCTAGCTTTGTAGCTAGGTGCAGTGGGCAGCCGCCGCATAGCACCTGGGGACCAACTCCAATTCTTCTTGCCATGCCTCGGTCAGGGGCATAGACAAAAGTATTAACCTAACATGCATGTCTTTTGATGGTGAGAGGAAACCCACACAGACACGGGGAGAACTTGCAAACCACACAGAAAGGATTTGGGATGGCCTGGTGTTCAAACCCAGGACCATCCTGCTGTGAGGCAACAGTGCTAACCACTGGGCCACTGTGTTGTGATATGATAAGGTTATATCGCAGCACACCATATCACAGCACACTCAAGATCTGGATAAGATTAAATTAGATTGGGAGGAGGAATTAGGCATGGAGTCATTCAATTTGAAGTTATACACAGGTTTCATATGAATAATTCAAAATTGGTGATTTTTTTTTCTTCAGAGCACTCACATGCAATAGATGTCATCTTTCCCCAGCCAATCTGGCACATATGTTTTGGCTGTACCCAAGGCTTAGTCAATTCTGGCAAGCCTTCTTTTAGACTATGTTGGAGTTAAAATTCAACTTTGTGCACTTACAGCAATTTTTGGGGTCCCTGCTGAAAATGTTATTGTCACTGCAAAGCAGGCAGATATTGCTTTCGCCTCATTGTTGGCCTGTTAAGAAATCCTATTGCTCTGGAAATCTGCCCAGCCCCCTCCTTCTCCTCCTGTCCTAGTGACGTTACGCTTTATCCTAAGTTTGAAAAAACTCAAATACACAATCAAGGAGTCTACTGACAAATTATTTTCTGACATCCCTTCATAACTTATATTGACAAGCTTACAAGTTTCTCTCCAGACCATGCCATATAATTGTATTATCTCCTTGTATGCATTGCCTCTACCTAGGCACCGAAATGATCATTTTGGTTACCTTCATTTGAGGACTGTAATGTTGTGTGCTAAGGCTGACATGTAAATCTACCACACTGTTGTGATTATTTTTTTTCTTTCTAAGGCAGTGATTGGAGGGGTTGGGATGGGAGGTTTACAAAAATGAAAAACAAGAACTACTGTACAACTGTTTTCATTTTGTATGTATATGAAAATTTTGGTTCAATAAAAAACATGTTTACAAAAGAAATACAAGTCAAAATGTTTAATAATTTAATGAAAATAAACCATACACACACACACACACACACACACACACACACACACACACACACACACACACACACACACACACACACACACACACACACACACACAAAATGGTTTATTTTATTTCACATCACATCACAAAATGTCCAAATCTCATGCTCTTATGTTGACTACAAACCTCACTTGTGGCTTTCAATGAAAACCCATTCATCTGTCCCGTAAAGAGCTCAGGGGAGCCTTGGATCAAAGATGCAAATTTACTTCTGAATTTAAGGACTCAAAACTGGACCACTGTAAGCCGCATTCATCTCCAAATTCCTTCATATTCAAAGACGGGATAATAAATTAGTAGAGAAGGAACAGTAGTAAGCCAGATAAGTGACTCCAGCCACTTAAATGACACCGGCTGATAAGCAGAAACCTTAAATTTGGGAATGTACCGTCCTAGCCGGGGTTCTCTGGCACAGTGATATGCAAAGCAATGGTTGCTGAGGGGTCAACAGGATCTTTATTAAAATCAGAAGATTTAAAATGACCAAGGATGAAAACAGGTGAAACCAGTAAGACGTCTTGCCATGTCTTTAGCTGGACAAGAGTAGCCACCATCTCCATGAGATGTGCCCATTGGGTCCACTCTCTCTCCCTGTCTCTGGTGGGTCATAGTGGAGGTGCAGCCACCATTTTTTAGCTGTCTCGAGCCAATAAGGCTGACTTGAGACAGCTGCAACCACACCGCTCCAACACAAAGGATTAGTGCAATGTTTGATCTATACAGAGTTGGAGGGAATGCTGAAATAGAAAGAAAGAAAGCCACTTTATTTCATCACTGTACAGTTACAATGAAAATTATTTTCTGCATTAAACCCATTCTATTGTAAAGAAGTGGGCAGCAGCAGCACCCAGGGACCGACTCCAGTTCTTCTTTCCATTGCCTTCTTCAGTGGCAGAGATAGGAGTACTAACCCTAACATGCATGTCTTTTTGATTGTGGGAGGAAACCGGAGTACCCAGAGGAAACCAAAGCAGACACAGGGAGAACATGCAAACTCCACACAGAAAGGACCTGGGATGACCTGGGGTTCGAACCCAGGACCTTCTTGCTGTGAGGAAACAGTGTTAACCACTGGGCCACCGTGTTAGCAGAGTGTTTAATCTTGTTAGGTATTTAAAACAACAATTTATTCCTTAACCTAAGTAATACATACAGTAGATTAGTAATTTTAGACAATGTGCCATTTTTAGCATGGCTTTAGCTGGAAGGGGGAATCAGCAGAAAAAGTCTACAAGTTTCATTGCTAAGTTTTAAGAGTTAAATAAACTGACATTGTTGTTCAATCTACCAAGTCCCCAAAAATTCTGA
This sequence comes from Lampris incognitus, assembly GCF_029633865.1. NCBI lineage: Eukaryota > Metazoa > Chordata > Actinopteri > Lampriformes > Lampridae > Lampris > Lampris incognitus. The sequence continues at coordinate 17,115,854 of NC_079228.1, read as the reverse complement.
GTGCAATTTCTATAGCCTTCTTTCCACTATTGTGGTTAAGCCATAACGGAGCCAACTGACACCATGCCATCCCAGCAAGGAGGTGTGTGCATGATTGCCATTTGTGTTTTCCATTGGTGTCCATCCATCCATCCATCCATCCATTATCCAAGCCGCTTATCCCAGTTGGGGTCGCGGGATGCTGGAGCCTATCCCAGCAGTCATTGGGTGGCAGGTGGGGGGACACCCTGGACAGGCCACCAGACCATCACAGAGCTAACACACTGACACCTATGGACAATTTAGTATGGCCGATTCACCTGACCAACACGTCTTTGGACTATGGGAGGAAACCGGAGCACCCGGAGGAAACCCATGCAGACACAAGGAGAACTTGCAAACTCCACACAGAGGGCGATCTGGGATGACCCCCAAGGTTGGACAACCCCGGGGTTCAAACCCAGGATCTTCTTGCTGTGAGGTGACCACACTAACCACTGCGCCACTGTGCTGCCCCTTTTAAGGATATCTAAATATTAATTTTAAACTTTAATTTTCCATTGGTATTTTCCATTGGTGTTGGAATTGAAATCAGGACTAGGAAGTCCCACAAAAATAACTACAAAAATTACAACTGTTGTCAGACCAGATGCCGATCAACACTTGCATCTCCTCCATTGACCACGACACGGATCCAGACCCCCCCCCTTTTTTTCTCCCCAGTTGTACTTTGCCAATTACCTCACTCTTCCGAGCCATCTCAGTCACTGCTTCAACCCCTCTGCCGATCCGGGGAGGGCTGCAGACTACCACAATCTTCCTCCGATACATGTTGAGTCGCCAACTGATTCTTTTCACCTGACAGTGAGGAGTTTCACCAGGGGGACTTAGCGCACGGGAGGCTCACGCTATTCCCCCCCCCCCCGAACAGGCACCCCGACCAACCAGAGGAGGCGCTAGTGCGGCCACCAGGACACATAGCTACATCTGGCTTCCCACCTAAAGACACGGGCAATTGTGTCTGTTGGGACGCCCGACCAAGCCGGAGGTAACACAGGGTTTCGAACCGGCGATCCTTGTGTTGGTAGGCAACGGAATAGACCGCTACGCTACCCGAGTACCCCTGGATCCAGATATTTTTTTGTTTTGTTTGTTTATTGATCAAAAAGGACAGATGCCTGCACCCCCAGTTAGCTGCTGCAGGATTTGTATCAGGTGTAATAATGGGGTATTAACATCGTATCACATGCCGCATCTCTGGATATGACGGGAACGTAAAACCAATCATTAAACGCAATGAGCCCTCCCACCAGCACAATCCAGCCATGCTCAGCACAGCTGTCAAATGATGCCGAAAACCCAGAGATGATCACAGTTTTGAACCATTTCACACCAAACTGTAAGCGAATGGAAAAGCCTCTGGAATGGATTCCTTCCATGTTCAGAGCCGTTCTGCCGTCCTGTCAAAAAGGGGGTTAGGCCAAAGTCTGAGCTAGTGCCGCTTCACCGCCAGTGAATACAAAATTACCCCGAGTTTGACTACAAATTTCTGTGTAATTTAAAACATGCTCGTTATGTTTGGGTTTTCTGCATTCCTTCCATCAAGGTTCTTACAATTCACACCACTAAAATAGCTGTTATCAAATCAAGGACATGATCCGGCTACCCCCTGAGCCGAGGAATATTTCATCCCGTACACTTCATTAGTTAAACGCTATAACATGCGGGCTGATTAGCTGAGCAACGCTGTTTGTTAATCTGATCATGTTTGTGTTTAGGTCCCAGCAAACAAGCTGCCATAAACAAGCCGAAACAGTAAGCCAGACCTTTCAGCTACACACGTACAGATACTAGATAGACATATACACAAACACACACACACACACACACACACACACACACACACACACACACACACACACACACACACACACACACACACACACACACACACACACACACACAGGCGTCAGCCTCTTCTCCGGGGCTAAATAACGAAGAACGAAGGCACATCGCTTAGGTGATTAATTATCCATGTCACCAGACAGGAGGATGAGCAAGAAAAAAAAAGTCAGATTTTTTTTTTTTTAACTAAATGCGTTTCAGAGTGAGGATTCGATTGGGGGTAATGACAGCCATATGTTGATGGATGACCATGGGCTAGTATTAATCAGAAATACATAGAGGAGATGTGACTAGGATGGAGGTATGCGTGCGAACGCGCACGCGCATGTGTTCAAACTTATGGCTTATAGCAGAAAATCAGGGCAGTATAAGTCATTAAACTACCAAAGAACAATGGCCCTTAAAACAAAATTGAGATAAATCAGGGTGAATTTGGAGGGAAGATGGTCCTTTTACTACTTATCCTGTTTTTAATTGCATTATATGTACTGCGTAATAAGCAGGTTTTTGCCCTAACTCAAATTGAATCACACCAATTAGCCTCAGTACCCATCTTTCCAACCATCGGTTTTAACTGCAAGTTAACATTATTGAGTGGCTAATGCTATTAGGTAAATAAATGTATGTCTTATTATCATGCAGTGTTATATCTAATTTCAGAATACGTTCATTTATTACATAGAATGCAATACAGATCCTCTGAGACGCTGTTTATCATTTGCATTTTTTTCCCTGCTTCATAAATATTGCAACATAACTATGACTCAAGCTAGATACCGTACCACTTAATAATGTGTCTCGCTCATGGCACGCACTTAAAAGTGTTGCTGCAATTAAAGACTATACTGTATAAAAAAAAATGGGAGAGTTTAACCTTACCATTCAGAACTGATCTCAAGCTGAAATTAGTTTCTTAATTTTTGTTACAGTCACACATTTGATGGCTATTACGATCAGTGACTATTCTGTCATTGTATGAGGCATCATGTGGGATTCTATCGTGCAAGTTGTTCATGTCATTCACCAGTGGCTGTAGTCCTTGTAGACATGCTGTGGTTGAAAAGACAGAAACAGGAGGGACAGGGTTTTGCCTCCAGGGCGTGGGGATCACATTGGGGACCACTTATGCAGCCTGGCCAGGCGAGGAGAGGGGTCCAGGTCATTCTATTCCTCATTACATGGACATGCATGTCAAATATCTGTCCCCTGGAGCCATTTTTTAAAGCTAGTTCAAGAGCTCAAGCATAGTCTGAGAGGAGCATGTCTGCAGGACTTCATGACTGCACTCAAGATACCGAGATAAGCCTTTGACATAAGCCTCCTATTTTGCATTTTGTGAAAACAAAGTTTTTTGTTTTCCAGCACAACATCTGTCAGATTCTACATTGAAAAATCAACATCGTATATTGGCTTATGCAAATTAGATAGCAATATTAAGAAAAAACTTTGGGGGCATTCTGGATTTGCTTGGCTTTGCCTCAAAATCATAACACAGGTGTGAAGAACATACTGGAATTTTTTTCTTTCTTTTTTTTTGGATTTTTCCCCATTTTTCTCCCGAGTTGTACTTGGCCAATTACCCCACTCTTCCGAGCCGTCCCGGTCGCTGCTCCACCCCCTCTGCCGATCCGGGAAGGGCTGCACATTTCACCAGGGGGACGTAACGGGTGGGAAGATCACGCTATTCCCCCCAGTCCCCCCCCCCCCAAACAGGCGACCAGAGGAGGTGCTAGTGCAGTGACCAGGACACATACCCACATCCAACTTCCCACCCACAGACACGGCTAACTGTGTCTGTAGGGATGCCCGACCAAGCCGGAGGTAACATGGGTATTCGAACCAGCGATCCCCGTGCCCCATTTGTAGGCAACAGAATAGACCGCTATGCCACCCTGACACCCTAACATACTGGAATTTAATATTGTGTAAACATAATTATGGCATGTTTGTTGTACTGCTGAAGTCCACAGAACATTTATTTTGGTGAGAGTTTTACTATAAGTCCCTCTGGGCCATAAAGGGCTCATATGATACCCAGATAGTCAAGATATATTTGGGCCTAATCTGGGGCACTTTTGGTGCTTATGGCACATTTATGGCACTAGCAACTGTTGTGTGGGCCAGACGTTGCCCAAATGTCATAAGCCGGGCCTGACCTGGGTTACGGCAAGTGTTGTGTGGGCCAGACATGGCCCAAATGTAATGAACCGGGCTCGACTTGGGTTACAGCATACGCATATTATGTGGGTCAGATGTGGCCCAAATTTAATGAGCCAGGCTTGACTTTAGTTAAGGCACATGCTGTGGGGGCCAGAAGAGGCCCACACACCTCGACCTGTGGCTGAGTTGAGGCAGCCACACTCACCCCGAGTCAACGCTGTCATTCAAGGCCAAATGTGGGCCATATTTTGGCCAAAGATTCTTTGCTATCTGGGTAGTTGACCTAGACACATAAATGATTGCCACATGCAGAGTAGCAATGCAAGGTTGAAAGAAGAAAACGAGAGGCTGCTAGCCACCTAATTAGATTAATAAATAAATGGTGCACGGTGGTTTAGTGGCTAGCACTGTCACCTCACAGCGAGCGAGTACTGGTTTCGCCCCCAGCCCATCTGTGTGGAAATTGCATGCTCTCCCTTTATTTACATGGATTTCCTCCCACAGTCCAAAGACATTTATATTAAGTGAATTGAAGTCGATCAATTGCCCGTAGGTGTGAATGGTGTTTGAATGACTATGTGTGGGCCCTGTGATGGACTTGTGACTTGCCCAGGCAATACCTGCTGGGATAGACTCCAGCCTCCCATGACCCATGAATTGGATTAAGTGGATATAGATGCCTGAATGTAGTGTAGCTTATCTAATGCTGTTTATTACAAATTACAGTTTAAAACTACAAAAGTGTTTTGTGATTTCATTTGCGTGGAGTTAATTTTGGAGAGAAAAAAAAGTGATATCAGGAGAGTTTTAGCGTCGCGATTCTGGATTTGGGTTCTGCCGTTATTCTAATTTCTCACTTAAAAAGCAAACTCTTCTGACATCCCTTAACTTCCTATGTTCCGTTTTAACTCCTTTCTCTGGAGCTCAGAGGTTCGTGTCCATTGTCAACACCAGTATAGATGTTTGTCTTGATGCATGCTCAATAATCCAGGTAAGAAAGGCAAAAGAAGGTTGAATCAGTTCATCTGGATACAACGTTTATCGACAGATACGTTTAATCACTCAACTAAGTGACATCTTCAGTCTGACTGAAGATGTCAACGTTGTATCCAGATGAACTGATTCAACCTTCTTTGATATAGATGTTTGTGTGAGGAGCCCAAATAAAGTGAATAGAAGCTAAATGCTTGTGTTTAAAAGTCTGCTGTGGTCCTGTTATGAAAATGTAGAAGTGTTATGGATATGAGTCAGAAAATGGGATGCAGTCCAATGGCGAGCAGCGTGACCTCCTCACCTATTGATTCGGTTATGTCCAGTGGATCATCAGGCCGTGAGATGCGCATTAATGTTGAAGGGTTCTTTGGCAGACTCCTCTGACAAACTTTTGACATATCCCACACTTTTATCAGTCTCGACATATGACTCAGTTTTCCGACTAAGCTAATTGGAGACTCTCAGCCCCACTACATCATCTTGTCAGCTTGCTTGACGGTGTCACAAAAACTGGTAATAACTTTATTGGTTTGTTACACGCAGATTTCTGAAATTATATCACTAATATATCCAAACCGTAGATAAAATAAGATTTTCATGGATATACAGTATGCAAAAGGATCCAAGTTGACCTGGGACCTGGTATACTACGCTAAAATTGTGTAGTCAGGTTTATTTGTATAGTATAGTCCAAAATCAGAAGGAAGTCCTGAAGGGCTTTACAATCAGTACAATATACGACAGTATATGTCAAACGACACCCTCTATCCTTGGACCCTCGACCCAAATAAGGAAAAACGCCACCAAAAAAAACCAAAACTTATCGGGCTGTATGAGTAGCATAGCGGTCTATTCTGTTGCCTACCAACACAGGGCAGGCCGGTTCAAATCCCTGTGTTACCTCCGGCTTGGTCGGGTGTCCCTACAGACACAATTGGCCATGTCTGCAGGTGAGAAACCAGATGTGGGTTTGAGTCCTGGTCACCGCAGTAGTGCCTCCTCTGGTCGGTCGGGGCGCCTGTTCGGGGGGTGGTGTATGTAACTGGGGGGAATAGCGTGATCCTCCCACGCGCTACGTCCCCTGGCAAAACTCCTCACTGTCAGGTGAAAAGAAGCGGCTGGCAACGCCACATGTAACGGAGGAGGCATGGGGTAGTCTGCAGCCCTCCCTGGATCGGCAGAGGGGGTGGAGCAGCGACCAGGACGGCTCGGAAGAGTGGGGTAATTGCCCGAATAAAACTGGGAAGAAAAAAAGGAGTGGGGGTACCTTATCCGGAAAAAGAATAAATGGCGAATATGTGTAACGTCCAACACCTCCATGAGCAGCAAGTAAAGAACATGAACATCCATCAATGACCTTTAATTGGAAAATAATTCATTTAAGTAGCATGGCATTTATCAGTGTTCAAGTATATGTAGATGCTCATTATTCAAAACTTTTTTAGGCGCTTCTCAAGACGTGTTCAAAAAGAGAAAATTTTGATGCAAAATATTGCCATCTTCCAGACCTTGCCATCCTTATGGATAAGACCACAATGACTCAAGCCCAGGCTGCAGAGTCTCGGCATTACCCCTGACAAATGACCGTCATGTGAAGCCCATATTACCTCCACACACAAATCCCATACATTAGTACTCTACAATATCTACTGAATCACATGCGTCCACATGCTGCGTCCCCGCCGTCAGTCAGGCCAGCTTTGTGTCCAAGCTTCGTTCATCTCCTGTCTGAATTGCTATAACGCATGCCCTGTCTCGCGAAAACCTCCATCGCATCCAGAACAACCCAGGCCTCCCTTTTCTCCGACCTCCACGAAATCCCCCATGTCACATTTAGGCAGTGTAAGGAGCGTAAGACAGAGATGAGCCTCGTCATCGCCCCACCAGGTCTCACCTTCTTCCTCCCCTAATTCCCGAGTAATGGAAAGACCTTCCCTCTTCATCCCCTCTCACAAAGCAAAAGAACTTGTTTTACTCTGTTGCATTTCATCATCTTCTTCAATTTTACAGTTTTACATTAGAAAATGCTTTTATCCAGGCTCTGCATGCAAACCACTGCCGACATGTCACGTCATGTTTACCTCAGGAGGCTTTTGCATGGTAATGAGCTCGGGGCATAAACACGCGCTTACCAGCAGTTACAGTAAGATTAAATAACAAAACAGTGGGGAGTGTGTATTTTTTGTGTGTGTGTGTGTGTGTGTGTGTGTGTGTGTGTGTGTGTGTGTGTGTGTGTGTGTCTGCGGGTCTTACAAAAGCAGACCAGTTTAATATTACAAAAGAACAGCTGTAACTATCACACATGAATGGATGAATAAACACTCGTCTGGAAAAATGTGTACCTTGTGTAACAACTAATGACACGGTGGGGAGATCCAGATTACATAATTACACAAATTTTGCTCTCAAGGACAATTGTAGTAGTAGTAGAAATAGTAGTAGTAGTAGTAGTAGTAGTAGTAGTAGTAGTAGCTTCACTACAAGTGAGAAAAACAATTTCATATATGCGGTTTCCTTCACATAACACATACTACCTCCATTTTTACTAGGTCTTCTCACGTTTTATACCCCGTTTAGACTGGCAGCCCAAATCTGAGTTTTGGCAAATCCAGATTGGAATCTGATTTCTCTTATGTAGTCTGAACAGCAAAAAACACATTGGAATCTGATCTTTGCAAATCGGATTTGAGCCACCTTCGGAGGTGGTTTCATATCTGATTCTGATTTCTAAAGATGTGTCTCAGTCTGGACGCTCTAGCCACTCAAATCGGATTTCAAACCGTCCATTACGTCACTCGCAACGCGACACAACACAACACATGTTAACGTCAGGTTCTGAGCACGGAAGTTCAAACCCACATGCAACGAGAAGGAAGACGACCTACAAAAATGGGAGAACAATAGTCCCCGGACAGACGAAGAAGCGAACTGTCTCATAGCTCTTTTTTTGGGGGGGGGGGATGCCACAGACTCCATTTCCCACCAGTCAACACTTTTTGGGTTGCACCACACCTCGCGCTGCCTAGCGAAGGCTGCCATGACTGCAGCACGGGACATTGGGGTATATACCAGCCTCCTCCGTCGCTGATATTGTCTGGTGCAATGGAGTTCTGCACCATGACCTGACAGTGCCTGAAGGGTGAGAAGACATATCTCCATGGTATTTTGTTGTTGTCTGTCTGCACAGAAGTCGCCAGCATATTACGCTACACAACACACGTGCAACGTACCCACACCTATGTCGTTACCACAGCAACCAATGCAGATCGGTCGACGATGTGGCTGCAGTCTGAACAAAGCCAAATCCGATCTGATCACTTGCAAATAACAGTCTGGACAGTCGGTCCTAAAGATCAGATTTGAGAAACAAATCGGATTTGCCTGCAGTCTAAACGGGGGCCTTATTATTCTAGGACCTGGCTAACACATTTCATGTTGTAAAACTCTACTAGATGTGTAGCTCATTCATCAACCGAATAAGCAACCAGATTTTTGGATGCAATGATTTTGTGGGACACTGGCAATATATTGGTGCAGACACAAATCAGTTGTGGCAATTCCATCAAAATTAACCTTCAAGTAGTTGCACAAACCAAACCTGTTTTGCATGTCTTCCAGCCAATCCTAGATAAATAACTAGTGAAAGTTTAGGGCTTTTGTGGGAATTTGGGGTTCAGTCAAAGACGTTGGCAGATGGCACTAACCTCTAAGAAGTGATGGATATGCACTCCTGATTTTACCGTGAGACAGGCAACACAAATAAGAGCTTTTCCGTGTTCCCCCGTCACATACTGTAGCAGACAAGCTGACATGAAACCCAATGGAAACGACACACCACTGTGTCGTCAGCTTTGTTCTCATCAAGGTTTCCTCTACTTTTTACGTCTCTCACGTGCATAATGCATGTGTGCGTGCGTGTGTGTACTGTAAATGCATCGGTTTCTCATTATTGCATGCAGGATTGCATTCTTTTCCTTCTCAGCTGCTGCAAAGCAGAATGATATAGCAAGAACGATGAGCCATTCTACTTGGGGACAGAATATTGGTTCGCCGTAGCAACTCCCAGTTGAACTTCTAATCCTATTTATTCCAATGAGCCATTTATGCAAGATGATGCTGCTCTGCACGGACGTTATGGATGCTGGAGGACACCCATACGTCAGGCAGAAGTCAACGTGTGCCTTGAGCTCGAGTGGCAGACACCGGTGAGCCGACTAGACAACAAAGCAGCATGCACGGGGGACTCGCAGGACGAGCTGGTTACACCTGCATGTGGGTTCAATCGCACCCCAGTGCCTCAGTTTGATCAGGTGGCTCAGACATCAAATAAAATGTGTGGTCTAACACACGCACTCTCTCTGCTGCCGATATAGATGGGAGCACGGGGAGAGCGGAGAGGGAGAGTGCAGACAGAAATAGAGAGGGTCTGTGAAGTGCTGCATAAAGGCACCCGGGAGTGGTGGAAATGAAATAGTAAAGCTCCTAAGGAATAAGGAAATACAGGGGAAGAAGGGAGCGAGAGAGAGAGAGACGACTACAAGCAGGTCTCTGAAGAGACGAGAACGGCAGTAAAAACCCATTTTGTTTGTTTGTTTGTTTGTTTCATCTGCGGTCATTAGATGCATAGATCGGTTTATTTTAATATTCTGTCAAAGGCCCTGTAAAATGTTGACCCTTTCTATCGATTCATTTTATTTCGCTTTTGTTTAGGCAGGCAAGTCGATGAACATATTTCCTCTTTACAATGACTGTCTGGGTCTGGTGACATAACCGTTGCATATTTAATGACCCGAGTGGATGTACATGGTGAATCATGCATTGAAAGTGTCTTCATTACTGCGCGCGGCCATTATGGTGTTAAAGATTTAAGTAAGACAACAACAAGGTCGGCTTCATTAGGATCTCCTGCATTAAAAGTAAATGAGGGAGTGAAATAACGGTGGGGCGACTGGGTTCGGCGTGTCTGCTGCGGAGGTGGCCTACAGCCTTCACTGGTGAGCAGATAGAAAAGTGCACGCACACGCTGAGAAGGAGAGGAAGACATCCTAATTTCAAATGGATCTGGTCCACCGGTGCTGCTGAGCGTGACCAGGGATACGCATCGAGGATGTGGGGCAGACGCACAAAAAAAAAAGTTTTAAAGTTTCGTTTAAAAAAGACAAGGTTCCGATGGAGAGAAAGTGTTTTTAGCTATTAATCCGAGAAACATGAACAAATTTGAAATCATACTGTTTGACTGGGTCCAAAAAACAAGCACACCAAACGAAATAAACCTTTGATGAGCACAGAAAATACTTCAGGGGGCTTCAGGGTCACTGTGGATGTGTTTGGCAAAGTAGCATCAAATAAAACCCACCCCAGATCCTCCCTTTCTGATCCGCAACGGAAAAGAGCAAAGATCTCAAAATGTCGAGCCCATTCTCATCCCACGGCGTCATATTAAAACGCTGTGGACAAAGCGTTGTTATATATCTGTATGAGACACGGCAGGTTAACCACTACCTAACCTTACACCTAAACTTAACCACTACCTAACCTGTCTGTATGACTTTAATCTTCTTTCTTTTCTTTTTTTATCCCTTTTTCTCCCAATTGTATTGGGCCAATTACCCCACTCTTTCGAGCCGTCCCATTAGCTGCTCTACCCCCTCTGCCGGCCCGGGGAGGGCAGCAGACTACCAAATATATGTGGAGCCACTTCTTTTCACCTGACAGTGAGGAGTTTCGCCTGAGGGATGTAGCGCATGGGAGGATCACGACCAGAGGAGGCGCTAGTGCAGCGACTAGGACACATATCCACATCCGGCTTCTCACCCGCAGACATGGCCAATTGTGTATGTAGGGACCCCACAATTGTGTATGTAGGGACCCCCCCAAGCCAGAGGTAACACAGGGATTCGAACCGATGATGCCAGTGTTGGTAGGCAACGGACTAGACCGCCATGCCACCCGGACACCCCTGTATGTCTTTAATTTTCATATATCAGGCTCACAGTTTCACACTGAAGTTTAAGAGCTGAGCACCACATCAATATAATATTGATATTGTCATATTAGATTATATATGGTCTGGGATTTTTGGTTATCGTAACATAATGATATAACTTAAATGTTGCTATTCCCTGGTGTTAAAGGCTGCATTACATCAAAGTGACACCATTTTCTGAACTTATTAGACTGTTTTAGCTGGGTGAAATGAACAATGGATGCGTCTACCTGCTTGGTCATCATAGCCACATTACTAATGACCATTTCTTCAGATTTTCTTGCATGTAAATAGCTGATGAAAGGAATCAGGAATCACAAACACTGTCATTTTCACTTCATGCACTTGCGTACATGAAATGAAACAAAATGCCGTTTCCACCAGCCCACAGCAGTACAACACAAAGACAAAAACACATCCAAAAACTACAAGAACACATGTACCCAAAGTGACACATATATCCAAACTAAACAAAAAATCAATGTCCAAGGGAACGAACGCCACCCAGGATGACTGCCGGAACCGCCGGTATGCATGGGTTAGCAGTTAGCTTACCTCACCCCGCTTCCACATCCTGTCAGATCCTCCTCAGGCAAGCTCCAGGCAGAGGCCATGGTCCCCGGGCCCATTGGACGAAGCAGACCAAGCTCTCCCAGCTAATCCAGCGCCAGCTCTCCCAGCCAGACACCCTTGACACCCCACCCACCCCCGCACTCCTCACGATGACATCAAAAACACCACAGTCAATACCAGGTGAGGCCGCCACCAGACCTCCGTCGGTGTTATCGGAACTGCCAGTCTGCATGGGCTAGCAGTTAGCTTAGCCTGTCCCGCTCTCCCAGCCGATCCAGCGCCAGCTCTCCCAGCCATCAAACGAAGACAAAACTTAAACGCCGACATGGGCAAAGACACTGCATGGACAGTACTGGGTGAGGCCGCCGCAAATGTAAATTGACGCAGCCATCTTCCGACACCGGCACTGGGTGAGGCCGCTGCAAACACGAATTCGTGCAGCCAGCTTCCCACACCGGAAGCGGAAGAGCAGAAAGCACCGATAATCATCCCCAATATATCATCTCATTATCAATTTCAAGGTATTCAGTCAAAATTAGCATGTTTTCAATTTTGTCGAAATTTTTTCAGTATAATGTATAATGTAATGTATTCGCAGAGACAAACCATTTCTTACCTTTTGACTGTACAGCCCCTATGGTTTCATGCATGTAGATGTCCTCCTCACTTCTCTGAATTGGCATTCTCAACACAGTGAAGTTTGCCCTCAATCACCCTTCTTTTGTCCTTCAGACAAACTTCAGCAAAGTGACTATTGGTTCCACAGGATTTGCATTGCTTGCCATAGGCAGGGCATTGCTCTTTGCCTCTTGCGTGTGCATTCCCACAGTACATGCAAGCTGTACGGTCTGCAGGCGATCGCGGTGAATAATTCTGCCTCGATTGGTTTTGTCTGAATGGCTGCCCGGCAAGAGCGTTAATGACGTCAACTCGCGGATTTTCCATTTCCATTGCTCTCATTCTCATGTCCGTGACTTCAGCGGCGCGGCACATTTCAAAAGCAAATGGTGACGTTAATTCCTTCTCTCTTAGTAGCCGCCGCATGTACTCATTTGCAATTCCCAGCACAATTGGTCACGAATCAGACCATCTTTCAATGCCCCGTATTCACATGTAGCAGCTCTTTCTCGCAGACGAGTTATGAAATTGTCCACCGACTCACCCTCTTCCTGTCTCCACCTTCCGAAGACGAACCGTTGCTGGCAGGTTTGAGGTAACTCTCCACAGCATCGAGTATGGCCTTTGCGTCACCTTGTTGTTGCGCCGTGGGAGGGAGATTGTGCCGATAGATATGCCGGCATTCGCTACCCATTAAAACTTCTCAGAATCGCCGCCTGGACTTCCTTGGGTTTCTCCAGTAAGTCCAGTCGCTAGCGCATAGTCCTTGTAGTCATCTCCAAATTTATCCCAATTAGCATGCCAGTTCCTTGTGTTTCGGAGGGGGAATGTTCGTCGCCATAGTTACGGAACGTGTGGTCTCGTCTGCAGACATGTTAGCGTTGGCTGGCTAACAACTTAGCAACTTGGGAACTAGCTAATTTAGCAATTTAGCCACTTGAACTAGCTAATTTAGCCACTTGGGAACTAGCTCATTTAGCAACTTGGGAACTAGCTAATTTAGCAACTTAGCCACTTGAACTAGCTACTTTAGCAAACAACGGTTTTTGTTCGCATACAGAACGTATTTCGCCTATGGCGTTACTTTTCTCAGTAAAATAAAAGTTTCCGAGCCACTTCTGACGCCATGTTTCAGTATAATGAATGAAGACAGACGCGTGGTGTCAAGTTCAGTGATCATGTAAGATCAGACACAAGTCCCGGTGTGTGAAGAAATAAAAAAAAAGTCCCTGTGTGTGGGGGGGTCGATAGCTTCCTAACTGCTTCCGGTGTACGACAGCCTGGCTAGTCGAGTACCTATCACCAAGCTCCCGCAACAAAAATCCCTCAACCCTACTGGAGTCTATGGGAGACCCAGTGTGTCTCATAGAGTACATCGCGCGTCATGTGTCAATATTCTGTCAACAATGTCAATACACAATGCCACGGGACGGGAATGCGTCGAAATTTCTATCTCCCCTACCACGTTACCAAGTAAATATAATATGAGCACAGAGTAACACAGGGGGTACTTTGCACAGTGCCGATGGAGAAATCTCCGTGAGGTAGTACCTCCAATGGAAATCTGGGTAGTGTCGTGTCGAGATGAGTAATGGAGTTACGTGAACGAGGTCAATGTGGCATTTCGCACCAAACGCACTCACCATTAGGCCAGCGAGGCCCTACAAGCGCCCCCCCCCCCCCGCGAACACTATTAACCCTCTCCCAGGACCGCTGGGTGTGGAAGGGAGGACCATAAAGGGGATTTAGCGCACAGGAACAGTCCCACGCACCTGCATGTGCCACTGGGTGCAAGCGTCATGTACGTTTCCATAAAAAAACAGCAATAATAATAAAGAGGTAATAATAATAAATGCGTATGTGTGAATTTGCCCGCTTCAGCGTACGCAGTTGTGTGACCATGTGAGCAAGGAGCCACCTATTTCCCAGGATGTGCTCACAGATGCAGTCAGATGAAAGGAGCCGAGGCGACAGAATTGAGCTGTGACACTGGCAGCTGTCAGTGGCGCGGCGTGTATGATGGATGTGCTCATCTGTCACAACTGCACCTCCTTCTCCAAGTGTGTGGAATAATAATCCGACGTATTATCCCGATTTCTAGCCCCCCCCCCCTCTCCGGGGCTGTTTCTTCTTGTTGCATTATGTCTCAACATTTTGTCTCTTTTCTTTTCAGTTTTGTTCCCTGTTCTCGTCTCTTTGAACGTCCCCCTCCCCCCTTTTTTGTTTGTATGTCTGAACAGATATATTAGAATGGGCAACTGTCTCCGGAATTTCTTCTGTGCCTTTGTACGTCTCTGCACTCACAATGACACAAATGTTTTCATACAGATGCCCGGACAAGCAAAGAAAGCATGAGCACGCAATCACCGAATTAAAATTGGAAAATATGTCACTTCCGATCCACGTCAGAGACACCGCTTTGCCATACTCCGTCTTGTGCATTGAGTCATCGTTTAGAAACGCTGCTGATGTCGTTGATACGTTTTAGATTTGAATTGCAAGGTAAATGTTTTTTGCAAAACACTGCAAAAAATATAGATGCGTCCATACTGACACACACACACACTGATGCAGACAGAGACTCACATATGTATGATATGTACATGCACACACTGTAAAAATATACAGACACATCCCCCCAGTGTAGTATCTCGTTCGACACAGTCTCGGACCCAGGACACTCACTGGTGCCACGCGCATAATGCTGCCTGTTGGCCACGCCTGAGTCAGAAGCCAAAGAGGATGTGACACAGCTGCAGAGATAAGAAATGAGAAGACACATTGTGTGTGCATGCATATGTGTGTATATGTTGTGTGTGTGTGTGGGGGGGGTAAACCCAGAGGATGCAACAAAAGAGCGGAACGCTGACTAGGAGAACTCAAAGAACTCCAAAAATATTCCAAAAAATAAATAAAAAATATTCCTTGTAGACCAAAAGCTGCTGATGCTTTGCTCTGTGCTGATCTGCCCCCCTTCTGTCTTAATTATCGGGTGGTAGGAATAACACAACAATAACAACAACGTGGCGCTTTAAGTCTACAGTCGGTTCATGTTCATGTCATCCTCCAACATCTGAGAATTCCTTCTAGACACCGCATAACGCCGGGGCTTGGATGCGTCTTGGAAACAAGCGGAATTGGGTTAGCGGAAGATGTGTTACAGTACGTGTGTTTTACTCGACGTGTTTTACACTACGGTCCCCATTGCACCGTGTTCGGTGACCACGGGGGAACCCGTTTATGGCTTCTCCACCGTCGTGAATCACATCTCACATCATTTCCGCCTTTGGTTCGTGCTCGGGGATGCCCGCAGCCCGGAGACCGAGATGTAAATGAATCGAAAGACCAGTTCGCCGTTTGAATTCGGCTTGCCGCGTGCAGGCTTCTGTCAAAGTCGCGCTGTGGGGCAACGACAAGAAATATTCACTGCATGCTGGGGCAAAAAATATCTCACACACAGTGCCGACTGGGGGCAACGGCGATGACACGTCGGCATGTTTAACGCTGCCGTTTTTACGCAACATGACTTTTACATCACTTTAGTTACAAGAGGACGTGCCCTTCAAGTCAGCTGCATACGCACCCTGGCGGGCCGAGATGCAAACAGAGGTTGCATCTTTACTTTCTTTCTAGAAGTCTCTTCTTCCACTTCTGTGTATATCTATTATCCCTGATACCGTCAAGCAAGTGCACACTTGAAAGTTATGCACAAAAAAGGTCGGATTAATTTTCTTTGAATCGTTTTATATTACCGCGAGGGATGATTATTATTTCTTTCTCTTTGCACTCTGTTGAGGCCCTTGTAATCTGATGTGTCCTCCTCTTGTTATGTTGCATGGCTCAGTGTTAATGATGTTGCCTCACAGCAAGAAGGTCCTGGGTTTGAACCTCAGGTCGTCCCAGGTCCTCTCTGTGTAGAGTTTGTATGCTCTCTCCGTGTCTGCTAGGGGTGTAAGAAAATATCGATGTACTCGAGTATCGCGATATTATCGTTTGTGATGCTGTATCGATTCTCAAAATCACTATATCGGTTTTTTTCTTGTTTATACAAGTAAAGGTTCGTGACAAACATTTTGTGTTGTGTGTAACCCCACGACCGCTAGATAACAGCGTTGTAATCTATCTTCAGCCATTTTACTCTTCCACTCCAACGCCACAACATAAACTGAGACAGGAAGTAGCGTAAGCGCAAAGAACACAGGCCTATGAAATCGCAATAAATCGCCATTCTTACAGTATCGCGACATATTGAATCTTAACCCCTGTATTGTGATACATATCATATCGCCGGATTCTCGCCAATACACAGCCATGGTGTCTTGCGTGGGTTTCCTCCAGGTGCTCCAGTTTCCTCCCACCATCAAAAAGACAAGTATGTTAGGGTTTATACTCCTGTCTGGGCCCCTGAGCAAGGCAATGGACATGCATACACGCTAAGTCCCCATGGCGAAACTCCACACTGTCAGGAGAAAAGGTCTTTTTCTTCTTCCACTCCACATGTATCGAAGGAGGCATGTGGTAGTCTGTAGCCCTCCCCGCACCGGCAGAGGGGGTGGAGCAGCGACTGGGATGGCTCGGAAGAGTGGGGTAATTGGCCGGATACAATTGGGGAGAAAAAAGGGAGGGGGGGGGGACCAAAAAAAAAACGAAAAAAGACATGCATGTTAGGCTTAATACTCTGTGCCCCTGACCAAGGCAATAGGAAGAAATAACTGGAGTTGGGTTGGTCCCCGGGCGCTGCACGGCAGCTGCCCACTGCTCCTAACTACACAGCTAGGATGGGTTGAATGCAGAAAGTACATTTCATTTGTGTGTATGTACAAAATGACTAATGAAGAGTATTCTTCTATCCTATTCTATTCGTCTGTATAACAGCTGCCATACCTTCTGGGCCACATCCTGAGGTCAATGCAAAAACCACCTGTGTCGGTCTTGACTCATCATCCAGACACATGTTTGCACAAGTCAAAACAATTGCGTAGCATCTTCCACCGAAAATCAAGCTTCGCTTCACTCCCCCTTTTTCTCCCTCGACGTCCCCTTTTCACAGTGAGAGACACAAACAAGAAAACCAACGCGTATGACTCTGGAAGACAATAACAAAAGCAGAGCTGCATATCATCAAATGTTACCAAGAGTACCAGCCCCGTTCCCTTTCAGCTGAGCAGGCTTGCCAGTCAAGTTAATTAATCTTTAAAGTTTAAAACCAGCCAACACTGACCAAGGTGCTGCACAGATTCAGCAGAATAAAAACAGACCACGAAGATACAACTACACGACCTCAGTACCAACAGGCAGGACAAGGTCATTTGAAAGCTGGAGAATAAAGGTGAATTTGTAGGTGAGATCCCCCCCCCCTTTTGTTTCTCCCCAATTGTATCCGGCCAATTACCCCACTCTTCCGAGCCGCCCCGATCGCTGCTCCACCCCCTCTGCCGATCCGGGGAGGGCTGAAGACTACCGCATGCCTCCTCCGATACATGTGGAGTCGCCAGCCCCTTCTTTTCACTTGACAGTGAGGAGTTTCGCCAGGGGGACGTAGCGCGTGGGAGGATCACGCCATTCCACCCAGTCCCCCCTCCCCCGAACAGGCGCCCCGACCAACCAGAGGAGGCGCTAGTGCAGCGACCAGGACACATATCCAGATCTGGCTTCCCACCCGTAGACACGGACAATTGTTTCTGAAGGGGCGCCCGACCAAGCCGGAGGTAACACGGGGATTCGAACTGGCGATCTCCGTGTAGGTCGGCAGCAGAATAGACCGCTACTCTACCCGGATGCCCTTGGGAGAGGTTTAATTCAATGTGGGGACGTGTGCTTTACTTTGCCAATAGGAATGGACGAACTGTTTCAGAGTTTACAGTGACTGACACGAAGGCACTGTCATCCTGGTCATCATGCAGCCCGGGCATGGACTCGGGGACTGCAATGACTTCCTGGTTAAAGTACCTGGAGTGCTACTTAAATAAGTTGCACCATTAGTGCATTTGCAGTGCCTGTATCTGTCACGTCTGACGAAGGTCTGAACGATCGTTACGTCATATGCTTTTACCCGTTTTATTAGTAGTTTCTTTTACATGGCTAGAGTCCCGCTTCGTCCTTCATGGGTTGAAGGATGTCTAAAATGTTGCTATGGACCACGCTGCTGAACGCTTTGAAATCACCCAAGAGAAACCTGAAGTAGATTGTAAAGCGTACTGAGAGCCAGTAAGGAGAAGCACGTGCTGGGGTGATAGTTCAGCCAGTTCAGAAGTCCAACAGTCACGGTCTTCCAACGCATTCTGGACCTACAAAGACGTGGTAAGGATAAATTGGCTTTAATGAAAGAAAAAAAAAACAACCCCAAAACACTGCGCTACAACAGTCAAGCAGAGGAGATTAAAGTATAAACACCATTCTTCAGATGAGGAAGCGTAAGAAAGGTTAGATTCATTTTATTAAACAACCTTAGAATTAAATGGTTTTGTCTGTGATGTCTTATTAAAGACAACAACAAGAAAATATCATTTCACAGTGGAAAAAAATAGTAACAAGAAATGCGCCATTGGCCACCTTTGTTCTAAGATCAAGAAGAACTTGCAAGGAAGCGATCTAATTAAGTATTGTCTCCACTGACAAATGTTGTTTGTTTGTGGCAACGCTCTTCTTTTTTTGTTCCTTCTGGCTTTCTCACATGCTCTGTTCTTTGCTTTCAACCGGCTTAATGGCCAACGGGAGTGCAGTTCCTATGATCCTTTCTGACCTATCCCTTCATCATCAACTGGTTAATGGGGTGTTGCCATTAGCAACACAAGCAACAGTTTTAAATGGGAGAAAGAGAACAAATTGGTAAAACAGAAAGGGAGGTGGCAGGGAGTGAAATGTCGGATGCCATCAAGTGTAGGAGTGCCTTTATCTGCCTGGTTTTAAAGCGAGCTCCGTTCCAGAAGATGGAGTCCTATATTTGCATCCGGGTGGCCACACTCATGTGTCAGTATTTTATTGTGGTTTAAGGGTGGTTGAGTTCATTCTGACTGAATCCGCAGGTCTCTCTGTGTCTCGGTCTATGTCGTGCACTCAGTGTGCTCTGAGGCAGCAACATTCACTGTTAATGCATCACTGGCACAGGCGTTCCAGAGAAGATGTTGACAAGGATAGGAGCAGACACCATGCTATACAGAAAATACAGCACTAAAGGCCAACAGCATGGCCTTAATGACAGACCGTACACATCCTTAAATGTTTCTTCCTCTCTTTCTTCCTTCCTTCCTCTCTCTCTCTCTCTCTCTCTCTCTCTCTCTCTCTCTCTCTCTCTCTCTCTCTCGTCTCTCTCTCTCTCTCTCTCTCTCTCTCTCTCTCTCTCGCTCTCTCTCTCTCTCTCTCTCTCTCTCTCTCTCTCTCTCTCATGCTCTTATCTCAGCCTTTGCGTAACATAAGTTCACTTCAACTTTATTGTCATGTGTAGAATAGAATGAAATTCGTGTGCTCCGGCTCTCTCTGCCTTAACACAATGGACACAAAAGCCACACTACCCCCCCCCCCAAAAAGACAACACTGCAGACCTATGTACATAGACTACGTACACAATGAATTCATGTATTATATACACAATATACAGTATATGATAGCACAACAACGTAAGATGCATAGGGGTGCATCAGCTGTTCAGCAAACTGACTTCCTGTGTAAAGAAACTATTACTGAGATGGATAGAGTGTGATTTGATGCTTCGGTAATGTTTTTTTAGATGGAAGGAGCGAGAACAGAAAATGAGCGGGGTGGCTGGTGTCTTTAATGGTGTTTTGGGCTTTCCTTTTGCAGCACGTGGTGTAAATGTGATGAAGTTGTGGTAGTTCCATGCCAATGATTTTTGCTGCTGTCTTTACTATCCTTTGAAGCAGTATGCAGTCCTGAGCTGTCAGGTTGCCAAACCACACTGTGATACAGCCTGTCAAGAAACTCTCCATGGTACAGTGATAAAAGTTTATAAGAGTGTTTGTACTCATACCAAAACTTTTGAGATGCCTCAAAAAACACAATCTTTGCTGTGCCTTCTTCAGAATGCAATCGATGTTGAGAGACCATGTGAGGTTGTCTGTGATGTGTAAACCGAGAAATCTAAAACTGTCCACAATTTCAACAGATGACCCATTGATGGAAATAGGGAGGTGATTTTCTCTGATCTTTCTAAAGTCAACCATGATTTCTTTTGTCTTATTGATATTTATAGAGAGGTTGTTATCATGGCACCATATGGTTAAATCTTCCACTTACCTCCTATAGGGCCTCTCATCACTGTTGCTTACTAGTCCAATGACTGTGGTGTCATCTGCAAATTTAATGATGCTATTGTTGTCATATTTGGCAACACAGACATGTGTAAACAGGCTGTCCAATAGGGGACCGAGACAGAAGCCCTGAGGTACGCCAGTCCTAAGAACTAAAGTGGGTGAGTATGTTTTACCTTTTCTCACAGTCGCCTTCACTGTCAAGAAATTAAATAGCCAATTACAGATAGAGTTGCCAGAAGCAAGACCTCTGAGTTTCAACTTCAGTTTGGATAGTATAATTGTTTTAAAAGCAGAACTGTAATCAATAAACAACATTCTGTCATAGGTATTTTTCTTTTTAAGGTGTATTAAAGCAGTGTGCAGAGCAAGTGAGATATCATCATCTACAGATCTGTTGGAACAGTAGGCAAATTGTAATGGGTCAAGGGTAGCAGGAATGTTGGGCATCAAGGTAGAGTAGCAGTCTATTCCATTGCCTACCAACACAGGGATTGGTGGCTCGAATCCCCGTGTTACCTCCGGCTTGGTCGGGCGTCCCTACAAACACACAATTGGCCATGGCTGGGGGTGGGAAGCCGGATGTAGGTATGTGTCCTTTATAACATAAGGATCATGTCCAACATATCTTACTTTCTGTTTATACCTTTCTCTCATAATATCGTCTAAACTAGCACAATTCGGGCTAAACTAGCTCCATCTCGTCCATTCTGCTTTTCACTTCCTGCCCTCCATCTGAACTTCGCGCGTCATCAGAATTACGTGACTGCAAACAAGCTGGGGGGGGGGATAGCGTGATCCTCCCACGCGCTACGTCCCCCTGGTGAAACTCCTCACTGTCAGGTGAGAGGAAGCGGCTGGCGACTCCTCGTGTGTCGGAGGAGGCATGTGGTAGTCCACAGCCCTCCCCGGATCGGCAGAGGGGGTGGGGGGTAATTGGCCAAGTACAATTCAGAGGGAAAAAAGGGGGGGGGGTCCAAAAAAGAAAAGAAAAAAAAGGTAGCAGGAATGTTACATTTTATGTGTGATATAACCAATCTTCCCAAGCACTTCATAATAACAAGAGTTCAATGCAACATGCCAGTAATCATAAACACAAGAGACAGGCGTTTTCTTAGGTACAGGCACAATGGTGGTTTTCTTAAAACACAGTGGACCCATGTGCACTCAATGACAGGAACGGGTAAAAAAAAATGTCAGTAAAAAACCGAGATAGCCGAGTGTAACATGCCTTGAGGACACAGGAAGGAATGCCGTCCGGGCCAGACGATTTAAGAGCCTTAAACCTTTTAAAAGTTTTACTCACATCAGCCTCTGTCACCTGTAGATCGACTTCATCGGGTGGGCACTCTGCTGCCGTCACTGGGGCCAAGTTGCGAGCTTCAAAACGGGAATAAAAGTTGTTAAACTCATCGAGGAGAGAGGCAGAAGTTGTTTATAGCCACTTATAGTCCGCACGTCATCACCTGCAGGCCCCTTCACGTCCGCCGCGAGTCACGGCCGCTGTGGTCATTCCCCAGTTCGTCCCTATATTGACTTTTAGCGGCTTTGATGGCGCTTCTTAAGTCACACCTGGACATTTTGTAACGTCCCTTGTAATGTCCGTAGACGCCTTGTCTTACTGACATAAGAATAATTCAAGAAAGAGCCGACTTCGTAGGTTCTTAACTCTGTGTAGCTTTTACTAGCGTTCATCCGACATACAACCTTCATAACATGCGCTTCTAACTTCCTCTATACGTCACACGCACTGCACGTACACCCGTGATTAGGTCAAGTTAAACCCGTGACCTTTCATTCATTACATCTCCCCCTCTAAGATTATTTTCTAAACATTTCTCTGAACATTTACTGCCAACAATTTTAACCTGTATATCACCCCCCTTTTCACAAAAAAATAAAAAATCTCCCACAGTACACAAGTCCATACGCCTCACAAATCCAGCCGGATTGCTGGCTTGCTCACCCTGCCAGAGCGAGTAACATATGGTGTGGAAGTTGGCATTTCTGCTGCTCGGGACTCATCCGTGTTTCCACTCTCCCCTGGAGTGACATGGTCAGGATCCCTGCTGACAAAGGTGAGTGTTTTAGGTGTGGCCAACAGGTGGCGCCTGTTCCTTCTGTATTGTTCACCTTGAGCTGTCTCCACTATGTAGGATCTGGGAGTGGAGCTCTGACTGTGAACAACTGCTGGCATTGTCCATGTTTTCTGTCCATCAAGTTTGGTGAGTACTGCGTCACCCGAGTTCAGTGGGCGCAGTGTCCGCACGCCGTTCCTGCGGTTGTAGTAGAAAGCCTGCCTCGATTTGGCTGCGGCGTCAGCGGTTTTGATCAGTTCCTCTTTAGGCCAGGCCGGTTTCAGGTTATGCTGCAATGTGGGTAAGGTGGTTCTGAGTCTCCTACCCATGAGCAATTCCGCTGGACTGGCTCCAGTGGAAGAAGAGGGTGTAGCTCTGTATGTCAACAGGGCGAGGAGAGGGTCTTCCTGCCTTAATATGCTTTTGGCTATCTGAACAGCCCTCTCTGCCTGTCCATTACTCTGGGGGTAGTGTGGGCTTGAAGTCACATGGATGAAATCATAATCCTCACTGAACCTCCTCATCTCTTCTGAAACTAGCTGTGGCCCATTATCACTAACTACAATTTCAGGGATACCAAAACGTGCAAATGTAGCCTTCAGCCTAGCTACAACCTGACTGCTAGTAGTTGTTGGTAGATTTAGGATCTCCAAAAACCTGGAATAACAGTCAGACACTATCAAGTAGTTTTGCTTTTTGTACTCACACAGGTCTATGCCAACTTTCTGCCATGGTCTGGATGGGAGCTCACTTGACATTAAAGGCTCTTTTCTCTGTGTGTTCTTGTGTTCTCTGCAGAATTGACATTGCTGTATCTTTGTTGTAATGTGCTCTGTCATTTTGGGCCACCACACTGACTGGCTAGCTCTCTCTCTGCACTTAACTATCCCCTGGTGCCCGTCGTGTATTCTGTCTAAGATCACCTCCCTCATCTCTGTGGGAATGACGATACGACTGCCTCTGATGACTAAACCATCTACCGCAGATAACTCCCCTCTCACCTGATAAAAGTCTCTGACTGTCTCCGGCACTTTATCGACATACTCAGGCCAGCCGTGTCTGATGAAGCCCAACACTGTCTGGAGCTGCAGATCCCCATCCGTGCTCTGTTTTATCTCCTGCATCCTTTGAGGTGTGGCAGGCACCTGGCACACGATGGCATCAATGTGCGCTGCAACATCATCATGAGAAGCACCATCTCCGTAGCACTGCTCTGGGCCTCTGGAGAGTGCATCAGCCACAGCTAAAGTTTTGCCTGGTGCGTATTCAGCCACTGCATTGAAACGCATCAGCCTCATTAACAGTCTCTGGCACCTAATGGGCACATTATCCAAGTCTTTGCTGTTCATGAGAGGCACTAGTGGTTTATGATCGGTGACAAGTCTGAAATTGTCAAGCCCAAACAGGTACTTCTCGAACCTTTCACATGCCCAGACGCTGGCTAAGCACTCTTTCTCGATCTGTGCGTACCTTGTCTCTGCATCACTCAGCCGTCGGGAGCAGTAGGCCACGGGCTTCCAGTGTTCCCCGTGCTGCTGGAGCAGAACGCCCCCCAGCCCGTAGCTGCTGGCATCTGCTGACACCACCGTAGCCTTAGTGACGTCATAAAAGGTGAGTACCGGGGCGGTGGCGAGTGCTGCTTTAAGGTCTTGGAATGCTGTGTTCTGTGCAGGTCCCCACAGCCACTCTGTCGTTGCTTTAAGCAGTCCATAAAGCGGCTGACCTACAGTGGACAGCTCTGGGACGTATTTTGCCAAATAGTTCACCATCCCGAGGAACCTCTTGAGTTCCGTCACGTTCTGGGGCTGAGGAAAGTTCTCTATTCCGGCCACTTTGTCCGGGTCAGGTCTGATGCCTGCCTCGTTGATGATATGACCAAGGAAGCGGACTTGTTTCTGTTTGAACTTGCATTTCGCTTGGTTCAGTTTGAGACCTGCTGTTTCAATGACCCCCAGCGCCTCTGCTAGGCGCCGGTCATGGATTTCCTCAGTCTCTCCATGTATAAGGATGTCATCCATGTACACCTCTGTGCCCTCTAGCCCGGTCAGAGTTTCCGCCATCTTTCTCTGGAAAATCTCTGGAGCACTCGTTATACCAAATGGAAGGCGGCAGAAAGCATACCTCCCAAATGGGGTGATGAAAGTGGTGAGCCCCCTGCTGTCTTCATGCAAGGGGATCTGGTAAAACCCACTTGCTGCATCCAACGTTGTGAAGAACTTTGACCCTGCGAGCCTTGGCATTATTTCCTCCATAGTGGGCAGCACGTATTTCTCACGTTTCACCGCTCGATTCAGCCTCCTGAGGTCAGCGCAGCAGCGAACCTCTTTCTTGTTCGGTTTCAGCACCGGCACCATAGCGGCGCACCATTCTGTGGGCTGAGTCACTTTTTCAATAATGCCCTCATTTTCCATGCGCTGCAGTTCTTTCTTAACCAGTGGTACAAGTGGCAGCGGTATCCGTCTGGCTGTATGCACCGCGTATGGCTGGGCACCCTCCACCAGAGCTATCTTCACTGGGTCTGTTTTCAGCAGTCCACTTGAACCGAAAACTCCACTGACCTCATTCATCCGCTTCACTAGACCCATCTCCACTGCCTCTAGACGACTCAGCAGACAGCTGCCTCTCCCCTTGATCACATACACTGGAAAGGAGTATTGTTTCTCCTTGTAGTTGGTTGTGGCTTGAAACTGTCCTATGCAGCTGATGTTTCCACCTGGGCTTATGAAGCATGTGTCAGGAGGTCCCAGTTTTATGTTTGGCTTCAGCTTTTTAAATGTCCCTTGGTTGATAACAGTAGCGTCAGCCCCCGTGTCAATTTTAAAGGTTATTGGTACATCACTTATTGTTAAACTAACAGTCCAATCTTCCTGACTGCTCTCTTTGCCAACTTCTCCCAGAAAGTACAGCTGTTTAACCTCTTCAGTGACTTCTCTCACCGCTTTAGAGTGACATACACGCTCCCAATGTCCCTTTTTATGACACTTGTTGCACTTACTGTTCGTTGCAGGACACTTCCGCTCATCGGTGTGCTGCGTCTTGCCGCACCTCCCGCATTCGTCTACTTTGTTTGTTGCCGGACTGCCGCCACCATGACGCTGTCCGCCCTTTTTGTTTTGGCGTTCGTCCCGCCATCGGACAACATTGACGTTAGCCAGCAGGGCCTCTGGTTGGTTAGCTTGGAGGCTGAGCTGCTTTGTTATTGCCTCCGCCTGGCGCACTTGTTCAATGACTTTCACCAGAGTAAGGTCCGCTGTGAGCTGGAACTGACGGGAGAGCACCTTATCTTTTATGCCCACTACCAGACGATCTCTGATATGTTCATCCCTCTTGTCCCCAAACTCACAGTGTTCAGACAGCTCATACAATGTCCGGATGTACATCTCCGCTGTCTCTCCTGGCTGCTGGCTACGTTGATAGAAGCACGCCCTCTCATGTATGATGTTACGGCGGGGAATAAAGTAGCCGTCGAACTTTTTCAGTACGATATCATAGTCCACTTTATCACCCTCCGCCGCGAAGTCAAACGAGCTGAATATCTTTTCAGCCTCGCTGCCCATTGCATAAATCAGCGAACTCACTTGAATCTCCCCGTCGTCTTTATCCAGCTTTGTCGCGAGCCTGAAGCGCGAAAACCGTTGTCTCCACTCCGGCCATTCAACGGGGCAGTCAAACTTGAATTCACTCGGCGGATTAAACTTCGGCATGACCGCTCGTGTTCCGATACACAGACTATTCTGACACCATGTAATGTCCGTAGACGCCTTGTCTTACTGACATAAGAATAATTCAAGAAAGAGCCGACTTCGTAGGTTCTTAACTCTGTGTAGCTTTTACTAGCGTTCATCCGACATACAACCTTCATAACATGCGCTTCTAACTTCCTCTATACGTCACACGCACTGCACGTACACCCGTGATTAGGTCAAGTTAAACCCGTGACCTTTCATTCATTACATCCCTCGTCCCCTGATTTAAAAGCAGCGGCACGCTCCCTCATCCTCAGGCGAACGCCACTGTTAATCCAGGGCTTCCCTACATACAAACGGGTACACCATCACACAAACACAACAAGAACTGCCATGAGCCGCTCCAGGTCCCAGATGTCTCTTCCTGTCACGTTTCCCTCCTGTGTGATGACCTGTCCCGCCCTAACGTGTGCCACCTGTGTGTCATTGTCTCCCCATGTGTGTATTTAAGCGACGTGTTTGCTCCCTCTTGTTGCCAGTTCGTCCTTACTCCCCCCCCCCCCCCC
Source organism: Lampris incognitus (assembly GCF_029633865.1). Classification (NCBI taxonomy): domain Eukaryota; kingdom Metazoa; phylum Chordata; class Actinopteri; order Lampriformes; family Lampridae; genus Lampris; species Lampris incognitus. The sequence continues at coordinate 17,089,043 of NC_079228.1, read as the reverse complement.
GTGAGCGTCCCAGCATCATTTGCTCGTCTTCCTCGTCAATGTTCTGACCACTGCCTGTTTTTTGGTGACTCTGCCTGATCTGACTGAATCCCGTGTACCGACCCTTTTGCCTGATTAAACCTTTTTGGACCTTTTACTACCCGTGTCAGTCTGCTTTGTGGGTCCTTCGTCATTGTGAGCCTGATAAAGAACCACATGAGAATATGCGTTTTCAGATTGCTCAATTAAGTTTTTTTTGTGGTTCAAATACTCAGAGGAAAAAACCCCAACTTAACTTCGCAGCATGAAAAAGCACAAGGGAAGTTGATATCTAGTTTTGATCCACGATCCTTGTTTCAATTCGACCAAGTGAAACAAGGATTTGAAGGTCCCATGAAACAAAATTTTAAAAAAAAGTGTTTTCATTCTCATCTTTTTTCTGCCCTGACTGTCATTTACAACTATTAAACATTGTGTTCTAGAAATTCACAATTGTTTTGTGTTGATGAGCATAATGTTTTTCTCTTCCTCTAAGATGCAGTTGTCATTATGCCACACTGTTGATACGCCGAAAACAATGTTCAGTGAGTTGGGAGCGAGATTGGGGGAAGGCGAGTTACCCTCTACACCCAAACTGAAACCGGCCAGCAGCGCGCTGACGCCCACGGTCTTCTTCCCTGTCGTCTACGTCTACGTCATACCAGGGAAGTTCGCTCTAAATATTGTAACGTCCATGCATAAGTAGACACGCTGGTCCTAAAGTAACGGCTCGGGTCCTTTAGTCGACTGGTTAACGTTGTCGCTTGCGGAATGGGAGACACGGGTTCGCGTCCCGGCTGTGGCGGTTACCGGACTGCCCTCCAAATTCGCTTCAATATCATTTAAATAAAATCGCTGTCCAAATTTGTTGATGTTGCACACTTCATCTGATGAATAAAGGTGTAGAGTCTTCCTCTGTGTGTGTGTGTGTGTGTGTGTGTTGATGTATGCTGTATGTTTTCTAGAGATTTCTTTTTCCACTTTCTCACTCCCTCCCTTGCTGTGTATGGTGGTGTCGGGCATCAGTGAAGCGCTAATTAGATGCCGCGGTGGCGCGTGGGACAGACGGGGTGGCCAATCACTACGGGGAGAGAGAATTTCACACTCGGTGCCCTGATAACCGTCTAACGGCTGCTGCAAGGGTAACTGGCAGCACTCCAAGCTCTGCCAGCTGAGGCACGTATAGGATGACAGGGATACGGACGGACGGACACACACACACACACACACGCACGCACACGAATGCACAGCTATAGCCACGTTATTTCACTTGTGCATGTGCACACAAACCTTCAAACATCGGCCACACACAAAAACACAGCTGAAGTTTTTTATTAATTTTAATATTTGAAATGAAAATAAATCAAACGGTCAGTTAAAATAGAGACCAAATGTTTTTGATTTTTGTTAACCCCACATTTCCTAAGTAAATGGCCAAATGTGTGGGGACACAGACACACACACACACACACACACACACACACACACACACACACACACACACACACACACACGCACACACACACACACACTGAAACTGTATAAGGCATGTATACACACACACACACACACACACACACACACACACACACACACACACATATATATATATATACGTATAAATTCCATTAAACGAAACCTTCAACAGCAGGGAAAGTGCTCAACAAACAAGGACCAAACTAAACCAGTGATTCAAGTAATTTTATATATATATATATATATATATATATATATATACATACACACACACACACACACACACACACACACACACACACACACACACACACACACACACACACACAGATAGCTGGATAGAATCTTAAATTCCAAGGCAAACAAAATGCACCTATTCGCCAACATAGAAGTGCATATAAAGCAACTCTGATCAGAATAAACACATTTTTCAAACGACTAACCATCGCAGCAAGGTTACCGTGGCAGTTTAAATGGTGAGCAACACCTTTATGATAACATTCAACCATAGTGGTGTAGCAAGAAAAGCAGGAAGCTCACAGTTGAACCAGGTCGCCCCCCGCCACCTGCTCGCCACACACCAACCACAATCCCTCCTATCAAGCTTACATGGCAAAAAACAAAACAGACTCGCGCTACGCCTCTGCTTAGCTGTTTGGCAGCAGTATTACATAAGCTCACCCACCCACGACCCATCCCCACTTCAACCCATCTGCTTGACTCCGCTTCTCCATAATATATATCTGATCAGTTCACTTTATTCTACACTGTGGGTAGCAGAGCCATTCATTACCAACCCCCTCCCCCCAAAAAGTGCCATTTGATCTCAACAAAACACTTGTTTTTTTGCAAAATGTGTGATTCATACTGCAACTAGTTGATGCATGTCCAAGGATACTATTAAATCCATGCAGAAAGAGCTTGTTCAGCGGTGGTGGGCCTTGGTAGCAGTGAATGGGTTGCTAAACAAAATTCCACCAATTTTGCTGTTAAAGGGGAAGAAAGGGTCTATGCGCTGCAGAAATACATGAAAGTAAGGACAACGAAGGCCTAGTGATCAGGACTGTATCCCTGCTGAATTACTGTTATGAATATTACAGCATTTGCTACACATCACCCGAGTGTGTCATTTTCTTCTGTAAAACATGACAGTGTGTCAGTCAGGCATTTGATATGGACTACTTTGTTGGACTACTTCAGGACTATCAGCATCTGTACGTTGGAGCAAACTAGAATGACATGAGGCGTTCACCAAAGATCAATTCTTAAACCTGTTTTATTCAACCTCTACATCCTCCTACTTGCTCCAATTATGTGAAACAACAACATTTCTTATCGTAATTACGCAGATGACCCTCTACATAGTTGTATCACCGAATTGACTATGGTCCCATAGATCACATGAATAAATGCACTGAGAAAAAGAGTGGCATCCAGGTGGCGTGGAGGTCTATTCAATTGCCTAACAACATGGGGAACACCAGTTCGAATCCCTGTGTTACCTCCGGCTTGGTCGGGCGTCCCTACAGACACAATTGGCCGTGTCTACAGGTGGGAAGCCAGATGTGGGTATGTGTCCTGGTCACTGCAGTAGCGCCTCCTCTGGTCATTCGGGGTGCCTGTTCAGGGGGGGGAACGCGAACTGGGGGGAATAGCATGATCCTCCCACATGTTACGTCCCCCTGGCGAAGCTCCGCACTGTCAGGTGAAAAGAAGCATCTGGTGACTCCCCATGTATCAGAGGAGGCATGTGGTAGTCTGCAGCCCTCCCCAGATCGGCAGTGGGGGTGGAGCAGTGACCAGGATCGCTCGGAAGAGTGGGGTAATTGGCCAGATACAATTGGGAAAAAAGAGGGGGAACCCCCCCCACCCCCCCAAACAAATGAGTGGATGTGCCAAAATCGCCTTCAATTAAAGGACAAAACTAAAATCAACGGTGTTTCCCACCAGAGGAGAGACTGAGTGTCTATGCACACCTTGACACCCCGCCTCTGAAGTCAGAAACCTTGGTGTGATGAAGGATTCAGATCTAAATTTTAACATCCATCCATCTGCTTATCCTGCTCTCAGGGTCGCGGGGATGCTGGATCCTATCCCAGCTGTCATTGGGCGGCAGGCGGGGAGACACCCTGGACAGGTCGACAGGCCATCACAGGGCCTTTTAACGCCCACATCAAAATAACAAAACTGCCTTATCACCACCTTAAAAATATAGCAAGGATAAGGAATTTCTCTGGAAGGCTAGACGACGGCAGTGGACTTGCCTCGGGTCTCTAAAAAATGTATCAGACAGCTACGATTCATTGGAAACGCTGCTGCTCAACTACAAAAGCCTGGGTACATTACAACCATAGTTAAATCCCTGCACTGATATCCAGTCTGCCATAGGAGGGACTTTAAAATACCACTCCTCATTTATAAATCACTAAACGGTATAGGGCCACAATGCATGTATCTCTGATCCTCTTTGACAGTTTGAACTTTCTTGACCTCTCGGGTCGCCTGGGACAAGTCCGCTTAATGTTCATGGCTGCACTTGGCGGCGTTTAGCTCCTGTGCTGCACATTATGTGGAGCAAACGGCTGCAAGATCGGAGACTCGAGCCAACACTTGCTGCTGTTAAATCAAGGCTTAAAATATAGATCTCTGTCAGCACTTCTAATTGCATGTTCTCGCTGTTTAAAATCTGCACTGTAAGTTATATTTTCCTTTTCTTTTCCACAATTCTGTCTTCATTTTTTCACCTTTTATTTATTCTTTTATCCCCCCCCCCTTTTTCCCCCAATTGTATTTGGCCAATTACCCCCTCTGCCGGTCCGGAGAGGGCTGCAGACTATCACATGCCTCCGCCCATACATGTGGAGCCACCAGCCGCTTCTTTTCACCTGACAGTGAGGAGTTTCGCCAGGGGGACGTAGCGCGTGGGAGGATCACGCTATTCCCCCCCAGTTCCCCCTCCCCCCTACAAGCGCCCTGACCGACCAGAGGAGGTGCTAGTGCAGCAACCAGGACACATACCCACGTCTGGCTTCCCACCCACAGTCACGTCCAACTGTGTCTGTAGGAATGCCCGACCATGTTGGTAGGCCGCTACGCTACCCGGACGCCCTTTTTCCACTTTTTATCTCTTTTCCCCTGTTCTTTCTTTTATTCCACAGTTGTGCTGTTATTTTATTCCTGTGTTCGTTGAGCACGCTGAATTGCCTTGTGTGTGAAATGTGCTATACAAACAAAGCTGGCACGCCTCGCCTCAATAAAAAGCCAGAAAACAGCTAGGCTTGAAATTGTTGCATTCGCCTCTAAAGCATTTGGACAAAAATGCAAAGTAAAAAAAAGAAAAGAAGACAAAATACCAGCAATGACTAGTTTGGTATCTAAAATATGTTATGTTATGTTATGTTATGTTAAAAGGTACCAGAACCGAGGACAGCGGCGACTCAACTGTGGAATCTTACTCAGCTGCAGGGATGTAAAGGAGAATGGTATGTGAGAGGTGTGGGGGGAAGCAGCAGCGATAATAACGGAGGTAAAGACTGAGAGAAAGGATGTCTTTTCCGTTCAGATCAGGCGTTTTTGTAGTTTCTAATGGAGCAATCTGCACTTCTCTTCCATTTTGCACTTTGCCAGTTTCCCAAGACATGTGATCACTGCTGCTTTACTTGGCGCGGGCCTCCCTAGCCTGCTGCAGCATATACACGCATACACATACATACACATGCACATACACATGCACATACAAAGACACATACATACACATGCACATCCAAAGACATGTATCCACACAGACAGACACACACATGACTCCATGAACAAAATGATCTTTCTTGGCCCTTGTGTGGAAGTGCGGAGCAGATGTTAGTGATTAAGCTTGTAATGATGATAACCTTTATCTCTCTCTCCTTCTCACACTCATCCGATCCCTTTATCCACCTGTCTCTCTGTCCCAATCAAATATGATGCAGCTTTAGCCAGTCTGTGATATTGTTGCTAGGTCACAATATGGCTCCCCTGGCCGACAGGTAAGGCTTGGTAGAATAAGCCTGGTACCCTGCCCGAGAGCTGGCCGGTAACACATACTGCCAGGCAATTAGATGCTCGTCTGATAGCGGGGCATCTGGTTCAGGTTGACTGCCTCGTCACACGTCAGTGGAAATGTATTGGAAACTAAAACGTCCCTCTCGGTCCGGTCGCTGGTTCAGTCAGGCCATCTCGTGTTTTTGGAATAAGTGGGTTTTTTTTTTACTTTTCTTATGAATAAATACTGACTTCATCCAGAGCAAATTGCACATCTCAGAAATATAGAAAACATACTTTTATTTCTCATACAACAAAGGAAAAGAGAGAAAAAACAGCTCCAGCTCCAAACAGGAGACAGGTGGGGTGGAGGTGGGTGAGGAAACAAGCAAGCAAGCATTAAAGCAGCAGCAGACCCATGAGCTGCACAGCTGAGGACATCTCCAGTGCAAGAACCCATCCTTTTGCGAGAGTAGTGCGATAGGTGACTTGTGGATAGGTGGCTGAAGCCGACTAGGTGGTGCTTATCATACAGGCGTTTTATAATTGCAGCGTCGCCTGTCTCGAGCGCAGCATTACATGTATTCTCATAGCCGTATCACTTGCTTTTAAGTGGTTCTTTCATGACGGCTGGAGTATTTTCCTCTCCGAACTGTGCTAGACAACATCACTCACCAACTTGCGGATTTCCTGTGTGGAGTTTGCATGTTCTCCCCATGTCTGCGGCGGGTTTTCTCCGGGTGCTCCGGTTTCCCTCCCCATCAAAAAAAAAAGACATGCACATTAGGGTTAATACTCCTGTCTGTGCTCCTGACCGAGGCGTGGCAAGATGAACTGGAGTTGGTCCCCGGGTGCTGCACGGCGGCTGCCCACTGCTCCTAACTACACACCTAGGATGGGTTAAACGCAGAGTGTAATTTCTCTACGGGATCAATAAAGTATAGCAAAAAAAAAATCAGAAAGTCCCATCCTGATGATTCATTTCAACAGGTCAAGTGATCACGAGCAGGAATCATAGGAGACAATATCATTAAATGTAAACCGTGAGGATGGCCAACAGGTATAGTGAGGGGTGGGGACGCAGTACCGTCCTGCAGTAACCCGTCCAATTAACATAGCACAGAGCTGTAACACAGAACAGAACTCTAATCTATCCACTGGGACGGTGAACCGCTAGATTTCCCCATGCTATCAGTCCCTCTGCCTGCTTCAGTGGACTTCGTTCATGTACACTAACCTGCTCTCCCTCCCCACCACCACCACCGCCGCCGCCATGTGTTAAGCAAGTAATCTTTCTTTTGTGGGAACATGCACATTTATCTCACTGACGTTCCATTCATTTGCAGCGTTAGGAAAGAGTAGAGGGTCTTTCTCTCTCTGTGTGTGTGTGTGTGTGTGTGTGTGTGTGTGTGTGTGTGTGTGTGTGTGTGTGTGTGTGTGTGTGTGTCTGACGTAAATCTGACATGTTCCATTTGGTTTCTCTGCCTTTTTGATTACCCTGTCGGTCTGTTCTGTCTCTCTCTCTCTCTCTCTCTCTCTCTCTCTCTCTCTCTCTCTCTCTCTCTCTCTCTCTCTCTCTCTCTCTATCTCTCTCTCTGTCTGTCTCTCTCTCTCTCTCTCTCTCTCTCTCTCTCTCTCTCTCTCTCACTCACACACACACACACCACCTCGCTTGACTGGCAGACCTCACGCCTGTTCCCTGGGGGCCCGGTGGCGCCGTTATTAGAAATGTATTCTATCAGTGTTTTTAATGTGAAAACGCAACGAAGTCATTTCACGCCATGTTGAGCAACTTTTTCCACATTATTGTTAGGTCTCTGTGGCTTTGCCACGCCAGGGCGAGACGTCCCACATCCACACACACACACACACACTCACACACACACTCACACACACACACACGCACGCACGCTCTGATCTCGCCAGACTCCTACTAAGTCCTCTGTGACGGGCGAATGAACAGACGAACAGTTCCTGAAGTTCCTCCATAAATGAGCTTCTGAAGGGAAATCAGAGGCGAGCGTTGGTTAGAGCCCCCAGTAGCTCGGTACAGCATCAATCTGATGAGGATGTGCTGATAACGCACGGTGAGCTGCAACCGTCAGAAAGCGATATCAACGGCCCTCTGGTGACTTCCGGTATCACGCCAAAGCGCGTAATACACCTGCCGGTCCAACGTGTCAGTGTCACGGTTTGCCTCACTCAGGCGTGAAAAGTACACGCGTGTATGAAGGTGCAGTGCCAGCAGGGGGCGTTGATTAAGAGGTCAAGGCAGGTTAGGGTTAGAGTGAGGGTTGGTTTAGGGTTACGGTTAGGGGAGGGATTTTGGAAAATGTTTGCTTCTTTTCATTGAGTTAATCATTGCCCCCTGCTGGCACTGCACTTTCATACACGCGTGTACTTTTGGACCAGAGCGAGGCAAACCGTGACACTGACACGTTGGACCGGCGGGTGTATTACACGCTTTGGCATGATACTGGGCTGAAATCTGCACGTTGGTAACGCTGGAATAATAATAATAATCGTAATCATAATAATAATAATCCTGCAGATCTTCCAGTTACAAAATCAAGACTACTGAGAAGTGGTACGAACATCAGCCAAAAAACGGTCACTGAAAACAATGATGTCACCATCATCTGGGACATGCCCATCCACACTGACAGAGAGATAAAAGCCAACAAGCCCGACATCATTATCAAGGACAGGAAGCAAAAGAGGTGCGTGCTCATCGACATGGCAACACCGTCCGAGAAAAACACCTCAGTGAAAGTCACAGAGAAGCTGACCAAGTACAAAGACCTGGAGATTGAAACCAACAGGATGTGGGGAATGAAGACCGAAACAACACCAGTGGTCATCAGAGCTCTAGGACTCATGAAGAAGGGGATGGAAAAGTTCACCAACCGTATCCCAGGAAACATCAACATCGGTGCAGTCCGGAAGATCGCCCTACTCGGAACAGCCCACATATTTACGGCGAGTACTGTCAATCAAGTGACATCTGCCCTATAGTGCCTCAGGTCCATAGTTTGGGCCCGGCTCTACAGGATGTAAAACAGGAAACGTCAAAGAAATAATAACAATAATAATAACAATAATAATAATAATAACAATAAAAACATTACAATGACAGCGAGGGGTGTTCGGATGATCCGAATCACGTCTCGAGGTGCATTGCTACTTAACGGGATTTTCATCAATCCATTTCGAGTGCACTCAAAGTAAACAGCCGTGTCATCTTTTCATAAACCTTTCATAAATAATAGCATGCTGTCATCACGACACACCCAGACACCGACGCTGATAATATGCAAACGCTCCTTTCTCCCCCTAAAACATCCACCATGAAGTCTTAATCAGGCAAACTTCTGCCAGAAAACTTTGCACAGCGGGTGCTCTTGGGAGGATGCTAAAAAGACAATGGTGGAACTTGATGAGTTATGCAACCAAGCCAGTCTGGGGAATGCTCATTATTGTATGTTTTCTTTTTTTGGGGGGGGGGCGTCATTTGGTTGGTTGTTTTCCCTCTATTCTCTCCCCCCCCCCCTTATTTATCTCTCAATGGCTAGCTTTGTTTTCTCAGCGGAGGGCTGTTCGTCTCTGGCTGGTGCTGCGTTGCTCTCCACTGATATGCATAAGAACTAGCTGGTGCAAAAACGCTGCTCGGCACAGCGAGAAGACTCAGACAGCCGCCTCTTTAAAAGCAGGAACCGGAGCCATTGAGGTTCTAACCTGTTTTTCATTTATTGTAAAAGAGCCTTTTCTATCTATGTATGGGGGTTTCAATACTTCCTAAATAGGCTCCATCCCCCATGACCCTGAATTGGATTAAGCAGGTTTAGATAATGGAGGGACGGATGGGTGGATGGACCAAGTCTTACAAATGACCTTAGAAACAAAATATTGATAAATTCACTTCAATTCACTTCAATTCAATTCAATTCAATTCAATTCAATTTATTGTCATTAAAAAAATGTGCAGGCACATGTTAAAAATGAAATAAGGGCCGTGGCTTCGCCAAACAGTGCAAGACATACATAGACAAACACCGTATAAGACATACACAGATGAAGACCAAATTCTAAAAATAAGTTTAAAATAAAGAGCTGATGCGGAGACCCCTTTGAAGGCAGCGTTAGTGATCAATCTCTTTTATGGCTGGAAGCTGGGTACCGGTGATATGCTGGGCTGCCTTAACGACCCGCTGCAGAGCTTCCTGGTGTACTGATGTGCAGTTGCCATACTATGCTGAGATGCAGCTGGTCAGGATGCTCTCTATGGCGCAGTAGTAGAAGTTGGTGAGAATTTGGGTGCTCCTCAGCCTCCTCAGGAAATGCAGGCGTTGTTGGGCCTTTTTCACAAGGGCCTGGGTGTTTGATGTCCAGGAAAGTTCCTCACTAATGTGGACTCCAAGGAATTTAAAGCTGGAGACACGTTCCACTTCCACACCATTGATGTGTCTGGGGGGCTGGCTGCAGCTTCTAGACCTCCTGAAGTCCACAATCAACTTCTTCGTCTTTTGCACATTGAGAACAAGATTGTTGGTAGTGCACCATGATGGGAGATGCTGAATCTCGTCCCTGTAGGCCGTCTCATCATTATTGGTGATTCGGCCAATGACTGTGGTGTCATCTGCAAACTTAACTATTACATTTGAAGAGTGAGTTGGCAGGCAGTCATGGGTAAAGAAGGAGAAAAGGAGGGGGCTCAGAACACAGCCTTGAGGGGCACCTGTGCTGAGGGTCAGGGTGGAGGAGGTGTGGTCACCTAATCTAACAGACTGAGGTCTGTTGGTCAGGAAGTCCAGGGTCCAGTTATAGAGGAAGGAGTTGAGGCCAAGGGAGAGGAGTTTGGTGGTTAGTTTGGCAGGGATGATAGTGTTGAAGGCAGAGCTGTAATCTATGAACAGCATCCAGATGTATGCGTTGTTAAGTTCAAGGTAGGTCAGAGCAAAGTGCAGGGCAGTGGCAATGGCATCCTCCATAGACCTATTGGGATGGTAGGTGAACTGATGCGGGTCGAATGTGGGGGGATAGTGTTTTTGATGTGAGCCAGAACCAGTCTCTCAAAGCACTTCATGGCAATGGGGGCGGGTGCTATGGGTCGGTAGTCATTCAGATATGTGGGTGTTGATTTCTGTGGGACAGGAATGATAGAGGTGGTCTTGAAGCATGCCAGGACTATAGATTGCGACAGTGAGAGGTTAAATATAGTTGTGAAGACCTCAGCCAGCTGGTTGGAGCATTCCCGGAGGACCCGACCCGGTATGCCATCCGGTCCGGCAGCCTTCCGTGTTCACTCTGCACAGTAATTCTCTGACCTCTGCGATCGACAGAGTGAGCACCTGGTTTTCTGGATGGCTGGGGATTTTTATGGCTGGGTCAGTATTGTCCTTGTCGAAGCGGGCGTAGAAATGATTTAGCTCATCTGGCAGGGAGGCGTCATGGAAAGTGGGGCTGCTATTGGAGCTTTTGTAGTCTGTGATAGACTGAAAGCCTTGCCACATTCGACAAGGATCGGCGTTTTTGTGAAAGTGGTCCTCTATTCGTAGGGAATAGTTATGTTTGGCTGTTCTGATGCCCTTTTTGAGGTTGGATCTGGCTGCGCTTTAGGCCTCGCAGTTACCTAACTTGAACGCTGCATCCCGGGCTTTCAGCAGCTGCCAGACCTCACTGGTCATCCAGGGTTTCTGGTTTGGAAAGGTGCGGATTGATTTTTTTTTTGTGACACTCAGTGCAGAAGTTAATGTAGGATAGCGCGGCAGATGTCTGCTCATTAATGCGCATATGGGAGTCATGGGTGGCTGCATGTGCAAAAATACACCAGTCTGTGTTGTCAAAACAGTCCTGGAGCTCAGGACTGTTTAAATGATAATTCATATTTATTAAATGTAATCATAATAAGCTATAGATGTCCTTTAAATTATTCAATACGGCGCTAATAAGATGCTAAATAAAATTGTACGAACGCTCTCTAAATGCTTCCTATGGGTGGTGGTGGTGGTGGGGGTGGGGGTGGGGGTGGTGTTGTCATGTTACCGGAAAGGCAGTCGTAAAGGGTAGGACAAATGACGAGCTTTTACTGAACTTCACCGCGAACATCATTTTTTCACAGAGAAAGCTGCTTGCCTGGAGAGCTGCTGTTGATGAATTGGTGTTTGGCGAAGCGTCTTTGGCCAAAAAACCCATTTTTGTTAATCAGAAAGACCTCTTTGTCCACTTTTGCTGATAATTTAGGATAATGGACGCCTGTTCCTTCCGTAAACAAACCTCTTTCAACTCTGGGAAACGAGGCGGCTCCTCTGAATCCCAAGTCTTCTTCTGTCCTAGCCACCGCTGTCACACTGCCTGTCTCTTTCTAATCTCTCAGAGGACCATATCTCAGCCTCCGCAGAGGACAGCAAGGCAACACACTGCTACTGTATGACAGTAGGTGTGTGTGTGTGTGTGTGTGTGTGTGTGTGTGTGAAAGAGAGGAAGAGGGATTGTGCGTGTGTGTAAGCATGTGTGTAACTGCGTGTCAGCACGCGTGTCCGTGTCCACGGCCGCATGTAAATCTGCTTGTGTGTATGCGTGTGCGCGCATTTGCGCTTACGCGCGTCCGCGCGCGTGTCAAACCCTACACGCTGGGGTGCGGGTTGCGCGGGTGCGAGCGCTCGGCGTGCGTCGTCGCGCTTGTGCGCCCGTTTCTTACGTGCGCGCTCGCGCGCGCACACTGCGGGTTTCTGTGCTGTGATCATCCTGACCTAGAAAAGCACTGAGACACAGAGCTAAGACTCTTGGCACATTGACAGAGCGAGGGGGAATCCAAACACCCAACGCTGGGCTTCAGTGAGCCAAAGCAGCAGTCTCACTCTGTGAGAGGCACCGTCTCCCCGGCTAACCGCGGTGCCGCTGCGGAGCGTCACCGCTACCGGGGGGGGGGGGGGGGGATAACCATCAATCAAAAGTTCAGCGTACCCTCTGAGAGAAAAAAAGCCTGTGCATAATCCGAAGTCTGCATGCACCACGCCGGGGTTGATGAGTTCTGAATCAAAAGGCCTACCTCTCTCCCCAGCAACAAAGCAAGCCTTAAGCATGTCCTTACTTCAGCCGGTGTTGATCTAAGCTGCGGTGATGTGTTTTGAAAGGCGGCGACGCCGTGTGAATCATACACCGTCGTCGCGCACTTGATTCAAAGGGCGTCTCCTTGCAGTCAGGTGTTATGTTTCAGTGAGAGTTGCAAGTCAAACTAGTTTAACTTTCTGAAGGAGGACGCATAACGCTTACATAGCGCCTGACCAGAGAGCACTTTGAACACGGCGTAATGGAGATGCCACTTGCCAGAGTCTCAGTGAGGAGATCGGGGTGGTGCGGCGGTTCGGGAGCAGACTCATGACGCATCATGGCAACAGAGGAAGATGGAGAAGAGGAGTGGGTGCCGTAGGAAAACCGCTGGCAGCCCAACGATTGATTAGTCGCACACACACACACACACACACACACACACACACACACACACACACACACACACACACACACACACACACACACACACAAGATACACACTTGAGCACACACTGTCCTACGACATCAATCCAGCAGGAGGCATGCACACTGCACTGCCATGAAAAGATTCCCAACATCACTTGACGAGTCATATTAACTTCTGTTAAGGGTGTCCAGGTGGGATCGCCGGTTCGAATCCCCGCGTTACCTCTGGCTTGGTCGGGCGTCCCCACAGACACAATTTGCCGTGTCTGCGGGTGGGAAGCCAGATGTGGGTATGTGTCCTGGTCGCTGCAATAGCGCCTCCTCTGGTCGGTCGGGCCGCCCGTTCGGGGGGACTGGGGGGAATAGCGTGATCCTCCCACGCGCTACGTTCCCCTGACGAAACTCCTCACTGTCAGGTGAAAAGAAGCGGCTGGTGACTCCACATGTATCGGAGGAGGCATGTGGTAGTCTGCAGAGGGTGGAGCAGCAACCAGGATGGCTCGGGGGAGTGGGGTAATTGGCCGGATACAATTGGGGAGAAAAACGGGGGAAAAAATCCTACAAAAAAAACCCAAAACAAAACTTTTGTTAATCACGATCAGAGTGTTCCATCGTGTAAACCAAAGACAAGCCTCTTGCTCGCCGAACAGCCCCCTCACTCACTTTTCTACCGCTGAAAAAGACCGCCGGCTTGCAACGAGGTCTATGTATTTCATAAAGCGCAGGGCTCAGGTGGATATTTTCTGACAAGGCCCGGGTAGTGAGATATGGCAATGAGACTCAGCAGCGTCCCGCTGCAAAATAAGCAGAGGCGGTGCCGAATAGTCCACTCCAATTAATGTCAAGTGCTTCCTGTGGTTGGGCCTTGATTTGAAAGTGAATTTGAATGAGTAGATATTCATTTGATACGGATGCATTTCAAAGAGATGCCAAGAATCAGCGCACCTCTAGACCCAGGAGTTAAAAGAGAGTCGAGAATAAGAGCAGGAGTGCACTCTGCAAAGAATCTTAAAGGAATTATATTTGCATTTTGAGAACAAATTTGAAATACCGCATCTGATTATATCTATCAAACAAACCGGAGACACAAATATCATCTCAGCCATGCTCTAATGTCCTCGGCGCTTACAGTCAATAAGATTTTCTCATTTTGAGGTCAACCTAATGGCTAACTTGCAGCTCTGTCCAACCAATTAATGTCTTTGCTTTCCAAGAAGTGATGCATCCTGGCTTTGTTTGGTTAGCGGCACAACAAGTGCGTTGATTTATTGCCTCAACCCACTCACTGAATTATAAAATCTCTATCTAAACCCAGCGGCAATACCACAAGCAATGGGGGAAATAATGCAAACTCAACCACTGGCAACTAAGAAATGATGTAAAAATAAAAAATAAAAAATCCTGATGTGTTTAATAGAACTAGACATCATGAAGGAAGCATAACTTTCTCTTTTTCTCATTCACTGACACACACACACATGGTGTGAAACGCTAAGCGTGTGCTGTGATGCACAGGGGTCAACAATACATTGCTGTAAGGCATGAACTACTCTCTGTTTTTACCAGAAAGTCCTTCATTTTGATTTTAATTAAGTTTGCAGTTGAATAGAAACAGGTCTTATATGATTTATTCACGTTGAAAGAGGTGATGACAGTGATTAAAGCCGCAATCATTTAGTGCTGAAGACATTTTTTTCCCATTATACTGCAAAACGATTGACTGTTGCATGGGGAAGGGCAGATGAGGTTATCCTGTACCTTTAAATATTTGTCTATCTGTTAATTCATACAGACCAAGGGTGTCTAATTTGGCAGGAAAACTGTTTGATGAGTTGTATGTAAGTGGGGTTTGTAGACATGATGGTGAAAATCACGAGGACAAATAATCATGAATGATCCTGTCTTTGAAAGGTATGGTCAACACAGAGACATTTGAATTCACTTGCTCAGCATCATCCCATCCCACCATCCCAGCAGTCAGAGACACCCTGGACAGGCCACCAGTCCATCACAGGGCCCACACACACACACACACACACACACACACACACACACACACACACACACACACACACACACACACACACACACACACACACACACACACACACACACACATTCACACCAAGGGACAATTTAGTATGGCCGATTCACCTGACCTACATGTCTTTGGACTATGGGAGGAAACCAGAGCCCCCGGAGGAAACCCATACTACTACTACTACTATACTATACTACGTACTGTAATGTTTATCATTAATCAAACATTGACAGAATAGTAGGCAAGTATTCTAATGTGTGACTCTATGGATAAAACTACCTAACTCGTATCCATCCATCCATTATCCCAACCGCTTATCCTGCTCTCAGGGCCGCGGGGATGCTGGAGCCTATCCCAGCAGTCATTGGGCGGCAGGCGGGGAGACACCCTGGACAGGCCACCAGATTATCACACAGGGCCAACACACACACACACACACACACACACACACACACACACACACACACACACACACACACACACACACACACACACACACACACACACTCATACCTAGGGACAATTTAGTATGGCCGATTCACCTGACCTACATGTCTTTGGACTCTGGGAGGAAACCGGAGCTCACGGAGGAAACCCACGCAGACACAGGGAGAACATGCAAACTCCACAGAGGACGACCCCCAAAGTTGGACTACCCCGGGGCTCAAACCCAGGACCTTTTGCTGTGAGGCAACCGTGCTAACCACTGTGCCACCGTGCCGCCCTAACTAGTATCCATTCATTAATTATCCAAACTGCTTATCCTTACTCAGGGTCGCAGGGATGCTGGAGCCTATCCCAGCAGTCATTGATGATGAGTCCAATGGCAATATAATAAGGGTGATAACAACATACATAAGGTCCAGTGATAGTACTTGTTGTCATTCTCACCAGTGAGATTACATGACATGATGTCCTCATCTTTCCCACCCTCAAACATTCCACTGTAGTTGCAAATGTGATCCAGTGCAAGTGTAAAAATGTCTCTCTCTGGACTTCCTTGGGGAATAGCTCCCTCTGCATGACCTACATCATCAGTAAAGTTGACAAAAATAGTTTTTGAAGGGCAGACTGGCACGGTGGCCCAGTTGTGGCACGGTGGCCCAGTGGTTAGCACTGTCGCTTCACAGCAAGAAGGTCCTGGGTTTGAACCCCGGGGTTGTCCAACCTTGGGGGTCATCCCAGGTTGTCCTCTGTGTGGAGTTTGCATGTTCTCCCCATGTCTGCGTGGGTTTCCTCCGGGGGCTCCAGTTTCCCCCACCATCAAAAAGACATGCATGTTAGGGTTAGTACTCCTGTCTGTGCCCCTGACCAAGGCATGGCAAGAAGAACTGGATTTGGTCCCCAGGCACTGCATGGCAAGCTGCCCACTGCTCCTAGCTACACAGCTAGGATGGGTTAAATGCAGAGAAAGAATTTCCCCACAGGGATTAATAAAGTAAAAAAAATAAAAAAGGTCATCACATGGCACATTCTATTCCCTCCCACACGCTCTACTATGTGATGTTGAATCTTACCAGCTCATTTGATAGGGTGTTTGCAAGA
Organism: Lampris incognitus; assembly: GCF_029633865.1. Taxonomy (NCBI): domain Eukaryota; kingdom Metazoa; phylum Chordata; class Actinopteri; order Lampriformes; family Lampridae; genus Lampris; species Lampris incognitus. Next base: position 17,072,473 of record NC_079228.1, on the reverse strand, counting down.
GGGGACAAGATGCCAGCAAAGGTTTGTGCATTTTCCCTGAGAAAACACAAAGCCAGTTCAAAAAGTTGAAATAATTTTCACAAACCAACATAGTTCTATGATGAACTATGAGTAAGGAAGCAGGGATGACAAAGAAGTTATCTACACATGAGGAAATGTGATGTGCAGGTTAACAGCAGTGCTGTTCTGACATTTTTGTGTAACTTAACATAGACTGTGTGTATTAAGTTCACCTACTTGTGTACAGTACACTGCATGGAACATTCCAGCCATTAACTTCACTTTCCCTTGTGCAGAACCTTCCTACCAATTGGAATTATTCTGTGTACAACAAAGGCAGATGTTCAAACTTCAGCAACGAGTACAACATTTCGAAACTGCCGTGTTCTCATTTCAAATAAGACATAATTAATTTCTTCGGTCAACTCTGACCTGTGAAGCAATTCGGGTATACAGTTTGTATCTACAAATATCGCAGCAAGACTAACAGGTTAAATGTCTGCCAATGGAGGCCACTGGAATTAAAAGATGGTTTTCCATGGCTCACTTCTACTGGCAGTTCAAGACAATGGAATACAGACCAGGGCAGAGCATCCATGTCTTCATCATGTGCTTCCATTAATCTCTAACAAAACATTCCCATTTCTGCAAGTGTTTGTGGGCCTCACCCCCTCAGTTCATTCTACCACCCAAGAGGTCGAGGCTCAGGCAGCCCATTGTGCTGCAAATGTGTACCTGCCTTGCCTTCTGAGCTGTACCTGGCTTTGCCCTGCTCTGTACAGGTTGCAGAGGGACATCACAGTACCTCACAGTGATGAATGACGCAAGCCCCCAAGAATGCAAAGACCTACTAAATCATTTAACTCACTCGGATGCGGGCAGCACTTCACTGTGTGGTAGGTCACAATGAGATCTGGCAATGGCCTCATTTAAATTTGAATCTGAGGAGTCAGCATCATCCAATAAATCCACATAATAACTGAGAAAAAATGGACAAGTCTAACAAAACAAAATATAAAGTTTGAGGTTGGTAGAATTGTTAATATTGGGTGCAACATTTACTGCATTACTTGGCAGTGTTAAAAACATGGGGTAAAGTTTGCATGGAGGTATATCAGTCTCAGGAGAATTGAATTTGAGAAGGTATTGATCTCATGATGCTTGAAAAACACTAAGCATATTTTCACATTATTGAAAATTTCCACAGTGAATCTTAGATAGTTGAATATATTGGGTCTGAACTTACATCCTGGATCTGAACTTAACTCCTTGAAATTCAGATTTTGAAAATACAGATTTTGGGCGGCACAGTGGCCCAGTGGTTAGTGCCATTGCCTCACAGTAAGAAGGTCCTGGGTTTGAACCCCAGCTCATCCCAGGTCCTTTCTGTGTGGAGTTTGCATGTTCTCCCCGTGTCTGCGTGGATCTCCTCCGGGTGCTCCGGTTTCCTCCCACCATCAAAAAGACATGCATGTTAGGGTTAACACTCGTGTCTGTGCCTCTGACCAAGGCAATGGAAGAAAGAACTGGAGTTGGTCCCTGGGTGCTGCAGCTGTCCACTGCTCCTATACAATAGGATGGGTTAAATGCAGAGAGTAAATTTCATTTGTATGTATGTACAAAATTACTAATAGATTATTCTAAAAAATTCTATTCTTTAAATTTTAATATTGCAGAAAATGCAGGTTAAAAAAAATCAAGTTGAATATATTGGACCTGAATTAACTTCCATGAAATTCAGATTAAAAAATATCTAGTAGCAGAATAGTCTGTAACTTATATTTGAGTGGCTTTATTTTAGGGTGTTAAATTCAGGTTTTTAATTTTCAGCAGAAAATCTGGGATATTCGGAAAGAGCAAATGAGCCTGGATGTAATGGAGCTCCCTGTCTGGTTCAGACATTATCTGAGTCTAAAGTCGCAACACAGACATTCCTCAAGGATGTGTGGGCTCTCCCATTCTGTTTACATTTTATACAAATGATTGTGCAAGCAGTCATCCCAGCACTTTTGTCGTCAAGTTTTCTAATGACTGCCATCTTGGGACTTATGGATACAGACACTGGCATTTCTGGGTTTAGAGGTTAAAAAGTTTATACAATGGTGTGAGGACCATCATCTCATTGTAGACACTTAAGTAAACAGAAGAAATTATTTTTGATCCAGGCCATCTGGGGGATCATTCTACACTACTGATCTATAAAGCTTGTATTACCCAGGTTCATTCCCACAAATACTTGGCTGTGCATATTGACTATATTCTGTTTTGGGACATCCATGTGAATTTTGCATGTGCTAGGAGCCAACAGCAACTCTACTTTTTACGCAGATGCGGGTATTTGGGGTTGGACAGAGGGTAATGATGTTATTTTATCCTGCTGTGATAGAGAGTGTATTACTACTCCTGGATTGCCACCTAGCCATGGTGGAGAAGCTTGCATGTACTAACAATCCGAAGAGCTATGCCGTCTGGAGCTTGGCTCCTGGTAAGGTCACCCAAGGCAGATAAGTCAAGGGGGAGGTTCCAGATGAAATGCGATCCAACAAAGACCTCAACGGTGGAACTGGCGGGAGATGTCTCCAGGACACAACGGTAGTGAAGGCAGATGAAGGCTGCAACAGAGGGTGGTTCCCAATCATCTTGGTTCTCCATGCCAGTGGACTCTGGCCACCCCTTGCCAAGGACTGTGTGGTGGCTGCAGGCACATCAGCCTCTCCACGTAAAAAGCTGTCACGCACTGGCGCCCTAAAGGACAGTCATACTCGACCCCCAAGTGACCGCCGATTATGTTGCAGATTTTCAGCTTGGTTTGGTAAGATATCAGTTAAGTAAAAATTATAAATTAGCAGACTGGTCCACACAGCAATGAAAGTGATGGGGGTGAGGGAGCATCCCTCCAAATGCGCTTTCAGAAGACAATAGCTAAACAGGTTGGGAAAATTATCGCTGATCCCTGTCATGTCCTGTATTCAGAATACAAATTATTCCCATCAGGTAGACACTACAGGGTTCTAAATACAGGAAAAAGGATACCTAAAAGGGAATAAAAACTCTTTCATTCCTCTATCAGGGAATCTCCTTAACTCAGGACATAAGGAGGGTGTGAAGTGAGGGGCTGTGTTGCACGTACTTTATGTCTGCACTATGCACTTTATGTCTGTTACTGCACTTTAATGTATGCATTTTTATGTGGCAGCCTTCATGTCCAAGACAAATTTCCCTCGGGAGAAATAAAGTTATCTTATATCTTGAATCCTCCTGACCAATCACAACGGAGCTCACAAGTCAGGGGGAGGGGCTTTCAGATACGATCAGAACCGCTTTATCATCATGTCGCCCTTACTCACTGTCAGAACTTAATGAGCCAGAACTTAACAGGCTCATTAAGTTTCAGGTTCATATTTCATTTCCATTGGTGACAGCCTAGAGATTGTTCCGAGATCCTAATTTCTATGGAAGATTATAATGGCCGACTATGAGACTTAATTAAACACACGTCGCAATAATGAGATAAACACATGTGGCACATACGTATACTGCGCACTGTGTTGAAAAACAATATAATGATATTGTATTTCAGCATTAAGTTGTTTTTGACAAAACACTCAACAAAATATAACGCAATATGCGTTTATTTTTCGTTACGGTGAGAAAAATGCGTGTAATTTATGGAAAACAAATGCAGACATGTATTTTACTATGTCTTTGTTATGACGTGATAAATGCATGCTATTAAAAGAACACAAACCCAGAAGATTAGATTTCACTGTTTCTTACTATAGTAATTATATTGAGTAAAGTCACCTCTAACCTTCCATGGTAATTAGGGTCCGGGAGCTGTCTTTAAAGAGGGGCATTGCAAATGAAAACAACATAAGAACCCGAAACCTAACGAGCCTGTTACGTTCCGGCTCTTTGGGCTCCAATAGTGGGTAAAGGCAACATGATGACAGAGCGGTTCTGATTGCATCTGAGAGCTGATCCGTAAACTGCACTGTGATCAAGCAGCAACCACCGGGGCTGGAAGCTGAAGCCACTGCGGAAGCGCCTTAAAGGTCAACAGAACAGCCCAGTTTAGATGGCCCCATCTGAGATTTTAAAAATGCCAGAATCTGTGGAAAATGTTGTGATGGGCTACATGTATGAAAGCATGGTGCACAGCTTTTGTTTTTAATTTTTCTCCCTAATTGTATCCGGCCAATGGGGGGGGGGCTGTAGACTACCACATGCCTCCTCCGATACATGTGGAGTCGCCAGCCGCTTCTTTTCACTTGACAGTGAGGCGTTTCGCCAGGGGGACGTAGCACGTGGGAGGATCACGCTATTCCCTCCAGTTCCCCCTCCCCCCGAACAGGCGCCACGACCGACCAGAGGAGGCGCTAGTGCAGCGACCAGGACACATACCCACATCTGGCTTCCCAAACCGCAAACACGGCCAATTGTGTCTGTAGGGATGCCTGACCAACGCGGAGGTAACATGGGGATTCGAACAACCAATCCCCACGTTGGTAGGCAACGGAATAGACCGCCACGCTACCCGGATGCCCCCGCAGTTTGTTTTTTGTTTTTCCCTTGGGGAAAGTTGAGTGTACTCTGGATAACATTCGAGTAAACAACAACCATGGAGGGAAGCAAGAGCGCTAATTCTATAAACTATAAAACTATATATAACTATATATAAAACAATAGGAAATAAAAAACAATAAAAAACCACTATCAAACTAGAACTATTGAAAAATAGAAAAAATATATAACCTAGGTCTGTCTCTCGATAACTACATCCACTTGCTCTCTCCTTCAATACGTATTGTATTGAAATTGTATTTTAAAAACCTGAGTGTTTTGAATATGAAATCTCAGATTTGAATTTTAAGGAGGTGACTTCAGACCCAATATATCAAAAATTCTAGGGTTCACCGCCAAAAGGAAAAAAAAATCAGCAAAATCAAATACTCTGGGTTTTTTTCCAAGCATTATGAATCCAGTCATTTCTTATTTTCAGTTTCTGCAGACACTGTAAGGGCAAAATTGATGATTCTTAATAAAGAGTGGTAATTTTCCATTTGTGCTAATGCAATGATGGCAGTAAATGTCCACTGTGTTTCTGTGAAATCAAGGCCAATTAGAAACCAGCTCTTGCTGAGAATGGATAGTCTGACACAAGAACTGCTTTGTATCTGCATAATAAGCTGTTGGATACAAAACAGGGAAAGTCGAGGACGAAACCTCACCTCACCCTGAACTTATCCAGCCAAAGCATATTTGTGTACTGATCATGCCAAGTATAAAAGTGAATTGAAGATTTGGGGCTCATTCCTTCTAGGGGCTCGAGCCCATATGCATATGTGTAGTTGAATGAAGCTTTATGAAAAGACAGACTGCTGTACAACTGGGTTCTTATTCTCATCAACGTTGTTAACAAAATTACCATGACACTGATCAAACTTCAGAAGTTCAATTTCAGTTTCAAAGAAGTATGAGATATTTTATTCTTTTGTGATATTGCACGTTATCTGTTAGCCAGTGACACATAATGCACTATATTTAAGCAACATGCCTGTAAGTGCTCTGCTTGTGCAACAGGTCCAGACTCACTATGTGAAGGTCCTGTTTTGTAATCCATGACTTTCTGCTTACTTCAGGGTGGAGGGATATACACCAATCAGCCAAAACATTAAAACTACTGACAGGTAAGTGAATAACACTGAGTAGCACATTACAATGGCACTTGTCAAGGGGTGGGATATATTAGGCAGCAAGTGAACAGTCAGTCCTTCAAGTTGATGTGTTGGAAGCAGGAAAAAGGGGTAAGTTTAAGGATATGAGCAACATTGACAAGGGCAAAATTGTGACGGCTGGACAACTGGGTCAGAGCATCTCCAAAACAGCAGGACTTGTGAGGTGTTCCTGGTATGCAGTGGTCAGTACCTATCAAAAGTGGCCCAAGGAAGAACAACCAGTGAACAAGCAACAGGTTCATGGGTGCCCAAGGCTGATTGATGTGTGTGGGGAGTGATGGCTAGCCCGTCTGGTCTTAACCCATAGCTCAAATTGCTGAAAAAGCTAATGCTGTCCATGATAGACAGGTGTCAGAACACACAGTGCATCACAGCTCAATGCATATGGGGCTGCATAGCTGCAGACCAGTCAGAGTTCCCATGATGACCCCTGTCCACTGCCGAAAGCGCTTACAATGGGCATGTGAGCGTCAGAGCCGTATGTTCATGAATTTCATTTTATTTTACATCATGTGGACAGCCAGGTGCTTGAGCATAATTTACCTGGGGAAAAGATGGCACCAGGATGCACTATGGGTAGAAGGCAAGCCGGTGGAGGCAGTGTGAAGCTCTGGGCAATGTTTTGCTTGAAAACCTTGGGTCCTGGCATTCATGTGGATGTTACTTTGACACGTACCTCCTACCTAAAGATTATTGCAGACCAAGTGCACCCCTTTATGGCAACGATATTCCCTGATGGCAGTGACCTCGGGTGGTTTTAACACTAAAACGACCAAGGCCTTCATTTTGACGATTTTGGATTTTCAAAGTTTAATAAATTTGTGGGGGGAAAAAAAGACCTGCCACTCCCTGAATGCTCCTTAAAATGCATATATTTGCATTAAAATTAGTTTTAGATTAATTGTGTAAAAAAAAGTTATGATAAGATCTACCTAAAACGACCATGAGCGGTCAAAAACATGGCTCGTAATTTGAGCGTCATCGTGCGCGTCATGTCACTATTTACGACGTGTGTTGGTCGCATAATTTCCTTCGTGAAGTTCATTGCTTGGTCCTAGAAACACACTAGCGTTCTCCATCCAGTGCAGAGAAACAGTCTAAACTTGATTTCTGATTATTGCCAACATGTCTGGGTACAGCCGCTGTTTCAGACGCACCATGACGACCACCGAGGCGTAGCAGTATTAACAGGCGTTGAACAGTGATGATTTTAAATTGTTTGAAAAATAGTATTAATTCTGGTGTCAGCCGTTTCTTAACAGACATACTTAAAAAAAAAAACATGGGCGGTCAACACGGTTTTTAAACTCTATGTTCTGGCTATATTCTATATTCTTTATTGTGTTGCTGTAAAGCCCCTTGAGGCAAATTTGTAATTTTGGGCTATACAAATAAATTTGACTTGACTTTATATATTCTTAAAGCCCATGGCATCTTTGGGTCATTCAGCCTCTCAGCTTCTTCAGGCAAAAACATTTACGTTCTCAGTTGTCTGTGAATGTTCTCATTCATCCAGGTCATGGTTATCCAAAGGAGTTGAATCAAGTGCAGCTGGACTTGGTATATATCCGTGAAGACGCTTCGCCTCTCATCCAAGAGGCTTCCTCAGTTCGTGCCTTTCTGACTAGACCAAGCTAGTCTTCACGGATATATACCAAGTCCAGTTGCACTTGATTCAACTCCTTTGGATACGTTCTCAGTTATTTAGGTTCCAAAGGTTTTTTCTCTAGGGAATACACTTCAACTCCCAAGTCAGCAAGTATGCGATTATGTTTCACCTTCAAGTTTTTTTTAGCAATGCAATGCATTTCATTTTGTTCAGTGAATGCAGTTAATATTTCCGCATTTTCAGCTTCTTTGCGTCCTGGCTTCAGCTTCCAACTCTGCCACTACTACACTTTAGCTTGCAAGATTTTCAGTTACTACTGCTACTACTTTCCGCTGCTCCCATTAGGAGTCGCCACAGCCAATCATCCGTTTCCATCTCTTCCTGTCATCTACATCTACCTCTGTCACGCCATCCACCTGCATGTCCTCCCTCATCACATCCGTAAACTTCCTCTTTGGCCTTAGTCTTTTCCTCTTGCCTAGCAGCTCCACATTCAGTGTCCTTCTTTCAGCAAAGCAATGCAATGCATTTCAAGTCAGGTCAGCCTTTGGTGCTACCATTATGACAGTAGATGGTACTAACTGCATCTGTTTCTACTGCCTTGCAGATTCACCTCTTTAGGCAAAGGCTAGGAGAGGGTAACTCCAAATTAAAATCCAAGAAGATACTGGCAGCAGGGCGCTCGATGGTGTTTGTGGCAGAAGAGCTCAATAGGATCATGAGCCCTATCGGACCAATGGCACAAACATCAGATGGCATGCAGAGGAAACACTCTGTTGGTCAATGGATGGCATCACTTGACAAGTAAGCTGTCTCTGCGGGGCAACCTCTTTATCTACTGAGCCTGTTGCACTACAGTATACTGCTTAGGAATAGGTTCTGAGGTCCAGAGAGACTGTTCAGCGGAGGCATGACACCGACTGTCTTAAGTACTGTGCAAAGCGTGATGTGAGGAGAGCTCGATGGGAAAAGCACTTGCGAGGGGAGCTTGTTTGATGGCCCACGGGCATGCTTGCCAAGCTTAAACTGCATCACAGTCACCATCGTTTCGATAGACTGCCGACGAAGGCAATGCATTTCAGCTTTTTCAGCTCAGATTTGAGCTTTTTTCAGCAATGCTTGGCAAATGATTTCAGCTCTCAGCTAGCCCACGTAGCTTCCCCACAAACTGTACTTCTCTAGTTGATGTTATTACCTGGATCTGTGTTTATCCTGCTATGCTTACATCACAGAGTACCAAGACCAGCCTGGCATGTTTTTAACCATTACATGGTTTTTAACCTTTGGTAGCTAACTCACTAAAATGGTCTAGACCTCAGTTGCTCTTTAAGGGTGTATTTGAGGGTTAGGATTTGAATTTAGGGTTAAGGTTAGAATAAGGAAGGTTCAGATCGGGGTAAGGGTTAAGGTTAGGTATGTTGTTCTGATGGTTAAGGCTGGGGTGAGGGGCTAGGGAATGGATGTTGTCAATGAAGGTCCTTATAAGTATAGAAAAACGTGTGTGTGTGTGTGTGTGTGTGTGTGTGTGTGTGTGTGTGTGTGTGTGTGTGTGTGTGTGTGTGTGTGTGTGTGTGTGTGTGTGCGTGCATGTGCTCAGGAATGAGGATGCACAGTGACACCAGGAGGCACCATGCAATTACCAGGCAGCTCTCCCTTATCGCCCCAGCCTGCCATTTCAGCACTGGGCGATTTATGGCCAGCCACCCCCGGCAGCAGGGGGCACTTGGAGGTAAAGTGTCAGCCGTGGCTAACAGCTGCGCCCGTATTTACCCAGCAGCAGCGATTTATGAAAAGGGGGCCTGTCACCAGGTGTGACCCCGAGGGATCTGGCCTCAGCTAGGCCAGACAGCAAGGGGACAGTGGGGGGAGAATAGGGGTTGATGGAGATGGCACAGTGGTCAGGGTACTTTATGACAGGGGAAGAGAAGAGAATGATTCCGATGCGTGGCATTCCACAAATATATCACCGTGATAGCTCAGACGCTGGACAGTAATGCAAGCGTCACCTCTGTCCCTCACTTTTACTCTCGCTCTCTCTCTCTCTCTCTCTCTCTCTCTCACACACACACACACACACACACACACACACACACACACACACACACACACACACAAGTATGTGTGCTGTGCCTACAGCCTGCTGTGCTTTTATTCTTTGTGTTTTTTTTGTTCTTATGACCATTGTAATGATCGAGCTGTGCAGATCCCGTTCGGCTGCTCCTCTGTGCTTGTGTTTATCTCTCTATGGTTTTAATTCCCGTGTTTCTTCAAACCTATCGCAACTGACCTTGGGCATCCGGACAGGCACCAATTAGAAAAAAAATGAATCATTATTATTATTACAGTTATTACTAAATGTAAAATGTAGGTCTGGCAAGTGTAAAACGCCAGTCTTTCCTATTGGCATCAGCAGATAATAACATTCCCATTGGGCGCAAGAGTTTGACCATGTAATCCATGGAGGCCATCGCTCAACTCAATGTTTGAGAGAGCCACAGAGACAGAGAGAGAGAGACGAAGAGAGAAGAGGAATAAAAAAACTGATCCAGATTTTAGTTGTGAACCTACACAACAAAGAGCGAAATGATCCCAGACAAAAGAAAGGTGAATCAGATTTGGATACTGAATGAGGACTAGAGAAATGATGGCATGGGGGGGAAGACTGACGAGTAAGCCAACGTGAGAGTCAAAGCAACGGGTAGCGCAAAATGCATTGAACGAGATGGGAGAGAAAATCTATACAAGAATGAGAGAGAAATGAAATGCGAGCCCTCTCCGCCGCAATAAGCCTCCAGCAGCGAGAGTAAGAGGCTGAGAGGCCGCTACTCCTGACGGAGCCTTATCTCATCTTCAGTCTGGAATAAAACCCATTTTCCAACTCAGGGCCAATAAAGCGCTATGTTACTGAGCTCCGCACCTGTGACACCCCTATTTAGAGTGAGGACTCGGCCCAACATAAAAATGCATAACACCATCACCGCACCGAAGAGCGGTGTATGACACCCGGTGAGGGGACGTACCAGGCTTACATAATGTGTGTGTGTGTGTGTGTGTGTGTGTGTGTGTGTGTGTGTGTGTGTGTGTGTGGGTGTGTGGGTGTGTGTGTGCATGTAACCCCCTTGTTCTGGCTATACTTTGTAGAAACCACACCAGTCTTCTGAATTCAGGGCAGCTGCTGCAGGCCCATTAATTTCTGGCACAACTCAACTCTGGCAAAAATCAAAATGAACAACCAGATGTTGTGGTCATATATTGTCAGCTTAACTCCAGCCCGACTCTGTCGTCGTCATGTGAAGAAGGGACAGAGACGTTACCACGTAATGCACTTGACCACAACCGCCACCACTAGGAGGTGCTAAAGAAAGATGCCAGATTTGCATATGGGGAGCACAAGAGAAACTCAAAATATAAAGATCAATGATTCAATATATTTTGTTTAGTTTATAACATGTAGTTCTTATCTCTGTTATACACACACACACACACACACACACACACACACACACACACATGTGCCCTCGTATCCATGGTATGCATGCTTGGCTGTTTCCTGTGGGAGTTTTCTTTTCTCACACGTTGGCACATACATGCTAAGTGGATTGAGCTGTGTGTAATAGCCATATCAGACGTCCTCAGGAAGACGATGATATGGAAATCATTAGATGTTCACCTCCTGTACCGAAAAAGAGGGATATGCATTTCCCATATGTCCACCCGCTTCTCCTGGATCGCCACCTTGCCGTGGTGGAGAAGCTTGCATGTACCAATGATCCCAAGAGCTACGCCGTCCAGAGCTTGGCTCCTGGTAGGGTCACCCAAGGTGTATAGGTCAAGGGGGAGGGTCCAGAGGATGCGTGATCCAACAAAGACCTCAACAGCAGAACTGGCGGAAGATGTCTCCAGGTCACAACGGCAGTGAAGGCCGCAATAGAGGGTGGTCCCCAATCGTCTTGGTTCTCCATGCCATTGGACTCTGGCCACCCACGGACCATGTGGTGGCTGCAAGTGGAGTTAGCCACCCCACGTAGAAAGCTGTCATGTGCAGATGTCCTAAAGGACAGGCATACTTGACCTTGAGTGACTGCCGATAATGATGTCCACCCACCATCTCTCTATCCATCCAGCCATCCGTTGCTCTGACAGCCTGGCACTCTCAGCAACCCATCACCACCACCCCCCGGGCCATGTTAGAACCAGAGAAAATGAGTGGATGGAGGGTACAGGGGAAGGGAGGAGTGGTGGAGCGGGATACGGAACAGCTTCGAGCGCTCGGAGATGCCCAGAAGTCCCGCTTCTTGTCTCATTCACTCACAGAAAGTTTGAAGAGTGATAAAAAGTTCTGCGATGACAGAGAAACAGACTCTGGCACTAGCAGATGCAAACATAGGGTGGCTTGGGCCAATATTAGCTCAGAGCAAGATACTGTTTGATTGAACTCTGTGTTTCAAAACACACACATACACACTTAAACCAAAAAGAAATGTGAAAAAAGAAGTAGCACACCACCAAGAAGATAAACAAGCCAGCATTATTTTTCTAGAGCCATGTTAATTAGGTCAATTAATCCAATGGATGTTTGGCATTGTAAAGAAGTTAATCCAGTTCACACAATATCAACAGAAGAGAGACAGGCTAATTGCTAGTCTGTAGCAAAGAGCTGCATAGATACTGCAATTTGGCTCAGATCTGAGGCCAAGTTAGGCTCCCACACAGCCTAACCTAGCTAATCAGTGGGAGACATGAAAAACTGGCCCAAAACCAGCCACCATTTATTTGAAGGAAAGGCTTCTCTAGCTCTTCCATTTAAATGAGATCACTGCACTGAGTCAGACTCTGGCATTCACAGACTCTTTAATTGCTTGAAACACTATAAAGACAGAGGAAAGAGCTATTTGTCAGGAAAGTACGCCTATCTAATCTCTCTTGAACTATCCGGTTTGGAAATACTGCTTTGGGAAAGCCAAAACAATTAGCACCTTTTATAACATATTGAGATGGATTGTAGACAAATTTCAAAAGGTATTTGGGGAGGATGTGATCATTTGAAGATTGAAAGCTGGAATTTGGCATTGTATTGTTTAAGACGTTGAGATTCTTCCCAACAGCTTAATAACTGGATTACATATAGGACGTGCTCGTTAAACACCTATTAATTTCTTGGCTCACAATATCCTTATATAACCATATCAAAACACTCAGTGGTACCTTTTGATGCTTAAATTATGCAAAAATGATCAAACACATGCAACCAAATAGACATCCACACGCAAAAACGTGCATGTTACATACAGCTAATAACACATAAACACACATACACACACATATGCACATGCACACACACACATACACACGGACTCGACCCTTACCTCTAGCATGATAAAAGGCAATGCAATAAAATAGCTCAGTGTGCCACACTCGCTATGCAGATCTCCAGCCGTTAGCACATCTCTGCACATGCTATCAATTACCTCCCATCCCAGCTAGAAAAGATACAAGGCTGGCAAGCTAATAATAATGTTAACCTGTGAGTGACCCACTCAGGGGTGTGTTACTTAAACATGGCTAGCATCAATACTTAATCATTTGGCATGTAACGTACCGTGACGCAATTTCCAGAGTGAAAAAATAAAATAACCGATACCCTGCTATAGCGTTATTTGACAGGGATGAAATGTGAGCTTTATATTTTCCTTCAGGAGTTTCGAGCAGTTATATAAAAACTGTGAAAGGGTGATGGAGGCTTAACTTCCCTCTGGGCTTTGGTGAACTAATCCTGGCGACTTGGTGCACTTATTTGGTATTGTACGTGAGTAGCCTGTGTGTGTGTGTGTGTGTGTGTGTGTGTGTGTGTGTGTGTGTGTGTGTGTGTGTGTGTGTGAGTGAGTATGTATGTGTGTGTACCCTGTATCTGATACTCACAGAGTGGGGCAAGGGAGAATCAATAAAGCTTTGGCCTGTAACAGGGAGACAGTACCTGGATCTCAGCCTGCCTCCATCTTTCCTCTCATTGATCTTCATTAGCTCCACAGACTGGAACTGGAGAAACAAGCAGCTGGACACAGTTGCCCTAAGACACACAAACACATAAAGAGTCTCTCTCTCTCTCTCTCTCTCTCTCTCTCTCTCTCTCTCTCTCTCTCTCTCTCTCACGCACGCCTTCAATGTTCAATGTTCGACATCCCCTCCTGTTCTGGTAAATGGGGATGAAGTTGGGGTGCGCGCGCGCACTCTTCACACACACACACACACACAAAATGCCACCCTATGCTTGTGGGGACCCCTCATTGACTACATTCATTCCCTAGCCCTTAACCCTATCCATCATAACTACATGGCTACCCTAACCTTAACCTAACTCTAACCTTAACCCTGAACCCAGCTCCTAAATCTAAAATAGACCCTTTTCCGCATGGGGACACATAAAATGTCCCCACAAGGTAGGTGGTTCCAGATTTTTCTATCCTAACGTGGACATTTGGTCCCTCATCCAAGTGATTTTGTCTGTCTCAACTGACTGAAGGTGTCCCCCAACCTTATAAACAGCGCAGTTGCATAACAACCAAAACCAATTATTGGTTTCATATGCAAATAGGTGTAACAATTAACTAGAGTTTCAAAGGCCATGCTTACTATTCACAGAGGATTAGGGAATGGTTGCAATCACGGGATTGTGAGATGGCCACAATATAATTCCTGCATGAAAATTCTGTGCAGTGAGGGAAGTTTGCTTGCGCCAGGGGCGTGGGAAGACATTCTAAGTAGGGGGTGCTGCCAACCGAATGTAAAAGTGTGACGTCATTATATATATATATTTTAAATAAATTTACCATATTTTACAGAAAGATGCTTAAAGATGACAGGCAATGAATGGCATTCAAAGTTATGAAAGTGATGTGCAGTCTTATTTTTGTTAAACTGACCACTGAGTCTTTTAAATACAAGATAAAAAAAATGCAAAACAGTCTAGATGCTGCAGAATTCTGAGGTTGGACGTAGGCTAATTCTACCCCAAATCATTCACTGGAATCCATTGTTGGAAATACTAGCACATGCAAAATCATCCCACGATTGCATGTCTGAGTTTAAGAAAGAAAGAAAGAAAAAGAAAGAAAACAATTATGCTTTCTCTCACTAAAGAAGGAAGACAAAAGTAATGTCAGCTGTCAGAACTCGACCAAAGCAATGACTGTGTTTTTATTTTGAAAGTGCATGTATCAGCAAGTTTAGCTGGCATCAAGTTCGCTAGGGATGATAACAACTGATGTATTATTTTCTGTTAGCGAATGGGTCAAAGCAACACAATCTCGCTAGTTACACACATAGAGATATATATTCTGTGGTTAAACACTTACACCAGCGTTTTTTCACTTGATTTCAATTATGATGTAGTTCTGTTGTATAACGGTAATAACTCAGCCTACACACGCACTGTGACTGAATAAACAAACACTAACGTTAACTGCATGGCGGCAGTGTTATCAACAAACATGTCTTACCTGCATTTACAGGGCACCAAACGGCCTTGCGTTCTGGTGTATTGCTGTTGAAGAGCCTAACAAGGTGTGGTATATCCAATCTGTCCAGAATGTTACTGTGAACATGCATTACAGCCAAGTGTGTCAACCTCCTCTGACTCATGATACTCTGCAGCTAAGTTTTTAGTTGTTGTAGGGTGGACACCACCTTTCTGATGATGCAGCGGACACGGGGAGACACAAACATAGTTCAACAAACGTCTCAACTCCTTTAAACAGCCCCCTGGTCTGTTGCTGTAACGTTGCAAGAAATTCGGCAACCTCTTGGGCAGAGCTGAATGTTCTTTCCTTTGCCAGGTCACCCATTAAAGTCAGCTGCATCTGCAGGTATGATCTATCGATCCATTTTGGGAGTTGAGCCTCAGCCAGTCCAGACAACCCAAAAAAAAAAAAAAACCTGTCCCCAGCACGTCCCCTAAAAGTCCTCTCCGAACGTCCAGTAAACGTCACAATGTAGGGTTTTCATTAGGTCATGGGGATGTTAGTGCGGGACATTCAAAGAACGTCTCGACGACATTACAGGGACATCAGGGGAATGTCCTGTAGACGTCTCCGGGATGTCACGGGGACGTTATTGTGGGACGTACGTTCAAAGAACGTCCTATTCAAATGTCCTCAGGATGTCACTGGAGCATTATTGCGGGCGTCCCAAGGACATTACAGGAACGGTAGAGAAAAGTCTTCTAGATGTCCCCATGATGTCCCGGGGACATTATTGCAGGACGTTCAAAGAAATCCCCGGGGACATCACACAGACGTTAGGGGAAAGTCCTCTACACGTCATTATGTAGGGTTTTCATTACGTCATGGGGACGTTAGGGGAAATTCTTCTCGACGTCCCAGTGACATCCTGAGGACATTATTGTGGGAATGTCCCAAGGACATTACGGGGGCATTAGGGGAAAGTCTACTCGACGTCCCCAGGGCGTCATGGGGACATTAGATGTTATTGCAGGCATCCCAAGGACATTACAGGGACATTAGAGGAAAGTCTTCTAGACGTCCCCTGGACGTCACAGCGACGTTATTGCGGGATGTTCAATAACGTCCGATGTACGTCCCACGGACATTACAGGGACGTTACAGGAAAGTCTTCTAGACGTCCCCGTGAAGTCCCGCAGACGTTATTGCGTGATGTTCAAAGAAAGCCCGTGGGACATCACAAGGAACGTTAGGGGAAAGTTCTCTAGACGTCATTATGTAGGATTTTCATTATGTTACCGGGACATTATTGCGGGACATTCAAAGAATGTCTCGAGGACATTACAGGGATGTTAGGGGAAAGCCGTCTGGACATCCCCGTGATGTCCCAGGGATGTTATTCAATGAACGTATTGTAATAATGTCCCTGTGACATAACAAAACCCTACACAATGACATTTACCGGACGTTCGGAGAGGACCTTTAGGGGACGTGCTGGGGACGTTTTTTTGTTTGCTGGGAAGTTTCCATTTGCAGCACCGATGCGAGTGGTCTCTCTCTGGGCAGCCACACTCATCCCCTCTTGGTCAAATCTTAGATCTAGCTCTGCTTTGACTAAGTCCAGGGCTTCATAGAACTGATGCCTCTCCTTATTCACACACCACCGCTTCGGGTGCTGTTGTGTTGCGAAGACGAGCTAGGGTTTTGCTCAGCCTGGATGGAGGGGGCATCTCAAGATTGTTCCGGGCCGCACAGGTGTTCACTTTGTCTGTGAGCTGCTTTACCGAATCGTTCTCCCTAAATGCCAGGATCTGTTATCGAAGGACTTTGACGGATTCCAGGGCTACGAAAGCACTTAACGTTTTGCTTTGAAGACTTCTGGCCACTGCTTTGCAAGGCCTGAAAAGAGCCTCGCAGTACACCAAGCCGAAATATGCTCTCCCTTTCTTTGCTTGCTTGTGTAGTCCAGAAATCTTTGCGCGAGTCTCACCCCTGATTGTCTTATCTTGCAGCAATGTTTTTAGAGTCTGAAGAAGTACCGTGTATGCGGCGCTAACTCGTGAAATGTCTTTTGTGCGAACTCACCATCGAGTTGGGCATAGCCCCAAGACGTTGCACACCACCTCCTCTTAACTGCCAAAAAGACTGGAAGAAACTTTTGCATTTGGAGGATTCTCTGATAACAACTGAATTTCCTTAGACAAAGTTTAATGTGTCTGTAACGAGTTGCACTTCCCTCACTACCTCCTGCAAAACGAGATCCAATGCGTGGTTATTGCAATGGACATAAGAGGAGTCTGGACACTGCTTTCAGTTCTGCTTGGGCGCCATTGAAACGTCCAGACACGTTAGAAGCACCGTCAAAACAACACCCTTGCACCGCTTTGAGTGGTAAGTTTAAACGGCAAAAAACGTCTTTGGTACATAAAAACAGGGTTTCTGCTGATGAGTCACGCGCATTGTAAAATCCAAGAAACATGTTATGTGCGGTCAAACTCGAATCCACAAACTGCAAGAGAATTGCTCACACGTTGCTCATCTGTCGTTCCGTCTGCTGTAAATCCAAAGAAGCAACAATCCTGAGTTTCAGACACAATCTCTCGCTGTACTGCGTCAGCAAACATTTCCACTATTTCGTTCTGTCTTGTATCGGATATCCAGTTGTCTCTACGTAAAAGACATTCTCGAGCTTTCAGCAATGAGTGCGTTCTCTCTAACATAAGCTGCCAAAGCACGCCATCATGATGACTACAGCCTCTGAGTTGCATTCCTTCACGGCCCAGAAATTTGATGGATCTGAATAAAATTCTAACACTGTCCTGGCAGTTTTTTGATCCCTAGCTGCTAAATCTGAAAGCATAGCACTGATTGGAGTTGCTTTAAATGTAGCTAATGCACGTATTGAGTCAGACTGCGGGTCTAATAACTCGTGTTGAGCAAACTTTGTTGTTGCTTTTCTCCAGCTGAATCCTCTCTTAGCAAATGAACTGTCACAGTCATCATGCAATCCCTTCACCGCTTTGCTGCATGTAAAGCCGCATGTAAAGCAAAGAACGCACCCAGTTTCTTTAACATATCACCATTTTTCAAACCAACCTTGTTGGAATGAGCTCTCAGAACTCTCAGTGCCAAATCTTCTCCCAGGAAACTTAATGTTCGGTTGAAAGCACTGCTCATACTCGGCAGTGCTAACACTAGCAGAAGTAGTGGCCTGTTGATTCCCAGCATTAGCGTCGTTACAGACCCAGCTGCTGCTAGCTCTGCTAGGCGTAGCCTCTTCTGCTGGAGAGGCTGGCTTGGTTTCAGCATCAATGATATCATTGTTGTTTTCATCAGCTTTGCTGTTATCCTTGTCCTCAGTACATGTATTGTTAATTTTCTTTTTCTTTTTTGAACTGTTGGGGGGGGGGGGAAATCTGAGATTCGTTTCTGGTTGCTCCTCGCCATTTTGCTTGCCAACTGTGTGGCGTCTCTGTTTTAGCATGTTGTTCAAACGAATACGTTTCCTCAAAAAATAATTTCTTCAATAAATGATCAAAAATATTATTTTTAACCTGTTGTCAGTGTCACGGTCATTACTAGCCTTATATTGAGTTTTTTTTTTCGGTTTCATTTCGGCATATCGCAGGTTAGGCTACTGCTGCTTCTAGGATGGCAGGCTATTCCCATCTCCACTAGAGGGTGCTGCAGCACCTTCAGCACCCCCCTTCCCATGTCCCTGGCTCGAGCATGGCAATTTTGGTCCATTTGTAAATACTACTACTACTACTACTTTCAACTGCTGACGTTAGGGGTCGCCACAGCAGATAATCCGTTTCCATCTCTGCCTGTCCTCTTCGTCTTCCTCTGTCACACCAGCCACCTACATGTCCTCCTTCGCCACATCCATAAACCTCCTCTTTGGCCTTCATCTTGTCCTCTCCCTTGAAAGCTCCATATTCAGCATCCGTCTCCCAATATTAGATTAGATTAGATTAGATTAGATTAGATTAGATTAGATCAGATTAGATTAGATTAGATTAGATTAGATTAGATTAGATTAGATTAGATTAGATTAGATTAGATTGTTTTATCAGCCACACGACCAAGGCCGGTGGAATTTGTTTTTGGTACACAAACTCTGCAGCACAATACATACATGGACAACAACAGACACTCCACATATTATCACAAACAATACAGTTACACAATAACAGAAATAAACCTATCATGCATAACAATTAGGTGAATGGTGGTATTTATGCCAGTGGAGTGTGAGAAGGGGACTATAAGGAGGAATTCAGAGTCCTGGTGGCTAGGGAGAAAAAATATATACCCAGCATCTCTCCTCCACACATGTTCAAACCATCTCAAGCTTGCCCCTCTTGCTTTGTCTTCAAACCGTCCAACCTGAGCTGTCCCTCCAATCTACTCGTTCTTAATCCTGTCCTTCTTCATCACTCCCAATGAAAATCTTAGCATCTTCAATTCTGCCACCTCCAGCTGCACCTCCTGTTTTGTTGTCAGTGCCACTGTCTCCAAACCATATAATGTAGCTGGTCTCATAACCATCTTGTGAACCTTCCCTTTAACTCTTGCTTGTACCCTCCTGTCGAAAATCACTCTGACACTCTTCTCCACCCACTCCACCCTGCCTGCACTGTCTCCTTCTCCTCTCTTCCGCACTCCCCGTTACTTTGAACATTTGAACCCAAGTATTTAAACTCATATGCCTTTGTCACCTCTACTCCTTGCATCCTCACCATTCCTCTGTCCTCCCTCTCATTCACACATATGTATTTCGTTCTGCTCCTACTGACTTTCATTCCTCTTCTCTCCAGTGCATACTTCCACTTCTCCAGGCTCTCCTCAACCTGCACCCTACTCTCACTACAGATCACAATGTCATCCGCAAACATCATAGTTCACGGAGACTCTCGCCTGACCTTGTCTGTCAACCTGTCCATCACCATTGCAAACAAGAAAGGGCTCAAGAGCTGATCCTTGATGTAATCCCGCCTCCACCTTGGATCCATCCGTCATTCCAACCACACACCTCCCTACTGTCACACTGCCCTCATACATATTCCCCACCACTCCTACATATTTATCTGCCACTCCCAACTTCTTCATACAATACCACACCTCCTCTCTCAGCACCCTGTCATATGCTTTCTCTAAATCCACAAAGACACAATGTAACTCCTTCTGGCCTCCTCTATACTCCATCAACATTCTCAAAGCAAACATCACATCTGTGGTGCTCTTTCGTGGCATGAAACCATACTGCTGCTCGCTAATCGTCACCTCTCCTCTTAGCCTAGCTTCTGTTACTCTTTCCCATATCTTCATGCTGTGACTGGTCAACTTTATACCTCTGTAGTTGCTGCAGTTCTGCACATCGCCCTTGTTCTTGAAAATCGGTACCAGTATGCTTCTTCTCCACTCCTTGGGCATCCTCTCACTTTCCAAGATTGTGTTAAACAATCTAGTTAAAAACTCAACTGCCATCTCTCCTAAACACCTCCTTGCCTCCACAGGTATGTCATCAGGACCAACTGCCTTTCCACTCTTCATCCTCTTCATAGCTGCCCTCACTTCCTCTTTGCTAATCCACTGCATTTCCTGATTCACTATCCCCGCATTATCCAACCTTCCCTCTCTCTCATTTTCTTCATACATCAGCCCCTCAAAGTACTCCATCTTCTCAACACACTCTACTGGCTTGTCAGCACAATGACCTTTACCGGATGTGGGTATGTGTCCTGGTTGCTGCACTAGCGCCTCCTCTGGTCGGTCAGTCGGTCGGGGCACATGTTCAGGAGGGAGGGAAAACTGGGGGAATAGCGTGATCCTCCCACGTGCTATGTCCCCCTGGCGAAACTCCTCACTGTCAGGTGAAAAGAAGCGGTTGGCGACGTCACATGTATCGGAGGAGGCATGTGGTAGTCTGCAACCCTTCCTGGATCAGCAGAGAGGGTGGAGAAGTGACCAGGATGGGTAAAAAAAAAGTGGGGTAATTGGCCAAGTATAACTGGGAAGAAAAAAGGGGGGAACAAGTTCCCAAAAAAAACCCTCGAGAAGGAAACTAAGTTCAAATCGTCAATTAATAAATATTTGCATCGGAGTTATGGGCATGCGGTTTCTTTTTCTTCATCTTTTTCTTCATCTTTGTTCACTGCGAGACTTTGTTCATGTACACAACCAATTCTCCAAAAGAACTCTGATTGAGGTGTGTACAAAGCACCTCTATTCTAATCCACCTCTGTTAATCATATTATGCTTGCGTCGATTTAGACCTTAATTTGAACAAGCTGGTTCGATTATGTGTTTACACGGCAGCTGCAATTATCAAAATTGTGCTGATTAAAATCGAATTCTTAACTTGCATGTAAACACACTGACATTCAACTTGTCAGTGGAGCTATTGCATTTTTTTATTTTTTTGCCTGTTGAGGAGGGTGGTCCAATAATTAATTTTAGTTTCATCACTCATGGTAATATCCACAGCCATAAGAATATAAAAGAAAAAAGTAGTGAATTTTGTTTCAGCGAAGAAATTGATTTAAATATCCATGTAATCCTTTGTAAATGTCTAAACACTTGCAATCCTCTATATTATACAGTCAACAAATGAAAACAAGTCAAGACAAGCCAGTGAGGGAGCCAAGCCTGGCTCGCGGATTAGAGCCTTTGTTTACCTCTTGTTAGTGTGTCTCTCCTCACCTTGTCTCCGAAAAGCCAGACATTTAATGCATCCTAGAAGGTGTGAGCCAAAGAGGACGAGGAAGAGGAACTGAAAGAGAGAGTCAGTGAGAGATGGATAGAGAGAGAGAGAGAGAGAGAGAGAGAGAGAGAGAGAGAGAGAGAGAGAGAGAGAGAGAGAGAGAGAGAGAGAGCGAAAGAGTGAATGAAAAGTGGTTTATTGAATAAGCAAAGCTCTCAGGTGCTGTTTTCCTCCTGTGACTGTAGTTAATTCAATTCTTCCCCTGTCCCATCAGGCCTCGTCTGGAAGTGGACGGCATCAAAGCCTAGCCGGAAAAAAGAAAATGATTGTAACTCAATTGCTCCCAAACCATCATTGATTGGTAGCTGGAAAGAAGTTGGAAGAGAGACTGCCACCCTTCTCACCACATTAGTAATCCGTTTTGAGTGAAACGTGTGCGTATATATCAGCATTTAGGTCTGGCAGCATATGTGCACTGTTTATTGCACATCGCATGTAAACAAAGAACTAATATAGGGGAAGAAGAATTTGGAAACATTAATAAAGTGAAAAGTGGGGCATCTGGGTGGCATGGCGGTCTATTCCATTGCCTACAAACACGGGGATCGCCGGTTCGAATCACCGTGTTACCTCTGGCTTGGTCGGGTGTCCCTACAGACACAATTGGCCGTGTTTGCGGATGGGAAGCCGGATGTGGGTATGTGTCATGGTCACTGCACTAGTGCCTCTTCTGGTTGGACGGGGCGGCTGTTTTGGGGGGGGACTGGGGGGAATTGTGTGATCCTCCCACGTGCTACATCCCCCTGGTGAAACTCCTCACTGTCAGGTGAAAAGAAGCAGCTGGTGACTTCACATGTATCGGAGGAGGCATGTGGTAGTCTGCAGCCCTCCCCGAATCGGCAGAAGGGGTGGAGCAGTGACCGGAACAGCTCAGAAGAGTGGGGTAATTGGCCAAATACAATTGGGGAGAACACACACACATAGCAACAAAGACACGCGCACATAGATGAACACACAGTAAATAAAATACTTTCACACCATCAGTGTAGTAAACAAAATATCCACAGCATGGTGCCAAGCCGTGGTGCAGACAAAAGGGCTGAGATGCGGAATTAAAAACAGTGGTTCTATCAATTTCACCCCTTGTGCAATCTGTCTAAGGCCAGGTTTTCTGTCACTTAAACCTAGAAGATCGATAGGCCAGAAAGATGTGAGTTTACTGGGAAGACACTGTCAAAAAAAAAAAAACACATTTCACACCAAAACTTCCCTGCAAAATTCTGCTTGCAGCAATCTGTCAAATTTGCCAACTCTCTCAGTATATATCTGTTTTGTATGTGTTTCACTCGTTTAAGGTATCAATCAATAGGAAAATGAGTACGGAGAAAAATCGGCTCACGTCATCCATGCCCCTCTTTGAGCTGTGTAGCTTGATGATTTGAGGTGGATTTGATATCTGTGGGGCAGACTCTTGTTTACCATATTCCCTGTGCCGGCGATGTAACTTGCACACTGCTGAGTCATTTAGAGCTGAACATCAGCTAAGGCCTCAGAAAGCCAAATGTCTGGAAGGAAAACCTGACAGGAACAGATCAAGGGCCTGGTGGTATTTATCATTTCCAAACTTTTACATTCATTTGCAGAGTTAGAAGTGTTGATGATATACGAAAAATTATGACTTCAATGAGATCCCTAATGGTTTTATTTTGTTACCAGAAATCATCAAATTAAAGTCGGCTTAAGGCTTAGAACATTCAAAACATTTATTGCGGTTTAAACACTTAAGGAACTCATTGCATTTGCTAGAGTATATATTTGCAGATATTTTTGTACCACACAGACTAAGGGGTCATATTAAATCATCACTTACTTCTTTTTAAATCTTTCATGTTTCATTACCTTCTTTCACTGCTTTCTCTCTTCGGTTTCCCTCCTCTCATTAGAAACTGTTTGGAGGTCAGTTCTTTGACTCAACCTTGACAGATCAATTTCACTGAAAAATAGGCTGGATCTAGTCATTCATTCTCATTTTAAATTGGATTTCTCTAAATTCCTGATTGTTGATTAGGTGTGTATTCTTTGGCTGGTTGAATATAAATTACTAAAAATTGGGATGCTTCATCTAGAAACCTTCTTCTGGTTCTTTTTGTTCTTACTGATCAGCTCAACGTATAATGACTCACAGTATATCTTAAAAATATCTTTGAAGGTACAATCTGTAACGGCATACACCGCTGTGTGGAGTGCTGCAGCAACGCAAGTGCTCTACTGACAACAAGAAACACAACATATCTCACCGTCAGGTCGACATTGTGCATTTGTTTGAGAAATGGAGACAACTGAAGGCCTCGGAAGGAATTGAAAGCGATGTGGCATTGGCTGGTTTTCTCATTCAGCAGTGATAAAGCAAAGAACGTTTACCAAGTCTGACCAAAACGACAGCAGAAGTGGGGTGAACAGAGGATATGTGTATCAACTGCGGATTGTACCTTTAACAAAGGAAGTAAGTAAGTAAGTACGTAAAATTTATTTAGTATAGCACCATTAATAAAGCAAGGTCACAAAGTTCTTCACAAGAGTAAAACTTAAAAATAAGACCATAATGTTACCCCTGGCTTGGTCAGGCGTCCCTACAGACACAGTTGGCCATGTCTGCAGGTGGGAAGCCTGATGCGGGTATGTGTCCTGGTCGCTGCACTAGCACCTTCTCTGGTCGGTCGGGGCAACTGTTCAGGGGGGAGGGGGAACTGGGGGGAATAGCGTGATCCTCCCTGGTGAAACTCCTCACTGTCAGGTAAAAAGAAACGGCTGCCGACTCCAAATATATTGGAAGAGGCATGCGATAGTCTGCAGCCCTCCCCGGATCGGCAGGGGAGGTGGAGCAGCGACCGGAACGGCTCGGAAGAGTGGGGTAATTGGCTGAATACAACTGGGGAGGGAAAAAAAAGGGGGGGGGGTAAGACCATAAAAAACAAGCAAAAAGGACCTTAAAACAAACAAAATTAAAAACACTCGACAGCAAAAGGTGAGATAAAGGCCAGTTTGAATAAGAGTGTTCAACTGCTTTTTAAAGGTGTCAATAGAGGCCACAGATTGTATGTCAAAGGCACCATCCATTTTCAGTCGAGAATGAGGGACAATCAGTAAGAACCGGTCAGAAGACATAAGCGACCTACTGGTGATATAGGATTGGAGCAGGTCGCAGATTTACACAGGTGCCTGACCATGCAGGGCTCTATACAGTGGCTTGCAAAATTATTCATACCCCTTGAACTTTTCCACATTTTGTCACGTTACGACCAAAAACATAAATATATTTTATTGGAATTTTATGTGAAAGAACAACACAAAGTGGCACACAATTGTGAAGTACAAAGAAAATTATACATGATTTAAAAAAAATTTTACAAATAAAAAACTGAAAAGTGCGGTGTGCAAAAGTATTCAGCCCCCTTTTCTCTGAGTGCAACCAATTGCCTTCAGAAGTTGCCTGATGATTGCTGAATGATCGAATGTTGACCCAATGACTAAATAGAGTCAACCTGTGTGTAATCCAATCTCAGTACAAATACAGCTGTTCTGTGATGGCCTCAGAGGTTTGTTAAGAGAATATTGGGCCGCAAACAGCATCATGAAGTCCAGGGAACACACCAGACAGGTCAGGGATAAAGTTGTGGATAAGTTTAAAGCAGGATTAGGCTATAAAAAGATTTCCCAAGCTTTGAACATCTCACGGAGCACTGTTCAATCCATCATCCGGAAATGGAAAGAGTATGGCACAACTGCAAACCTACCAAGACATGGCCGTCCACCTAAACTTACAGGCTGAACAAGGAGAGCACTGATCAGAGATGCAGCCAAGAGGCCCATGGTGACTCTGGACGAACTGCAGAGATCCACAGCTCAGGTGGGGGAATCTGTCCACAGGACAACTATTGGTCGTGCACTGCACAAATCTGGCCTTTATGGAAGAGTGGCAAGAAGAAAGCCATTGTTAAAAGAAAACCATAAGAAGTCCCGTTTGCAGTTTGCCAGAAGCCATGTGGGGGACACAGCAAACATGTGGAAGAAGGTGCTCTGGTCAGATGAGACCAAAATTGAACTTTTTGGCCTAAATGCAAAACGCTATGTGTGGTGGAAAACTAACACTGCACATCACTCTGAACACACCATCCCCACTGTCAAACATGGTGGTGGCAGCATCATGCTCTGGGGGTGCTTCTCCTCAGCAGGGACAGGGAAGATGGTCAGAGTTGATGGGAAGATGGATGGAGCCAAATACAGGGCAATCTTGGAAGAAAACCTGTTGGAGTCTGCAAAAGACTTGAGACTGGGGCGGAGGTTCACCTTCCAGCAGGACAACGACCCTAAACATAAAGCCAGGGTTACAATGGAATGGTTTAAAACAAAACATATTCATGTGTTAGAATGGCCCAGTCCAAGTCCAGACCTAAATCCAATTGAGAATCCGTGGCAAGATCTGAAAACTGCCGTTCACAAACGCTCTCCATCTTATCTGACTGAGCTTGAGCTGTTTGCAAAGAATGGGCAAAAATGTCAGTCTCTAGATGTGCAAAGCTGGTAGAGACATACCCCAAAAGACTTGCAGTTGTAATTGCAGCAAAAGGCGGTTCCACAAAGTATTGACTCAGGGGGGCTGAATACTTTTGCACACCGCACTTTTCAGTTTTTTATTTGTAAAAAAATTTTAAAATCATGTATCATTTTCTTTGTACTTCACAATTGTGTGCCACTTTGCGTTGGTCTTTCACATAAAATTCCAATAAAATATATGTATGTTTGTGGTCGAAACATGACAAAATGTGGAAAAGTTCAAGGGGTATGAATACTTTTGCAAGCCACTGTATGTAAAAACAAGAACCTTAAAATGAATCCTAAACTTTATGTGAAGCCAATGTGGTGTAATGTGTGTGTAAAAGTGGGTGTAATGTAAGTTGTACTGCTGGACTAGGTCAACAGCCTTCCAGCATTCTGGATCATTTGTAGATGGTCCAGGGATGACTTGCTGAGGCAGGTGACAGGGGAATTTTGGAGTAGTCTCCCCAGGATGATATAAAGGCATGAAAGATCATTCCTAGCTCAGGTCATGACACAACAGACCTGAGTTTGGCAATGTTTCTTAAATAGAAAAAAAAACATTTACAGGTCAACAATTTAATACATCGATCGAAGTACATAGCCTGATCAAAAATAACACCAAGATTTCTAAGATTAGACTGTACAGCTGAAGAAAGGGACCCAATACACTGAGCAACCTTGGAAGCTATACTATTTGAAGCAATGATAAAGAACTCAGTCATATCTGCATTTAGCTGTAAAAAGTTGTTGGTCATCCAGTCCTTAATGGCAATCAAACAATTGTACATAATTGTTTGTCAGTCTTATCCAGTTTAAAAGGGATATACAGCTGAATATCATCAGTGTAACAGTAACATGAGATACCTTTAAATTTGCTATATGACATAAAGGAAGAATATACAAAGTAAATAATATAGGACTAAAGACACAACCCTTGAGGCACACCACAGGAAAGAGCAGCAGTTTCAGACACGTAAGGACCAAGTGACACAGAAAAACTCCTATCTAAGAGATAGGAGGAGAACCAGTCCAGGGTGCTCCCAGAGACAACCGCCCACTGCCTAAGCCTTTTAGTCAGTGATCTACAGTATCAAAAGCTGTGCTAAGATCCAGCAGCACCAAAACAGTGCATTCACCCACATCAGAATGACATCATTATGTCATTGGAGACTCTGAGAAGAGCTGTTTCAGTGGAATGCGTCTGACGGAAGTCAGATTGGAATTGATCTATAATGTGTACAGTCAAGACGTTGGAGCAAGTTGTTGCCAAACAGCTTACTGTTTGGTAACAACTTGCTCTAAAATGTTTGAGATAAAAGGTAAAGGCCTTTTCACCTCTATTATGAGGAAGATGGCCACTGAGCCTTGCCCCGGTACCTGCTCTGCTGCTGTGTCTTGCACTTTCGTCTATGGTTTATGTCAGAAAAGCATGATGTCTATGGAAATACAACTGTGAGGAGTTGCTGTACATCAGGAGGACTACAATTGGTGATTTGGGACTATCTGCCAACATTCCAGATGATATACTGGTTTTAAACAACATTGGATTACCAAATCCACCTGTTATGTCTGCACACATCGACAGTGCTGCATTTGATTTGGTGCTGTTCTATTGTGCTGGGATCGATTGGTGATGCCTGCGGGCTCTGGGTCGTTTGATCGGGTCTGCCTTTGATGCTGGGTCAGTCTAAATAAAGAATGCCACGGAGAGGTTGTGTCAAGCGACAGCGCTGTGTCCTGACGTGATTTCTGAATACAATATTGGCGACGAGGATGGCTGATATCTCTCTCCCACCACCTGCCCCCTTCCTGGCATTACCTGGCAAGCCTCCGGTACCATGGACTCGCTGGCTACATAGTTTTGAAAATTACATCATCGCCTCAGGGCTCGACGACGTGAGCCAGGCTAGGAAGACGGCTCTGTTGCTACACTGCTTGGGAGCAGAGGGTCATCGTGTGCTCGGGTCTCTGGGGAACGTCACAAGCTTTGCCGAAGCTGTGGGACTTATGAGCACCCATTTCGCTGCTCCACAGAGTGCCCTCCTTCGGCGATTTATATTCCGTCAGCGACACCAACTGCCTGGTGAGTCTGTGCGGCAGTACGTAGCTAATTTGCGAGGGCTAGCTAGCTCATGCAAGTTTGGCGCGCTTCAGGACGAGATGGTTCGCGACCAGCTGATCGAACACACCAACAACGCAAAGGTGCGTGAGACTCTCCTGCTGGAAAAAGACGATCTGCTGCTGTCCAGAGCAATTACCATCGCACTACAGGTTGAGGGAGCAGCTGAGTGTGCTGCTATGCTAAATACACAGCAAGTGGCCACCTCCAGTCAAGCTGCCAACGACTCTTCCCTCTACTCACGGCTGCCCCTCGGGACGCAACCCAGCCAGAGCGAGGCGGGCGCCGACTCCACTGGGGACGTCTTGCAACTGCAACGACGGCGTTCTCAGCCCCGCCCTCAACAGTCCTGTGGTAACTGTGGGTCTCGGTCTCATGTTTCAAGGGCTCAGACCTGCCCTGCCCGTGGCCAGACATGCCGTAGCTGTAGTAAGCACAATCACTTTGCCAACGTCTGTCGATCTTCCCCGGCTGGGTCAGAGGGCCACACCCCCCAGTCTTCAACCGCCGTCATTCACAAGGTGAGCTCTGGGCCAGTGTCATTCAAATCATGCACGGTCACCATTAATGATGTGTGCATCCCCCTGCTGTTGGACACCTGTGCAGGTGTGTCTCTCCTGAATGTTGATACCTACAGTCAATTTTTCGGTTCACTGCCACTGTCCGCACCCTCAGCTGTCCTCTGTGGGTATGGTGACTCAAAAATCGATCTGGTTGGCTCTCTCCAAGTGACTGTCCGCTATGGAACCAAGCTGGTGCCCAATGCAGTTTTTCATGTGGCACGCCGTGGGGCCAACCTGATGGGCCTGGACCTGTTCCCCGCTCTGGGGTTCTCCCTCTTAGACACAAGGGGGGCAGCAATCCTGACTGTTGCCACACCTTGGCAGCAGAAGTGGCCATCGCTATTTATGGGGCTGGGCTGCCTCTCCGCCTTCGCCCATCAACCTCTCCTCAACCCTGCTGTGAAATCTGTCATCCAACCACTGCACCGCATCCCATTGGCTCTCCATGATGGGGTCTCCGCCAAGCTGCAACAACTGCTGGAAGCTGGCATCATTGAACCGGTGGACGCATCACCTTGGGTCTCAAACCTCGTGGTGGCTAAGAAGAAGTCGGGGGGCCTGCGTGTCTGCGTCGATCTACGTGCAGTAAATAAGGCAGTGGTCCCTGATAAGTATCCACTGCCCACCTCAGAAGAACTCACTGCTCAGTTCTATGGCTCTGAGGTGTTCTCCAAGCTCGACCTCAGACAGGGGTACTTACAGGTGCCCCTCCACCCCAGCAGCCGAAACCTCACAGCCTTTGTGACACATGCAGGAGTGTTTCGCTATACCAGGATGCCTTTCGGTCTCAGCTCCGCCCCTAGCTGCTTCCAGAAAATCATGGTCTCCGTGCTGGCTGGCATACTGGGCGTGGCCATTTATCTGGACGATATAGTGGTACACGGGCCCACCAGTGAAATCCACCACAAGCACCTCAACATGGTCTTCGCAGCCCTGTCCAAGCACAAGCTAACTCTCAATGCTGAGAAATGTGTCCTCTCTGTGCCAGCCATCGACTTCGTGGGGTTCCGGCTGTCAGCGAGCGGTGTAACTCCACTACAATCCAACGTGGACGCCATTCAGGCCATCCCTGAGCCCAGCTCGGCCGCCCAGGTCGCCTCCTTCCTGGGTATGACAAGTTACTACCTGAGGTTTCTTCCCCAGTACTCTGCGACCACAGCCCCCCTGCGCCAGGTGCTGCGTAAGGACGAGCCATGGGTGTGGTCAAAGGCATGCAGTGATGCTGTGCGTGATCTCAAGACTCAACTGACTTCACCACCAGTGTTGGCTCACTTCGACATCTCCAGCTCCACCTTTGTGACCTGTGACGCATCAGCCACAGCGATAGGGGCTGTGCTGTCTCAAACCCAGAACGGTGTGGAGAAGCCCATCGCCTTCGCCTCCCGTGCCCTCAACCTGACCGAGCAGCGGTACTCCGTGGGTGAGCGTGAGGCATTAGCCTGTATCTGGGCTTGTGAAAGGTGGCACCTCTACCTCTATGGCCGCTCCTTCACCCTCAGGACAGATCACCAGGCCCTGACAGCGCTGCTGTCCACATCTGGGACAGGCCACAAACCCCTGAGGCTGCACCGCTGGTCTGACCGCCTCCGCCAGTACAACTTCAGCCTGCAGTTCACCCCAGGCAGAGACAATGTTGTCGCCGACCTGCTCTCTCGCTCTGTCTCCACCCCAGCTCCACAGACGGACACTGACTGTGTGGAAAAGGACATTGTCCAAATGCTACACACACCCCTCCAGGCCACTGTCTCTCTGCAGGAGCTGAGGGCAGCCTCTGAACAGGACCCTGTCCTCTCCCAGCTCCGCACCTACATCCAGAACGGCTGGCCTCACAAGGTCCCAGAGGAGCTGGCTGCGTTCGCCCGAGTCAGACAGGAGCTCTCCTGCTGGAACGACACCTGCGTGGCACGTGGGTTTTGCACAGTGGTCCCAGCTGCTCTCCGTGCACGTGTTTTGAATACGGCGCATGAAGGCCACCTGGGCATTGTGAAACTGAAACAGCGCTGCCGAGACCTGGTGTGGTGGCCGGGGATAGACAGAGATATTGAGGCTCTGGTGAAGGACTGTTCTGCCTGCCTTGTGAGTGGCAAGACTGGCCACCAGGCTCCCCCACCCCTGCAACCTCTCGCCTGGCCCTCTCAGCCCTGGGAACACCTGCAGTTGGACATTTGTGGTGAGATCCATGGAGTTCCCCACCACCAACGCTTCATGGTGGTTGCCTACGATCTACACTCAAAATGGCCTGAACTCACCACTTCCGGCACTGTGACCTCACAGATCATCATCGACTTCCTGGACTCTCTTTTCTCTCGCTGGGGCCTCCCAAAGACCATCACCACTGACAATGGCCCTCAGCTGGTCTCTGCTGAGTTCACTGCTTATCTCGAAAGCAAGGGCATCCATCATATACGCACTGCGTACAACCACCCCCAGGCCAATGGCGGCGTTGAACGTTTTCACCAGTCACTGAAGAACGGCCTCAGAGCACACATGGCCCAAGGGTGCTCTTTCATGCAGGCCATCCGTCACACTCTGCTGCACTATCGGGCCACACAGCACTCGACCACAGGCGTCTCCCCAGCCTCTCTCATGCTAGGCCGGGAACTGTGCATGCCCCTTGACAGGCTCCGCCCCTCCACACCTCAGGCACCTCCCGCTGGGGTCAGAGCCTCAGTCACTCATCAGCAGACGCGGATGAAGCAGCGGTTTGACCAGTCAAAACGAACCAGGGTGCCAGACCTCAATGTGTCAGACTGGGTCAGGGTCCGCAGGCCCCACAGGGACAATAAAACGGCTTCATACTGGTCCTCTCCTCTCCAAGTCACCCGTCAGCTGGGCCCAGCCACTTACCTCCTCAGCGATGGCACTCGGTGGCACTCCAGTCGTCTACGGAAGGTGTCAGCTCCGCCACACACAGCTGGTGACACAACCTTAGCCATTCCCTCAGCATGGCGAGACGCCCCGGGGCTTCATGCAGCTCCTACACGGGCCCCAGACATTCCTGGGCCTCAGCTTCCCCTGCCTTCTCCCTCCCCACCTCGGCCTGCCCAGCCTCAGGCCGCCCCGCGACCTGTTCGCACACGTTTACGCCCTGGCCACCTAGAGGACTTTGTGTCAACCTTTCATGTTTGAAATCCTGCCGGGGGGGGGGGGGGGAATGTTATGTATGCACACATCGACAGTGCTGCAATTGATTTGGTGCCGTTCTATTGTGCTGGGATCGATTGGTGATGCCTGCGGGCTCTGGGTTGTTTGATCGGGTCTGCCTTTGATGCTGGGTCAGTCTAAATAAAGAATGCCACGGAGAGGTTGTGTCGAGCGACAGCACTGTGTCCTGTCGTGATTTCTGAATACAATACCACCTAGCACAGGGAGACGGAGAACAGGGGTGCTCTCCGGGTTCAGGAGATGGCCGTATCGGCCCCCACTACTGGCACTGATCTTATCCAACGTGTGATCTCTCAAAAATAAAATGTTTGAACTTTTGTCACTAACACAAACCGACAGAGACAACAGAGACTGCTCAGCCTTCTGCTTTACTGAGACATGGCTTGATCAATTAGTCCCTGATCAAGCAGTAACCCCCCCCCCCGGCTTCACTACTTCATCATCTTCAGAGCAGTCAGTCAAACTATCTCACAAATCAAAAGGTGGGGGTATTTGTCTCATGGTCAATCAGCACTGGTGTAATAACTCAACAATCCTTCATCGCTACAGCTCTTATGATTGTTAATTCATCAGTTTGAAATGCAGACCATATTACCTTCTGAGAGAACTCACTTCAAATGTATTAGTTGATTTTACATTCCACCACAAGCTAATGCTAACACAGCCATTAGAGAACTCTCGCAACCTATTTCCTCTGTTGAAAACTCCAAACTTGACACGTCTGTCATCGTGTTAGGTTATATCAACCATACGAACCTGTCCCTTGAACGCCCGAATTATAAGCAACAGCTCACATGCCACAGCAGAGAAAACAAAACAATGACTCACTGCTACATCTCAGTTTTGAATGCTTACCGTGCATTCCCGAGGGCTCCACTGAGGAAGCCCTACCATGCTGTGTTACTCCTCATCCCAAAATACATACAAAAGCTTAAATCCATCAAGAAAACATCCAAAACTGTCAGGTCAATGCACTAACTGGAATAGTGCAGCTTGCGACTCCCTCGATGAATTCACTGACACAGTGATGTCATACATCAAGTTCTACGAGGAAATGTGCATCCCTGCTAAAACAGACGTTGTATGACAATATAAAAAAAAACCTGGTTCTCCAAAGAATTACACCTCCTACACAAAGAAAAGAACTGGGCATACAAAAGTGGAAACAGGGATCAATACAGAGCTGCCAAGTATAAGTCACGTGCTGCAATAAGAAAAGCAAATTCCAGCTATGCAACAAAATTGGAACAACAATTATGTTCCAGTAACTCCAGATCAATATGGAAAAATGTTAAAGAAATGACAGACTACAAAAAAATAAGAACGCCCCTACTCCCCTCCAGATAATGACCATAGCATCCCAGATAAATTAAATGAGTTTTATGCAAAGTTTGAAAAACCTATTCCGCCAGCCATCCCCCCTACTCCCACTCCAATGCCACCCTTCTGCATTCAGGAGGACGAGGTGAGAGCTACATTCAAGAAACTGAACATTAGGTAAGCAGCAGAGCCAGACAGCTTCAGTCCTGCTTTGTTGAGCCACTGTGCAGCATAATTGGCCTCAATATTCTCCACCATATCTAATACCTCTCTAAACCAATGTACAGTCCCATAGTGCTTCAAGCTCACTACCATCATGCCTGTCCCAAAGTCCTCAAAGATCACCTGCCTCAATGACTTCAGACCAGTTGCCCTAACATCTGTGGCCATGAAAGCATTTGAGCATATCATTCTGTCATACTTGATATCTTGCATCTCCCCAAAGATGGACCCATATCAAATTGCCTATCAAGCCAACCGTTCTGTTGCGGATGCAGTCAGCATAGCATTTCACCATGCCCTGCAACACCTGGAATCACCAAACACCTATACATGCATCCTTTTCATAGACTTTAGTTCTCCATCAACCCACTCATGCTCTTTACCATGGATATGAACACTGATCTAGCCATATGCCACTAGATTTGGAGCTTCCTCTGGAACAGGCCACAGAGGGTGAAGGTTAATAACCTAACCTCACAACCTTTTACCCTCAGTACAGATGCTCCTCAGGGCTGTGTTCTCTCCCCCTGACTCTTCTCACTTTACACCACCCACTTTACATTGATGGAGAGTTCTGTGAAAGTAATATAATGTGCAGATGACACAACTATTGTAGGCCTCATCTCCAACAATGATGAAACTCAGTACCGCACTGAAGTAGACAAAATTGTCACTTGGTGCGCAAACAACAACCTTCTGCTTAATACAGCCAAATCCCAAGAACTCATTATTGACTTCTGAATCCCAGAACAAATGAATGGAGACCCCATCACCACCACTGACTCTTAAATTCCTTGAAACATACATCAGTAAGAACCTGAAGTGGAAAATTAACACTAAACACATCACTGCAAAAGCTCAACAACGACTTTACTTTCTTGGGCAGCTTGAAAAATACTGGATCAAACATCAACTTCTCCTTCTGTTTACTCAGCCATCATAACATATTCTATTACAACATGGTACAGCGGCACAGACAGTCAAACACGGAAAAAACTGCAGTGTCAATAAGGCATCCAAAACCATAGTCAACCCACTCCTCTCAGTTGAATCTCTACATACTCATCGGACTGTAAAGCGAGCAAAGGAGATCACCTCTGACCCATCACATCCTGCTCATCGCCTCTTCCAATTCCTTACCTCAGGGAGGTACTACAGGTCACTGTTCACTAAGACTAAATGCTTCACAAAATGTTATTTTTTTGCCCCTAGCCAGGGGCGGAGCAGTGATTTTAAAAGTGTGGGTGTTCTAGGGGTGGGACACGAGCACTGCAACCCCCCGCCTTAGGCCCCTATTCCAGTCTCCACAACATGCCAAATCAAAATGAACGCCATGCATTTCTACATTTTCTTCAACACCATATGCAAATAATATTGAGCTCAAAATGTACATTGTAGCACCAACCCCTTCACTCCAAGATACTATATTCACCAGCATTCACATACCATATAGTATTAAGCAATGACTTTAGACTTTTTAGTGTCTGTTAAAAAACACGCTTTTAACAAAAATATAAAGATTAAGACTTTAATTCCCTTTTTTCTTATTTCATCCATGATACACAACAAGACGAAAACTGCGCTACATTGTCCAACTCGACCACACCCATTACTCAAAACCAGTGTCAGTGGGTGAAATTGGCAAGAACACTGCACCTTTCACGGTACGAAAACACTCAAAACCAGTGTCAGAAATAACTAACGGAAAGTTGTCCTTTTTACCTAGTATTACTCTGAGTATGAACATGCCCCTGAATTTTTTAGTAAGCAAAGGCAAAAATTGCCCAAATTGCCTACATCTGCTCAAAATGTCCAAAGATGAGCTTTCTTTTTTCTCTACGAGAAACAAATTCTTTGGCAATTGTCTTCCTGTCCAACATGTCAAGCTTTTCCTTGTGAATATGGCACACAGCCACACTGTTCAGGCATGCTTGTGTCATAGTGCTCCAGAGCCATGCCTTCAGCCTCCGGAGCCCACTGAACCCTCTCTCCACTTCAGCTGATGACACTGGGACAACAATAAGCAATCTCAGAAGTGTTTCAACTTGATC
Organism: Lampris incognitus; assembly: GCF_029633865.1. Taxonomy (NCBI): domain Eukaryota; kingdom Metazoa; phylum Chordata; class Actinopteri; order Lampriformes; family Lampridae; genus Lampris; species Lampris incognitus. The sequence continues at coordinate 17,036,924 of NC_079228.1, read as the reverse complement.
AAAGAGGCCACGGACCTCCAGACACAACCCCCTTGACAATACCAACAACGTCACTGCTGGACTGGAAATTATACTTGGTTCTGAACATTGCTAGTAGTGTCTTCAAGCATTCTGGATTGAGCTCTGGGTACTTCTGCACAACATCATGTACCTCTCCAGTTAAGAGGACTTGCTGCTGATTTCTGACTGCTCACCTGTGCAACGTTAACTTCATCCTCTCTCACTGAGGTTGATGCCTGATGTGACTGCTTATCCTAAACAAGCAAAACACAGCAGTAACCGGGATGAGTTGATGTAGCAATTATTTTTTAAATAGGCTTTGAGTTCAAACAAATAGCTTTAAGTTACATAAATGAACACCTACATAGAATGAACACAAGAACAACATTAATGTACTACTATACAATTTTATGACTGCAATCATAGATTGCAAGCTAGCTTTCTGTTTCCTTCCAAGGCAAAGACCTAGCAAGCCAATGGCACTATAACTCCACTAACATTACTACTTAACTTGAAAAAGGAGTCAATCTTCTTCTGTCGTTTCCTTTTTGCATTTCCTCCTATCTTGCATCACAAAAACAATGAGAATGTTGAGCAACGTCAAATTCATTAAATTTCAGTAGCAAACTATCACTAACACAAGCAAATACTATCAAGATAGCCAACATTGGTCTGCTACAGACTGCTAGCCTACTAATTAGCAGCTTGCTGAGACAAGAGACATTGTAAACCGAGGGTGCAAGAGATGTCCCAATAGAGGGGGGCATTCAGACTTTAACTTGCTATCTAGCTGTGAAAATGCTATCTAGCTAAATAATGTCAGCTGCCATTAGCTTGCATTAAGTTTGTTTACCTATTTCATTTTATGTTCAGTGACTAATGTTAGCTGAAACATAACATAACAAGACAAACTCACAAAAGAAAATTCTACGTTACTAACTAGTTAAACAGCTGTTTCATACCTCTGATCTGTTATTCCCTAACACTTTATCACAGCCAGCGGCAAGTGACAGCATAGTTTCTGAATGCATGTGAACTTCACCGCACTTCAACTGTTTAGTCTTGCCTGGCCGGGTGGGTTGGTCAAATGGCTGTGATTGGCTGGATGGCCGTTCAATCAATCTAACTTGACCAATAGGTTGTCATGTATGGGGCACTTAGTTTCATTTAATCAATGACTGCCTCGGGAAAAAGTGTGTGTGTGGGGGGGGGGGGATTCATGTCTCTGTGAAAGTGCGGGTGTCGCAACACCCGTAACAGATTTTAACATGCTGTATCGAAAACAAATTCCACCAGCCTTGGTCATGTGGCTAATACACAATCTAAACAATTAGATATAGGCCTATAGTTTTTGGGAAGGGGTGGGTCAAGGTTTTGTTTTTGTTTTTTGTTTTTTAAAGAGGCTGAGCAACTGCATGTTTAAAATGTGCTGGGACACGACCAAATTTTGGGGAGCGATTTATGATCGAGACCACACATGGACCAATATACCCGAGTATATTTTTCAGCAGGAAAGTTAGTAAAACATCTACAAGGCCTGAGGAAGGTTTCATACTACCTACCAGATCAATGAGGTCTTGCAGAGAAGTAGGAGAGAAACAGTCCAAAATTGAAGGCGGAGTTGAATAAGCAGAAAGGGGAGTAGAAGAGGGGATGATGCTAGCCCTAACATCTCTAATCGTATTCACAAAGAAACAGGAAGTTATTGCCATCATTATTTGAAAAGACTGGCTCATCAGGAGGTGTAGGAGAGACAATGTATGTTGTTGGTGTCAAACAAGACTTTAGTTTATTGGCGGAAATTAGGTTAGTAAAGTATTGTAGAGGAGCTCAAGCAGGAGTCGTGACAACTTTCTCTTTCGGCTACACAACGTGCACCATTTATTCCTTCCACCATTACAACAAAAAACCTGCGCAGCGGAAGTGTGTCACTGTAAACCCGAACCGAGGAAACAGCAGCTGTAAACTAACGTTCCTATTACCTCAATAAGGGGAATTATGTAGCCCCATAACCACTACACACGTCCCCCCAGAATTCGCCTTAATACGAAAAGTCAGTGTGGCGAGGGGGGCGGATCTCTCTGCCCCAACGGCTCCGCTGAACAGGAGCTGGGGGCTGCTTAACCGCAGGCAAAGCAGCAGAGTCCTCACAGCTGGACCGGGGAAAGGGAGGGGCTGGGGAAGCAGGGGGCGGCTCGCCGTGGGGGCAGGGCAAGACCAACAGGGCGGTCTAAGTCCAGGTGAGCAGGCTTGAGGCGGTCCACAGAAACCCGCTCCAGCCTGCTGCCAATCTCCACCACAAAGTGCTTATCTCCAGTGTCCCGTACCCGAAATGGGCCGTCGTAGGGTGGCTGCAGGGGACCGCGGTGCGCGTCATGACGGATGAAAACATACTCCGCCGACCGCAGCTCCGTGGGGACATAGGACTGAGAGCCGCCATGCTGAGAAGTGGGGACCGGTGCAAAAGCCCTGGCTTCCTCCTGCAGCGCAGTCCGTTGGCATCTGGCGGACCAGGAAGCAGTGGCGGTGGGAAGGAAATCCCCCGGGACCCGAAGTGGCTGTCCATAGACCAGTTCGGCGGATGAGGACTGGAGGTCCTCCTTGGGAGCCGTCCTGATCCCAAGCATGACCCAAGGCAGTTTGTCGACCCAGCGGTCGTCCTTGAGGGTAGCCCGCAATGCGGCCTTCATCGAGCGATGGAACCTCTCGACCAATCCATTCGCCTGAGGGTGATATGCTGTGGTGCGATGGAGCCTCACCCCTAAACCCGCGGCGATCTCCTCCCAGAGCGCTGATGTGAATTGCGGCCCTCTGTCCGAGGAGAGGTCAGATGGGGTGCCAAAGCGGGCGACCCAGGTTCCGATGAACGCTCGGGCAACCTCAGGTGCTGTCGTGGACGAAAGCGGGACAGCCTCTGGCCATCGCGTTGTCCTGTCGACCATGGTGAGCAGGTATGTGAAACCACGGGAGGGGGGTAGGGGGCCTACCAGGTCCACATTCACGTGGTCGAACCTCCTCTCAGGTACCGTGAAAGGTATCAGGGGCGCTTTGATGTGCCGGAGCACTTTGGAGCGTTGGCACTCCACACAGGTGTCAGCCCAGTCCCTCACATCCTTTTTGAGTCCATGCCAGACAAACTTTGCTGCCACCAACCTCTGTGAAGGCTTTCTGCCAGGGTGAGCCAACCCGTGGACTGCGTCGAAGACCCGTCGCCTCCAAGCAGTCGGAACGACTGGTCGGGGCTGACCCGTAGAGACATCGCACAGGAGCGTGGTGCCGGCGTCGTCGAAAGCCACATCCTCCAACTGCAGCCCTGTGTCGGCGGTCCTGCATGCCTGCACTCCTGGGTCGGCGGCCTGGTCAGCCGCCATCTGGCTGTAGTCGAGTCCCAAATGGGCGGCACCAGCGATGGCCCGGGAGAGACAGTCAGCGACCGGGTTGGACTTCCCAGCGACATGCCTCACGTTGGTGGTAAACTCTGAGATGTAGGCCAACTGTCGCTGCTGGCGGGCTGACCACGGCTCTGCCACCTTGGCCATTGCGAACACCAGCGGTTTGTGATCAACGAAAGCCGTGAACTGACGGCCCTCCAGTAGGAAACGAAAGTGCCTAACAGTGAGGAAAAGGCCAAGCAGCTCACGATCAAAGGCGCTGTATTTGCGCTCTCTCAGGTTCAACTGCCGGCTGAAGAAGGCAAGCGGCTGCCACGCACCGCTCACCCACTGCTCGTAAACCACGCCGACAGCGTAGTCCGAAGCGTCCGTCGTGATGGCAATGGGCGCTCCAGACACAGGGTGTGCCAGCATGGCCGCGTCAGCCAGGGCGGCCTTCACATCCTTAAAAGCCGTGTCCCTCTCTGCAGACCAGTCCACGGCGTGTTTGGGGGCTGTGCCCTTCAGAGCCTCATATAGGGGGCGGAGGAGATCGGCAGCCCGGGGGATGAACCGGTGGTAGAAGGACACCATGCCAATGAACTCCCGGAGGGACTGGGCCGTCTGTAGGCGTGGAAAGTCTGCGACGGCCTCCACCTTAGACGGAAGGGGGGCCGCCCCATCCTTGGTGACCCGGTGGCCCAGGAAGTCGATGGTGCTCAGACCAAACTGGCATTTGGCCGCGTTAACTATCAACCCGTGCAGGCTGAGTCTCTCGAAAAGGGCTCTGAGGTGGGACAAGTGCTCGGACACGGAGGTGCTAGCGACCAGGATGTCATCCAGGTACACAAAGAGGAAAGGCAGGTCCCGCAACACTGAGTCCATGAGGCGCTGGAAGGACTGCGCAGCGTTCTTAAGCCCAAACGGCATGCGCAGGAACTCGAACAGTCCGAACGGAGTTGTCACAGCCGTTTTGGGGACATCAGCGGGATGGACGGGCACCTGGTGGTATCCACGGACGAGGTCCACCTTGGAAAAGATCACTTTCCCAGCCAGGTGGGCGGAGAAATCTTGGATATGAGGGACCGGGTAGCGGTCCGGTGTTGTTGCGTCATTGAGCCGACGGTAGTCACCACATGGACGCCACCCACCGCCAGGCTTAGGCAGTATGTGGAGGGGTGAAGCCCACGGGCTGCTGGAGCGCCGGATGATGCCGAGGCGCTCCATGTTCTCAAACTCCACCTTGGCAACAGAGAGCTTGGTCGGGTCGAGGCGCCGAGCTCGGGCGTGCACCGGCGGGCCGTTGGTGACGATGTGGTACTCAACCCCATGTTTGGTCGTAGATGACGAGAATGTGGGCTGAGTGAGGTCAGGGAACTCGGAGAGAAGATGGAGAAACACGTCCTCATTGGAGAGCATGCTGGACAGCCTGACGGAGCCTGTATCGCTGAGTGCACACGCGTGTGAAGCGAAGGTGACGGCGTCAATCAGGCGTCGATTCCTGACGTCCACCAGCAGCCCATGAGCACAAAGAAAATCTGCACCGAGGAGGGGAAATGCCACGTCGGCGGTGACAAAATCCCAGCTGAACCGCTGTCCGTTAAAACACATGTCAATGTGCCTCGTGCTGTACGTACGGATAGAGCTGCCGTTAGCAGCTTCCATGGGAGGGCCGTGAGTGCCCGACAGGGCGTCCACACTCGATGCAGGTGCGACACTCCTCTGCGCCCCAGTGTCGCATAGGAAACGCCGCCAAGAGACGGAGTCTCGCAGGAAAAGTAGCCTGTTGTCCTCCACGCCGACGCCCATGGCCACTAGTGAGCCATGGCGTTTCCCGACGAGCTGAAATTGCACGGGGAGGTGCACTTTTTCGCCTTGGCCCCAAACTTTGCATGGTAAAAGCACAGGCCGGGCTCCTGTCGCCGACCTGGGGTTACCGCGGCGACCACCATGGAGTGGTGGCGTGTCGGGGTGGGCAGGGGTGAGCGCGGACGCACAGTGCTGCTGTTGGCTGGCCAGGAAGAACTTGTCAGCTTCTTCAGCTAGCTCGCGGCAATCGGTAATGCTGGGGTTAGCCAAACCGGTCCGCACAGTTGTCGCAGAAATAGTTGTACAAAGAGGAAATCAGGTGTGTGCGCCGGTCCCAGCAGATTCAGCATTTTGTCCATGAGCTCGGATGGCTTGCTGTCACCCAAGCCTTGCAGAGAAAAGAGACGGTGGGCCCTCTCGGCGTCGGAAAGTTCAAAAATCTTCAAGAGGTGGTCTTTGAGCCCCTTGTATTTGTCTGCCGCCGGAGGATTTATAAGGAGACTCACCACTCTAGTTGCAGTCGAACACCCGAGTGCCGATACCATGTAGTAGTATTTAGTAGCATCATCTGTTATTTTGCGGATAGCAAACTGCGCTTCCGCCTAGGCGAACCATGTCGTTGCCGATGACTCCCAGAACTCTGGCAATTTGAGAGAAACCGCGTTGATTTCGTCAACCATTTTCGATCGAAAGATTGTCTCTGATAACTACCAAGAGACAAACGTCAGGGTCACCAGTGTAGAGGAGCTCAAGCAGGAGTCGGGACAACTTTCTCTTTCGGCTACACAATGTGCACCATTTATTCCTTCCACCATTACAACAACAACAAAAAACCCGCGCAGCGGAAGTGTGTCACTGTAAACCCGAACCGAGGAAACAGCAGCTGTAAACTAACGTTCCTACTAGTTCAATAAGGGGAATTATGTAGCCCCATAACCACTACAGTATGAAGCCCTCCCATCCTTAACCACGTTGTTAAAATCAGTAAAAAGGTCTTTGTAATAGAGAAGATGAACATGAAGTTTGGTTTATTTCCACAGTTGCGCTACCCTCTTGACATTTACACTGGAAACAACAAATGCTGTCATTTAACCATGGGGATGAATTGATGGAGGGAACAAGTCTCATTTTACTAGGAGCCATTTAATCCAAAATGGCAAAAAAATGTAAAGGGGTGGATCAGAAAATCAACATCAGCGTAAGAAGACAACACTGCACTTGGGTCAAAAGCTGCAGAAAACTGCTCGGCTGAGAGTCGATATAAGATGCGAGTGCAATTTAAGCCACACATTTACTGGCAAGAGAATGTTAATTAAAGGACAGGTTGAACAAAACACATTCATGGTCAGTAGCATTCAGCTCCTCAGAGCAAATATAATCTATAGTTAAATCAAGTGTAAAAACAAGTCCAAAGTATAACCCCTAATGTGTGTGGGACAAGACACATGTTGAACAAAATTAAGACTCAGTGACATTTAGAAAATCAGCAGCAAAGTGACAAGAAATGTCACTGACATGAATATTAAAATCACCAACCATAATAAATCTGTCCAACCTAATGATAGAGGATTAAAAAAAATCACTGAACTCAGACATAAAAGAAATATTAGAATCGGGGGGTCGGTAAATTAAAATACAATAAAATGGATATAAACGAACAACTTTGGTCATCTGCAGTTCAAATGAGGAGAAAGCCCCAGTGCTCATCGTACGATTTGAAAAATAGTTCCTGAAAACCATGGCGAGTCCTCCATCCCGGCCCGAAATCCTGGTAGTGCTGATAAAAGTACAATCCAGCGGGCACAGTTCAACCGGAGGAGGGCATATTCCATGCTCCTCTGCCAAGTCTCAGTCAGAAACAGAAACTGGAAATCGAAGCATTTTGAGATGAATAAATCGTTCATTAAGAAGGCTTTATTCCCAATCAGCGCCATCCTGAAGGGCACAGACTCAAGCCAAAGGCCACAAATACCGAGAGTCTGATCCGCTGTGCACAGCAGAACTTCTCACCGGGGGAAGGCCCTGTCTGCGTTAGAAAGGTTCTAAAGGGTGTGCGTGTAGCTCACCATGAATACTGCCTCCCATTGTGGAGCGGAACTTTCCTCGTTCTCCAGGACAGCATCGAACCTGTTTAAGGGACGAACCAAAAACCAGCATGAGGATTACCGTAGAAGTTAAGGAAGAGTTCGATTATATTTTTCTCCTGTCCCTTGAAAGACCTGTTGTGTTCGTGTGCGTCCAGAGAAATAAACACACACACACACACACAGAGACACGCACACACGCCTGCTTGCAAATAAACATCTTTGAGGATAACAACTATGCATTGCCGATGTACCACAGTGGTCACATACTCCCAACCAGCTACAGTTACAGTCTGAGCTATCAATCCTCCACTACATATGGTCATTCGAGCCGGATGGAGTGACCGCTGTGGAGAGGGAAGATGTTTCCATATAGAAGTGAAGCAACGCAGCCGGCTGATACCCAACCCAGACGTCAGATACATCCACCAGCCTGGGTCGCTGACTATGACGTCTCTCTGCCTGCCGTCGAGGACTTCCCCTTGCTGCTCAGTTGTATCAGGTCTTGTGGAGAGGTCACACCATCTGACAGAGCCACCAGTCTGCACACATACACTCACCGGCCACTTTATTAGGCACACCCGTCCAACTGCTCGTTAACGCAAATTTCTAATCAGCCAATCACATGGCAGCAACTCATTGCATTTAGACATGCAGACATGGTCAAGACGATCTGCTGCAGTTCAAACCGAGCATCAGAATGGGGAATAAAGGTGATTTAAGTGACTTTGAACGTGGCATGGTTGTTGGTGCCAGACGGGCTGGTCTGAGTATTTCAGAAACTGCTGATCTACTGGGATTTTCACGCACAACCATCTCTAGGGTTTACAGAGAATGGTCCGAAAAAGAGAAAATATCCAGTGAGCGGCAGTTCTGTGGGCGAAAATGCCTTGTTGATGCCAGAGGTCAGAGGAGAATGGCCAGACTGGTTCGAGCTGACAGAAAGGCAACAGTAACTCAAATAACCACTCATTACAACCGAGGTATGCAGAAGAGCATCTCTGAACGCACAACACGTCGAACCTTGAGGCAGATGGGCTACAGCAGCAGAAGACCACACTGGGTGCCACTCCTGTCAGCTAAGAACAGGAAACTGAGGCTACAATTCGCACAGGCTCACCAAAATTGGACAATAGAAGATTGGAAAAACGTTGCCTGGTCTGATGAGTCTCAATTTCTGCTGCGACATTCGGATGGTAGGGTCAGAATTTGGCGTCAACAACATGAAAGCATGGATCCATCCTGCCTTGTATCAACGGTTCAGGCTGGTGGTGGTGGTGTAATGGTGTGGGGGATATTTTCTTGGCACACTTTGGGGCCCCTTAGTACCAATTGAGCATCGTGTCAACGCCACAGCCTACCTGAGTATTGTTGCTGACCATGTCCATCCCTTTATGACCACAGTGTTCCCATCTTCTGATGGTTACTTCCAGCATGATAATGCGCCATGTCATAAAGCTCAAATCATCTCAGACTGGTTTCTTGAACATGACAATGAGTTCACTGTACTCAAATGGCCTCCACAGTCACCAGATCTCAATCCAATAGAGCACCTTTGGGATGTGGTGGACTGGGAGATTTGCATCATGGATGTGCAGCCAACAAATCTGCAGCAACTGCGTGATGCTATCATGTCAATATGGACCAAACTCTCTGAGGAATGTTTCCAGTACCTTGTTGAATCTATGCCACGAAGGATTAAGGCAGTTCTGAAGGCAAAAGGGGGTCCAACCCGGTACTAGCAAGGTGTACCTAATAAAGTGGCCAGTGAGTGTTATATCACCTTCTCCATTAACCCCACTGCTAGGCCCCCTTGATGACCAGAGACATGAGGACTTCCACTCCAGCCGACAGACAGAGAGTGTATATCAGGGCCCTCAACTCACCATCCCAGGCTTCAGTAGGGGGGGCCCGCGTGAGTTTGCCAGGCTAAAGATCTCCCTGGAGAACCTTCTCCCTAGGGACGCGACAAAGAGGTTTAAATATCAGATACTGGTAGACCACCTGAAATTTGAAGACACACTGCTCATTGCAGACTTGTATACAAACTCCACCCAGCCCTATACTGACACCATGGCCTCTTTAGCAGAGCGTTATGGGCAACCCCACCAGCTTTTGGCATTAAGATGTATCACAGACCTAATGGGGCACCTAACATCCGTAGCCATGACACAGCTGCCTTTAAAAGAGTTGCCCTCAGAGTGAGAGCCTTGGTTGGCATGCTCGACCAGCTGGGAGAGCATATTGAGGTTCAGCGTGGTTCCCACATCACTAGGCTGATGTCCAAGCTCCCACAATACATGCGGGCTGAGTTTATCAGGTATTTGTACCCCCTCCACATCCTTTTCCCTACTCTGCTAGACTTAGCTGACTGGCTGGAGTTTGAGCTGAAGATCCAAGAATATGGTTATGAGGCTCAGCACAGAGGGGGCGAAGAGAGCACAGAGGCAAAGAAGGAGATACGAAAGGATTCAAAGGCTGGTAGGCCAACCACAGTCCTCCATGGGGCTAAACAGACTTCAGACGACCCTGTCGTCCCAGAATCCTCATTCACCAGGGCCAGTCCACAAAGTAAAGTTGTCCTGTCATGCTCATACTGCGCAGATGACCAGCACTTCCTGAAACAGTGCACTAATATCAGTCAGCTTACCACTGAGCAGCGGAGTACATGGGTTAAGAGTAACAGACGGTGCTGGCATTGTGGCCGCTCTCACCAGGCCGCACAGTGCAGACTGAAGGCCCGGTGTAAGAGGGCAGACATCTGGAGGCTCTCCATGACCTCAACACTAAGCCAACCCCAGAGAACACCTCATGTCTAGTGAGTACCGCCAATAAAGTGCTTTACCTGGATAGGAAGTCTGGTTGCAGTCAGGTGCTCCTGAAGGTGGCCAAGGTTGTGCTACATAATGGAGATCAGGCCATGGAGACCTACGCAATACTAGACGATGGATCAGAGTGGACCATGCTCCTTCCGGCTGCTGCTAAGGAGCTAAAACTTCAAGGGGAGCCAGAGACCTTGCCTTGAGGACTGTGTGCCAGGATGTCAGAGTTCTGCATGGTATTTCCGTCTCTCTTTCAATTTCTCCTGCCAGTCACCACCAAAAGACTTTCCAGAGGAACTTCACTGCCAATCAGCTGGGACTGGTGGAGCACTCAAAACCCGTCCAGATGCTCCGGCGCAAATATAACCACCTGAAAGGCCCCCCCTGCAAACGCTGGATTGCATCCGTCCCATGGTCCTCATTGGGTCTAAATACATCCATCTAATTATCCCAGTTGAGCCTGTCCATCTGGGACCCCCTGGAGGACCAGCGGCTCTGAAGACCAGGTTGGGCTGGACCACCCAGGGGCCCGCCAGAGTCAGCCGCCAGCAGCTCCAGCCAAAGCAGTGTCTGCATATAGCCATACAGTCACGCTCAATGAGCTCCTTCATCATGTGGAGAAGCGATGGCAACTGGATGTGTTGCCCTGCATGAGTGAAAAGATGCTGCACCCATTGCTTGTATTTTGCTTTAGCAGTTACAGCAGCACGACACGTGTCTATGGCCTTTTCTAATGTAAGATGTGGTTCTCTTAAAAGTCTCTCTTTCAGGCGCTGGTCATTCATACTGAACACAATCTTGTCTCTGATCATGTCATTTTCCAAGAAACCAAATTCACAGTCTTTACTCTTTTACCCGAGCTCTGTCACATTATTTCTGACATAGGGTGCACCCAAAACTGATGTCTTTCAAACACTGTTTTTCTTAGGCTGACAATAGGCTCTGAAAGCTGCTGGAATTTATTCTACAGTCTCTTCTTCAGCATAGTCAATATCAAGTGTATTATACACTTCGAGAGCTTCCACGCCTAGTGCGCGCAGTAAAATAGCTACTTTTACCTTTCCTTCCTTACGATCTGCACCGGTCATGTATATTTGAGAGCGCTGTTCCCATCGTCTCCAATTTTCTCCCAAGTTGCCTGTCAGCACTTGCGGCGACGGTAACGTAAACTGGTCCATCTTCAAACGGTGGCTCACCTTTCCTTGTCTGTATGCCGTACACGCAAGCTTAGCTTTTAGCTAGTAGAAAACTCCGTTGTCTCTCGATTCAACATGGTGTCAGAAGTCGGTCCAGTTCATCATTTTGAACTGGACCGACTTCTGACACCATGTTACGGTTTTACATGACCGGAAGACTCGACTTAGCTGATGAATACAGAGACTTGACTTTGACTTTATGAGATAACTTTATTAACGACAACCGTGCTGCATACACATACACTGGACGCATGGCCGAACGAATCACTAAGAGTTACTCCACCTCCACATCAACTTCCGTAGTAGTATCAGTGCGCGGCACTATATACAACACCATTAACTTTTAACTTTTCACAAGACTACATTTTCTGATTACCTAAAACAAGAATTTTAATAACTTATCTGTTACTCCAAGCCTCGACCCAACCACCTCCCAAGCACTCGTTTCAGGATTTATGTCCCGGTAAATTTTAACATGTGAATTGTCTAGCTCCGGGTAGTCCACCACCACCAAAATAAAAACGCTCCCCCACCCCCCCTTCTCACCTCGATGTGAAATTGATCTCATTGGATAAATAAGACTGCCATGTTGACTGGTCAATTCCATTAAAAAAAAAATCCTGCCCTGCCGCCTCAAAAATTGAATATTGTAACGTGTACGGATAAATAGACTCGCTAGCCCTCGGCTAACGGGTCGGGCCCTTTAGTCTAGTTAACGTTGTCGCCCGTGGCGCGGGAGATCCGGGTTCGCATCCAAGCTGGCATTTCTTTGTCTTTCTTTCTTTGCTTCTTTCTTTCCCCTTCACACACTATGTACCATCTGAAAAAAGGGTTATCAGCGACACACAGTACCTGCTTTCACAAATCACTAGCAAATTCATAGAAGAATCAGACTTTATTCCAGTGTTAATGTCTGTAGATCAGTGTTAGTGTCTGTAGTAATGGCAGTGACAGGCATGGGGGCAAGTCCATGAATACTGGGATGGCATCCAGTGCTTTAGCTGTACCCCCGTCTTGTGTCACGGAGAGCATCCGATGTAAAACATTGCCAAATCCTTATGCGGATTGACAATACCATACCGGATCAGTTGAGGCCATCATTGGTGCTGTGCCCTCACAGGGTACTGATGGAAGCTATAAAATTCACTGTGGCGACCCCTTGAAAAACAGGGAACATGCCGAAAGAAGAATAACTTTGTGGCGGGGGGGGGGAGATACAGACCGGCCGCTGCGTGAATGCTCCTAAAATTACACATATTTGCATTAAAATGAGCTTTAGATCAATTGCAAACAAAAAAGTTATAAGATCTGAGGCGGAGCAGCCGCTCAGAGAGCAACCTTCAAGACTTTGGAAGCGGCGGGCCAGCCACTCGGGGAGTAAGCTTCAAGGCTTTGGAGGCGGTGGGGCAGCCGCTTGGAAAGCAAGGTTCAGAGGCAGCTGGGCAGCCACTCAGGTAGCAGGCTTCGGAGGCGGTGTGAGGGCCGCCGCTCGTGCTTTAGGACCAGACTTCGGAGGTGGCAAAAGGGCCTCTGTTCGGGGACCAGACTTTGGAGGCGGTGGAAGGGCTGCTGCTCAAGGTCCAGGCCTCTGCCACGTCCGAGGCCTGGTCCCTGAGCGGCGCACTTTAACTTAATTAGACACAGGAACAGGATTTAGCAATGGCGAGGATGATCCTCCTGAAGATGGAAGGCCTCCTGCCTTGTTTTCTAGTTGTGTCCGGAGATGAATTTCTCTCTGTGTTGCCAGCCGGCGCTTCAGAGGGCACCTTCTCTTTAAAGGTGACGCTGGCGCCTTCATTGCCGGCAGTCTTAGAGCTTCCTCTCTTTTTTTTGCAGCAGTTCTTAAAGCGATTTAACAAGCCATGTTTTGTTGTTGACGACTCTGGCCTGGGAGGTGTCTCTATTTTCAGATGCGTCTTCAGGGACCTCACCAAGGCATCAATGAATGCTTTGTCCCCGCTGTCCATGGCCGCCTCCATTACATCAGACCCAAATTCAGCCCACAGATCCCTCAGCACCGCCTTGTACACTTTTTTAATTTGAGGATCTGGTGGGTCGCTCATTTTCCTCTGAGACAGATGTTTGATCATCTGATCAATTACTTCAGATGATTCAGTGTTGTTTGTGGACTCGACCTTACTCTGCAGCCTCACAAGCAACCTCACAAGCAGCAGCGTTTTAATGTAGCTTAGAGACTCACTGCTGCTGTCGGAGGAAGAGTTCTCACCTCTCGTGTCCAACACAAGGAAATTGGCGAAGGACTTTTTGGAATCCTCAGGCCTTTCATTCCTCTCTTCCATGTGTGCTAGACCCCATCTTGCTCCTGCTCTGATCCTTGCAGTGTTCCACCACTCTGGCTTTTTGACCTTTTTTTCATCCTGTTCATCAGTCTCCTGTAACTCCCGCACAAGCCAGACTTCAGCCTGGTTTAGGAAGCGCCGTACAGCTCCCTCTGTTATGGCATACAATAAAAAAGACAGGGAGCCAAGCTCAGCAGTGTCATTTTTGCTCTGTGAGTGCAAAATAACGCTGTCCGACAGGCAACGTCCAATGGGTACCACGGGAGTCAGATACTGGCTTTCATCCATGATGAGGTCATAGATCCCTGAAGTGAGGTCTCCTGAAAGGCTCTGCAGCTCACTGCTGGAGATGGATGTTTTTCTTCCACATCCATACTGTGAACTGAGGTGTTTCTCAACCTGACTGGTGATAAACTTCTCGACAGCCTTCAATTTTTCATCAAAGGCCGTGATAGGAGGGGCTGATCTGCACCTGACTTTAAAGATGTCACCATGGAGTTCGGATGAGTTGGCTGTGGATCCCGGCTGGCTCATCAACTCCTCATGGGCTGTCTGTGACCTGTGTGACTGGCTCAGATAGGCTATGGCCTCTGAAATCTGTTCTGTGGAGCCCACTATCACACAGCTCTTAGGTTGGCCAGAGGCCTGTTTATGGCCTTTGGGTGGCACCTTCACACACCTTCTGAAGGCTTCCATCAAGCGACACATATTTTGCTTAGCAATCTGCAAAAAGGGTTTTCTTGATTTCACCTGAATTACAGAATGCTCTGACAGCGAGGACTTAGTGTCTGATTGGGGAAGTTCAGCATGCAGTCTGTTGTGACTCAACACATATTCAGCAGAGCTGGAAAACGTGCCGGCTCTCTGCAGCTCGTCGCTGTCCGGCACGATGTCCTCATTGACAGGTTTTGAAACCCCCCTTCCAGCGGTTACGGATTTCTCTGTTGAGGCAGAAGTGGCTACATGTACATGGCCTTTTGTCCAGTGCCACTTTGACTTTTCCAGCCACCTTTTAATAAAGGCTCCCATTGAAGCTGACATTCTGCAGAGTGAGTGGGAGCATGTAAAGCACCCACTCATGTAAACAATCGGTACACCTGTCTCTATACCCGGTGTCTGCAGGGCTTCAGAAATGACTGAATTTACTTTCTGAGCTGCTGCCTTGGCAACTAGCCTGTTCACCTCAACTGATAATTTGTTAAATTCCTCATCCAGTTGCATAATATCAGCCACAGGCACTAGAACATTACCCAGGCTCTTCTGGACCTCTTCTTCTGTGATAGTGAGATGATCAATCTCACCTGTACTAGCTTGGGACCTTTCAAATGACATAAATAAGAGAAAAAAAATCATGAGCAAACGGATCTACTTATATCAGGTCTAATACAAGGCATTATGCATTTCACTGCATAAGAAATGTTTGAAGCTCTGATGCTACAGAATGGTGAGCTGTTCACAATGAAGGAAGTTACTGATGATTATCACATTTTATATATTTAGCCTTTCAATCTATCAACACCAACATTATTATTTTTAAAATAAGTTCATTGTTTTGTTTTACAAAATATCTAATGTGTTGCATGTTAAAGTTACATGTAACAATAATTATATAAGTAATATGGTAATTAAATATAATAATAAAAATGATAATCAAAGTTAAAAGTAGTTGATTGTACTCTGCATAATACTACAAATGTATACGGAGTAACCAAGCAGAGGGACATTTGAAAAGTAGTATTCATTAAAACAGGCTCGTTGATCTGAAGCTTTCAGAGCACATTATTGTAAATGTGTGTTTTGGCTTTTCTGTGTGGACTTACAATGCTGCAGATGAGCCTGGTCTAACCGTTGGGACATTCCCATTCATCCGAATGTATTCCTGGACCCTGGGTAGGATGGTTTCTAGGACTGCTGTTGCTGTAGCCTGGACTATGTCCATGGACAAGCCCGCCAAGTGGGCCATCAATTCAGGGTCCATGGTGTCTTCAAGCATCATCTTCCATTGTCTATACAACAAAAATACATTTACATTAATATTCATCTGTATTATAACGTGCACGGATAAGTAGACGCGTTGGCCCTAGGCTTACGGGTCGGACCCTTTAGTCGACTGGTTAACGTTGTCGCCTGTGGTGTGGGAAATACGGATTCGCGTCCCGGCTGTGGCGGTTTTCGGCTGCCCCCCGAACTCGATACATTTAAAGGGTCAGACCTGTTAGCCAAGGGCTAATGTGTCTAGTTATCCGTGCAAGTTACAGTATGTTATGACTTTCATGTAATGTTTTTCTCCTGTTCAACTAGTTTTTACTTATAAAACGTCAAACGCAACAATAAACCGAAAAGCAGCACTTACTCTGCACTGAGACCGGCCAAAAATTGTTCGACGATCAGATGGAGTTCATCCATGTTGACAGTTTTATCCATAACGTTTTTCATCGCTAAACAGCCGGCAGAGCTCTGCGTTCCTTTCTCTTCGACGTCAAACTCGAAATGAGCGGAGCCACGCCTACGGCGCATTTTATACACGCGGAGTCTCCTCCCACACACCGCAAAGATTCGAGAACACCAAAACGTCACCCTGATTAAAGAGACAGTACACCAATTTGGCTGCAAACAGGAAAGGGTTGCATCACTACTCTAGCTTCACCGGAAATGCGTTACCCTCATCACCACGCCCCTTTTTCGGAAAAAAAATCCCACGTTGACGGGGTAACAGTCAGCGTCCGGTAAATGTGGATATAGTGGTGTTGCATTGCCGAGTGGCGCCACAGGGTGGCTCCTCCTTTTGTCTTGTTGTGGCGTACTGGAGTATTGCCGAGTGTAGCGCTGTTTCGACCGACGTCCGCGATAATGAACTTTCACCGTAACAAACTGGTACAAGTTATAATTTTCATGTTTTACTGTTCATGTATGATCGGTGAAAATAGTGCCGTGGAGACCTGGCATTGTATGGCGGATGTATGTACAACAGGATAAAGTAGCAGTGTGGAAATCCCCATCTCGACTCAGCTAACCAGCTATCTCGGGGCTCTTGCTAACTAGCCACATGCTGCTAGCTCTCTCCACCTACAACAGACCAACGTTATAACGGCAACATACCCCATTGCATATAATAAACTTTGATTACTGGAATATATTTTATTCTTGTCATTAAATTAGGAACTGTAATTAGTTCACTGGGTGATGGGGTTACAGTGGTGGAAGCGCAGGGTCACAATCTGGCCCTCTGGTAGTGAAGATAAACATTTTTTTGTGACCCTCTCTATCATCAAAGTTGCCCATCCTTGTTCTATGTTTTAATTATGTCTTGTGATTTTTTTTAAATTTTATTCTGACTGTTTTACCTTATTCTGTAAAGCAGAGCGGGTCTGGTGCTTGGTTTTTTTTTAAATCTTTTTTCATGTGACTTCGCTCAGTGTCACCCAAAGTTTGTGCTGTGTGTTTTCTGCATGTGTGTATTGTGTATCTGTGAGACTCTGCGTGTGATTGAGAAATTGTTTCTTTGCATTTTTTTTATTCAACTCATTTCTTCCTATTTTTTCTCCCTTTTCAAGGTTTTTTTTTTTAGGGAGTTGTTCCTTATCCGATGTGAGGGTCTAAGGACAGGATGTTGTGGTGCAAGGTAAATTTGTAATTTGTGATATTGGGCTATACAAATAAAGTTTACTTGATTTGACTAATCAGTAAGGGTCAAGCAGATGATCAAAATGTTTACATGCTTTTTCTGTGTGTGTGTGTGTGTGTGTGTGTGTGTGTGTGTGTGTGTACTGTAATTCTGCAGATGCTTCTGGTAAGGGACACAGACTGCAAACAGGAAAGGGTTGCATCACTACTCTAGCTTCAAATGCTCGTTTCAAAACTGCCCCAATACAAATAAACAAATAACTGAGTTGTTCAGCAAAATGGCTTTTATTCCTCTTCTTACTTACGTTGTGCAATTTTTTTTGTGGAAAGCAATGCCCTGGAAAACAAAGCATAAATACAGGTCACGTCCTTTCACACCAAGGTCAAATGTAAGGGCCCTTGCACGTGGAATGCTAACACATAGAATAGACAGCAAGTCAGCAATGTCTAAGATAAAACTAGCTGAGAATAAGTTATTTGTCAGTGTGGATTGTAAGGTTCCTGAATTGTTATATCATCTTTTTTTCTTTTTAATCATTTGAAATCTGACAAGCTGGTAGTACAGATAACAGTGAAATCTTGTTACTGCTTTCAATTTTGTTTGTTTTTTTCCCAACCTACTTTTGTCTTTTTTGAAACATATATATCAGCCATACAACAATATTAACAAAAAAGGCCATTTAAAAAAATAAAAACATACGCGGATTAACAAACATGCAGTTGTACAAAGGAAAGGCCCAAGGCTTATCTCATTGTGATAGGCTACAAAGACAGACATAGAAACAAGATAGTGAATAAATATGACTTATTCCATTTGGAGTTACATTCAGGAAGGTGGTGGTGGTGGTGGGGGGGTTAAAACTTAGCTCTAATGTAATCCTTAAATGGTTTTCGAATTCTCTCAAAGTTATCAGAGGAGCCATGCATTGTGAATCTCAATTTCTGAAGTTTGAGATGCTGCATCACCTCCCTCAGCCACTGAGTCCAGCTCGGTGGATGAGGAGTCTCCCAGTGAGGAAGGATCAATCTCTGTGCCAACAAAGTGACAAATTTTGTTATTTTGAGTTTAGTTCCAGAAAGGCTATCATTTATCTCTCTTACCATGCCAAAAATAACTATCATAGGGTCTGGCTGAGTTACCATTTTGAAAACGTCGGATAGAGTTTTGAAGATTGAACTCCGATAAGTGGACAGATTAAGAAATTGCCAGAATGGGCGTCCGGGTACCGTAGCGGTCTGTTCCTTTGCCTACCAACACAGGGATCTCCAGTTCGAATCCCCGTGTTACATCCAGCTTGGTCGGTCATCTCTACAGAAACAGTTGGTCGTGTCTGCGGGTGGGAAGCCGGATGTTTGGTATGTGTCCTGGTCGCTGCATCAGCCCCTCCTCTGGTCGGTCGGGGTACCTGTTCAGGGGGAAGGGGAACTGGGGGGAATAGCGTGATCCTCACACGTGCTATGTCCCCCTGGCGAAACTCCCCACTGTCAGGTGAAAAGAAGCAGCTGGTGACTCAACATGTATCGGAGTAGGCATTTGGTAGTCTGCAGCCCTCCCCGGATCAGCAGAGGGAGTGTAGCAGCGACCGGGACGGCTCAGAAGACTGGGGTAATTAGCCGGATACAATTGGGGAGAAAAACTGGTAAACCCCACCCCACCCCCAAAAAAATTGCCAGAATGAGTGTGCTAGAGAGGCGGGTGACAGTCTGCATCTGTCACAGGTAGAATCTATATCCGGGAGCATTTTAGAGAGTTGGACTTTAGTGTAATGAAGGCGATGCAGCACCTTGAATTGAATGAGGCCATGCCGGGCACAGATTGAGGATGCACCCCCTCTAGTGCTTTTCTCCACCATTCAGCCATAAAAGCCATTCCCAATCCCCCTCCCATGCAGTCCTTAGAGTCTCCATTGATGGGTTTTGTAAATTAGACAAGAAAGTACAAATAAATGATATTGCACCACTTTTTGACGGTTTAAAGGAAAACAGATTCCATGGGTGATTCCTCAGGCAAATTGGGAAAGGACAGTGTATTGGCTTTAATATAACTACACACCTGGAGGATGCTGAAAAAATGGGTTTGGGTAAATTAAATTTATTTGTTATTTTGTCAAGGGTAGGAACTATTTTATCTATAAATATGGCCTTCCATGTTGTCTATGGCATTCCGTTTCCAAATATCAAAAGAGTTATCTGGACGGGGGAAAAGAGGTGGCTAGGACAAACGGGCAAGCGGAGAGCCATTTTGCCATCCACTTTTTTCTAATAGTAGATTGTATTTTCAAAGACTGTGTTTCAATGGGATTGTTTGATTGTCCTCAGTAGATCTGTTTGAGGGCACCATCTGTGTGGCTCTAAATACAGCCCTCTCTCACTTGGAAAGACCCAACACCTACATCAGGATGCTCTTTGTTGATTACAGCTTGGTGTTTAACACCATCATACCAAACAGACCAGCTGATCGACAAACGCCATAAACTAGGAGTAACTCCCTCCATACGCAATTGGATACTAGACTTCCTCACCAACCGCCCCCAGACTGTAACACTGGGCAAGCACACATCCTCAACCCTCATCCTGAGCAACGGCATCCCCCAGTGTAGTATGCTGAGCCCCCTTCTTTATGGACTGATCACACATGACCATCAACCCATCCACAACTCAAACACTATTGTTAAGTTCGCGGATGATACTGCAGTCATCTGGCTCCTAACAGACAGCGACGATGCGACATACAGGGAGGAGGTTCATAACCTGACAACATGGTGTGCTAACAACAATCTGGTCTTAAACACCAAAAAAAGACAAAGGAGATTATCATGGACTTTAGGACTTCCAGGAAGATCACACACAGTCCTCTCCACATCAACACAGAGGCTGTGGAGAGAGTCCCCAGCTCCAGGTTCCTGGAAGTCACCATCACATAGGACCTCTCCTGGGCTGACAATGCCTTTATTTTCTGAGGAGGCTAAGGAGAGCCAACCTCCCCCAAAAAGCTGCTTGTCAACTTTTATAGATGCTCCGTCGAGAGCATCTTAACAAACTGCATGACAGCCTGGTACAGCAGCTGTACCAAAGCTGACAAAGAAAAAAAAGCCCTCCAGTGTGTTGCAGAAACGGCACAGGACATTGTTGGCGTTGAGTTGCCTTCACCAGAACATCTTCACAGCACTCGCTGTGTGAGAAAGGCTAAGAACATCATAAAAGACATTACACACCCTGGACACCATCTGTCTCAGCCCCACCCATCAGATAGGCACTTCAGATCAATCCACACATGCACAAAGAGACTGAAAAACAGCTTCTTTCTAAAAGTTGTAGCCCTAAAGAACTCAGACATCTACTCAGTCCAACGAGACTGATATGCTGCCTCCATTGGGCACGTGCAATATTTACTCCTGTCTCTTTAAGCCACTTCATATCTGCCCACCGCACCTTTACCGATGTTGCTTCATGACAATTTGTGACTGCAGGGTTGAGTACTGTATTTATTCTATTAAATAAAGCTTTGGGTCTATGGGCGTGTTTCAAGATGATATCCAAAAAATATTTGGATCTTTCTGCTCTGACACACTGTCAGTATTTAGCAAGACAGTATCTCAGATGCTGGTAAGACACATGGAGTTTATCTTTTTTTTCCATTTATGATCTGCTTTCCTACATTCCTGCCTAGTCGCACGAGTTATGGAGTTAAACCAGGGCTGAGCTTTGATTTTAGCTTTTCTAACTGCGTAAGGGGCAGTTGAGTCGAGAATATTGGACCGAGTGCAACTGAATACTGTGACCAGTTCTTCTGTGCCAAGACCAGAAGGGGGAGCTTTAATGAGAGCAGAGGAGAAGGCGTCTCAGAATCAGAAACACTTGGTCATTTCATTTCACGCACTTGCGCACATGAAATGAAAGAAAATATCATTTCTCCAAGCCCACAGCAATGCAACACAGACAAAAACATATCCAAAAACTACAAGAACACGTATATCCAAACTAACACATCTACCTAAAAAAAAAAAATCCCTGAACGAATGCCAGCCAGGATGATGGATGGAATTGTCGGTTTGCATGGCCCAGTTTTCACATCCTGTCAGACCGCACTCGGTGTTTCCTCTTCGGGCCCAGCTCCAGACAGGGCCGTGGTCCCTGGGCCCAGAGGACACAGCAGACCAAGCTCCCTCAGCCGATCTAACACTAGCTCTCCCAGCCAGACACCTTCCCCGCACTCCACATGATGACACTAAAAAAACAGTCAAGGCTAGGCGAGGCCGCCACCAGACTGCCCTCGGTGTTATCGGAACTGCCGGTTTGCATGGGCTAGCAGTTAGCTTAGCCTGCCCCGCTTCTGCGTCCTGTCAGACCACCCTCAGTGTTACCTCTTTGGGCACAGCTCCAGACAGGGCCATGGTCCCTGGGCCCAGAGGACACAGCAGACCAAGCTCTCTCAGCCGATCCAGCGCCAGCTCTCCCAACCATCAAACAAAGACAAACTTAGATGCAGACGTGGACAGACACTGCATGGACGGTGCTGGGTGAGGCCGCCGCAAACGTGAATTCGCGCTGCCATCTTCCCACACTGGTACTGGGTGAGGCTGCTACAAGCGTGAATTTGCACTGCCATCCATACCTCAGAACTGCCGGACAGTGGAAGGGCTAATATACCTGGAAGTTTCCTAGCAGACAGGGTTTAATAGTCTGGGAGAGAAGTGAGGAGGAAAACATAATGGGCCAATGGTTAGATGGACTGACATTGTTTATCTGGACATTGGGGACCGCAATACCAAAAGCTAAAATAAAGTCAAGAGTATGATCACGTACGTGAGTAGGACCCATGACTGGAGGAGTCAATTAAATGAAGCAAGTCCCAAGCAAGTGGGTTTGATGGACAGCAAATACGAATGTTAAAATCACCTAAAATTAAAATGTTATCAGATTTAGTAACCATAAAAGACAAAAAGTCAGAGAATTCATCAATAAAAACCTTGCTGAATATAGGGGGTCTGTATATAAGTGCACAATTTACTGGAATTGACTGTTTCAGTCTTACACAGCAGTAATTCAAAACTTGCATAAGCATTAGTCATATTCATTAGCGGTCTATTCCGTTGCCTACCAACATGGGGATCGCCGGTTCGAATCCCCGCGTTACCTCCAGTTAGTCGGGCATCCCTACAGACACAATTGGCCGTGTCTGCGGGTGGGAAGCCGGATGTGGGTATGTGTCCTGGTCGCTGCACTAGCACCTCCTCTGGTCGGTCGGGGCGCCTGTTCGGGGGGGGGGGGACTGAGGGCAATAGCGTGATCCTCCCACGCGCTACGTCCCCCTGGCAAAACTCCTCACTGTCAAGCGGCTGGTGATTCCACATGTATCAGAGGACACGTGGTAGTTTGCAGCCCTCCCCGGATCGGCAGAGGGGGTAGAGCAGCAACCAGGATAGCTCGGAAGAGTGGGTAATGGATACAATTGGGGAGAAAATTGAGGAGAAAAGGGGGGGGGTTAAAAAAAACCCAAACATAGTAATATCTCGCATTTTCTATGTTACCTGGGAGCCCATATTATTTACTTACAAAACAGTCATCTTAAATCTCAAGACGAAATTAAATTGAAGAGAAGTTGGATAGGTCAGATCTCTCCTTTTTTTCAATAAATCAACGGGGTAGGTTCCTTGATGTCAGCATGCAACAATGTCCCTATACCTTTTTCTGACCATGCATCAGTTTCCATGAATGTACACTTGTCAGGTCGTATCAGTGGGCCTTTACCTTGGCGTCTTAATACCTGTCCTCTCTCTAGTGAGGACTTTGACACCTTTGTCTGTCGACAAATAAGACTTCTTTTTGAGTATCACTAATCCCCCCCTGGCATTTCACCCTCGGTTTTATGGGAGGCACTGAAGGCATTTCTTAGACGGGAAATAATATATGGTGCACATCAGAATAAATTACGAAGGAAGCGACTCGATTTCTTAAAACGACGACTCACTCAATTGGATGTGGATTATTCTTTATGTCAAACTCCACACGTGTAGAAAGAACGTATCGCCCTACAGCCTAAATATGATGCCATTATGTCTCAATATACCTACAAGGTCCAAATTTTATGAACAGAGATGGAGCTAGCAAGCTATTAGCACATCGTCTATGTCATACCTGCTTTTCTCATCTCATTTCAAAGCTCAAAACTGACTCGGGTATAACAACTGATCCCCTGGAAATCAATAAGGCATTCAAGGAATTTTATACTTCACTTTACTCATCTGAACACTCAACCCTTACTGACTTTAATAGGTTTTTTTTAATGTAATCAATCTTCCCACATTTGGACAGAGGATAGCTGGGGAATTAGGAGAAGGGAAAAAAAACAAAAAAAAAACGATTTCAGCTAAAGAGCTCGAAATGGCTGTGGCTTCATTACAAAGTGGGAAATGTCCTGGGCCTGATTGCTATCCCTCAAGAGTTTTACAGGAAATTTTTGGCACAAATTGGCTCCCCTTCTTATTGAGATGTTTAATGAATCTTTTAACTCAGGCTGCCTCCCAGAGACACTAACCCAAGCCTCCATTTCTTTAATTCTTAAGAAAGGAAAAAAAGATTCCTTGTCTTGTGCATCATACCGCCCAATTATTCTTCTAAACGTTGACTTTAAATTATGGTCTAAATTACCGGCCCAGCGGTTGGAATCTATCCTCCCCTCTATTATTTCCACTGACCAGACTGGGTTCATTCGAAATAGGCACTCATTTTTTTACCCTAGGCTTGTCACTGTAATTTATAATCCTCCCTCTGTCACAGAAGGTTGAATCGCTTCATCTGGACACAAGGTTTATTGAGGGAAACATTTCATCATTATCTGAGTGACCTCTTCAGTCTCAACTGACTGCAGGTATTCCCCAACCTTGTAAACAGCACAGCTGCATAATGATCGAAACCAACAATTGGTTTCACATGCAAATTGGTGTGACCATTAACTACACTTACAGTGGCCATGTGTACTTTTACAGAGGGTTGAGGAATAGCTGCAGTCACGGCATCAGTGGTGGTGGCAGAGGTTATAGGGTTGGGGGATACCAGCAGTCAGTTGAGACTGAAGAGGTCACATAGATGAGTGATGAAACGTTTCTCTCAATAAACGTTGTGTCCAGATGAACTGATTCAAATTTCTGTGATTTCCTCACCTGGATTATTGAGCATGCATATAGACATTTGTCCCTCTATCCCTCCCTCTGTCCTTAGCCCCCCCCCCCCCCATCTCAGGTTCCGAGATGGTTGTTCCCTCTTCACATAGATGGCCTCTTTGATTTCCCTTTCGAACCAGCGTCCCTCCCTGTCAAGGATGTGAAGTTCGAAAGCAGCAGCGACGCGGTGTTTGGAAAATACGCGTCTCAACTGTTCTGACACTCCCGCCACATACGGAATCACCACTGAGTTACGCTTAGGCAGCTGTTGTCCTTCTCTCTTTGATCGGCTGGTGCACTGTTTGGGTATCTTCCTGGCTAGCCACACTTAACCAGGGCCTGTTTAATGTTGGATTTTTCCCCTTCCCCGGCCGCTGTGTCAGTGGGGACGTTGTCAGCTTGGTGGTACAGCGTCCCGATGACTCCTCGTTTGTGCTTCAGTGGATGATAAGGGTCAAACCTTAAGTATTGATCAGTATCAAATGTCCCCCATCACCACGGTCTGTACCGGTTTAGGTCCGTCTGTCTTGGCTGAGGCAGTGGAAGACGAAGGCAAAACTCACATCCACACAAGTGGCGGGATTTCACAAATGCTCGTCGTTTACTTACTACGCATCAACCTTACCAAGCCCGGTTGTACGGCTACTATTTTATCATCCATGAACAAAACGGAGGCCACACGTAACCTAAACGTTGCTGTTGAGCTGAGAGGAAAAATAAACAGGAGCTCGGCGGCGTGCATCCGTTCATTGGCGTGTGTGCCGCTCAATTGATTTCAAAGCGGAAACAAAGGCGCTGTCTAATGACGTCGCTCCTAGGCGACACAGTACACCCCTGTCTTGCACAATTTCAACTGTTAGAAGTCTAAGAAGGCTATACTGTCATTTTTTACATCCTCCCTGGGGAACTTGATGTGGTTGTTCACCGATTTTATGTGGTACTTCCTAATGTAACCGGTTATTTTCTTGCCCGGTGCGGGATTCGATATGAGGAGTATTGCACCACAAGGCGACATCACTAACCGCTCGGCTAAAGGGTCAGACCCGTTAGCTAGGGGCTAACGTGTCTTGTTAGTAGTTTACACTAACATTTAAATTCAACACAGGTGTCGTCCACACATCTGAACCAACGGCTTGGTATCCCTGGATAGGGCATCCAAGATTCAAAAAAAAGGACTGGTTGTTAAAATCCCTAGTGTTTGCACTGCAACAGATTCAGTGGAGATCAAACTGGAGATGTCTGCCAAGGTGACATTGCCACCACCAGGACACATCATCAGTTGTGTACCTCAGCATCACAGGGTGTTTCGGCCTTTTATCACAAGACACCCTCCGCTGAGGCAGGCCCACCACAGGTTGATCAGTCCTGGGTGTGTGACCTGTGGTTAGCTGTTCACCCTGGCAGCCCAGACGGCGTCTCTCCTTTTGAGCCAGATCCAGTGGCTAGTCCTCTCAGCAGTGTTGGCTAGCTCTTTGATCACTCTCCTGTGGGCCTGCCCCCTGACTCCTAGTTCCCTCAGGAGTTTTGCTGTGGAGCTGGCAACAAAGCCCCTACAACCCACCTCCACAGGGCGCACCTTCACCTTCCAGCCTCTGTCCCCTGCTTCGGCTACTAGGTTGGCGTACCGCAGCTTCTTACGCTGGTACGCTTCATCGACTGCATCCTCCCAGGGGACTGTGAGCTCAATGATGTAAGCGAGCTGGTAAGCGTTGGACCAGAGGACAAGGTCTGGTCGCAAGGTGGTTGTTGCGATCTCTGTCGGGAAGATGAGCTTCTGGCCTAAGTCCACTCGCATTTCCCAATCCCTGGCTGAGTTTAGTGAGCCTAAGTTGGGAAGTGAAGGGTTGGCCTTCAGTTTATCCCCCTCTCGAATGAAAGCTGGGAAACGCCGGGGCCCTTCCTGGTTGTTGAAGGGTTGGGCATTGATGGAAACCCTCTTGCAATCGAGTTCAGCTGCCAAGCACCTGAGCACCTGATTGTGTCGCCAGGTGTATCTGCCTTGGGTAAGGCTGGTCTTGCAGCCAACCAAGATATGCTTGAGGGTTGCTGGGGCTGTACACAGGGAGCAAGATGGATTCTCTCCAAACCAGAGATTTAGATTTATGGGAGAGGGCAGGACATCATATGTGGCCTTGATGATGAAACTCAGCCTGTTTGATTCCATGCTCCAGAGCTCACTCCATGTGAGTTTCCTCTTTTCAACACCCTCCCACCTCATCCAGCGACCCTGTTTGGCTTGTGCTATGGCTTTAGCACATCTGGCTGCTTCTTCCTGTCGGCGGACCTCCTCAACCACCATAGTTCGCCGTTCGGTAGTAGTCGCCTTTTGCCAGGTAGGTGTTTTTATTCCCAGGCCAAGGCCGCCTCTGCCTTGTTGAACATGGCCTACTACGTCTCGGTGGCGGAGGGCAGATTTCGCCTCCAGTACAGCTGCAGCCGGGGTCCATTTCTTCCCTGTTGCTAGGGTTGGAGCAACTCCTCTCACTATTGGGTCTCGGGATTCTGTGAGGGACATGTCCAGCCTCACTTTGGCACATTTGAATTCCTCAACCAGGCTGGAAATTGGCAGTGCGAGGGCTCCATTGCCGTAGAGTCCAACACTGCTGAGGCACCTTGGCAGTCCAAGCCACTTCCTCACCTGCGAGTTCACTAGCCTCTCCAAGCGATTGGCATGAGATAGTGAGACTTCGTACATAGTTATTGGCCACATGAGCCGGGGTAGCAGCCCAAACTGAAAGCACCAAAGCGTCAGCTTCCCGGGCAGTGCCGTGTTGTTGATTTGCCTGAGGCCACTGATTGTACCCTGGTGAAGTTGCTCCAGTTGCTGGGTGTCTTTGAGGTCTGCATTGTACCACCGTACGAGGCTCTTGATGGGCTTCTCCCGGACCGTGGGGATTGGTTGATCACTAATGCAGAACCGTTCATCTACTAGTTGGCCTTTGACAATGGAGATGCTGCGAGATTTGCTTGGTTTAAACTCCATTCGTGCCCACTTGATGTTCTCCTGGAGTTTCTGCAGCAGGCGCCTGGTGCATGGTTTTGTTGTTGCTATGGTGGTCAAGTCATCCATGTACGCCCGGATTGGTGGAAGACGCAGGCCATTCCTGGACCTTTCGCCTCCCACCACCCATCGAGATGCACGGATGACGAGCTCCATTGCCATGATGAATGCCAGGGGGGAAATAGTGCAGCCCGCCATAATGCCTATTTCCAGATGTTGCCAAGTGGTGGTGGTGTTCTGTGTTGTGACACAGAACTGGAGATCCTGAAAATAGGTCTTGACCAACTCTGTGATGTCCACCGATTTTATGTGGTACTTCCTAATGTAACCGGTTATTTTCTTGCCCGGTGCGGGATTCGATATGAGGAGTATTGCACCACAAGGCGACATCACTAACCACTCGGCTAAAGGGTCAGACCCGTTAGCTAGGGGCTAACGTGTCTTGTTAGTAGTTTACACTAACATTTAAATTCAACACAGGTGTCGTCCACACATCTGAACCAACGGCTTGGTATCCCTGGATAGGGCATCCAAGTACTAGGGCTGGGCGGTACATCGACTTTTTACGTTATATCAATGTATTTTCAAACAAGATACAGGACGAGACAATACCGTTTCGATATAGTTTGATGTTGCGTTAAAATACATAACCCGTCATTCCTACCTAAAACGAATATGAGCGGTCAAATGGACGGCCGAGTTTTAAACTCTATATTCTGTCACGATAGATACCAAATTGAAATATTAACGCACTGCATATGTTAGTATGTCTGTTAGGAAACGACGGACACCAAAATTAACGTTTTAACGTATAACAATTCAAACTTTAGAGAGACATGGTCGAACTTGAATAGCAAAATTGAAAAAGGGAAAATATTACCTGAAAAACAAAACGGAAAACGCATATTGCTAATCTAACAAACATAACAAGGGCTATGAAACGTGAAATGTAAAAAAAAGAAAAAAGAACTGACAATGAATATTGAAACAGTCCCAAACAACGACAGTGACTTAAAGACTACTAGAACGACCGCGGGCGGTCATTTTGACCGCCACGGCTTTTAAACTCTATATTCTGTCAACATAAGTACCCAGTTGAAATATTAATGCATTACATGTGTTAGCATGTCTGTTAAGAAACTAACTGACACCAAAATTAACATTTTAACAACTTTTAATACTATTTTTCAAACAATTTAAAATGGCCGCCGAAATTAATCAAAATATCTTTATGCATGCTCGGTATTTCAGGTAAGGAAATCACAGAAAGGTGAGTCAGTTCAACGTTTAGTGGGAGAAACGTTTCATTACTCATCTAAGTGACTTCTACAGTCTCAACTGACTGCAGGTATCCCCACCCTTATAAACAACACAGCTGCATAACGACCGAAACCAACAATTGGTTTCATATGCAAATTGGCGTGACCATTAACTAGAGTTACAATTGCCATTTATTCGGGAATAGTTGCGATCAGCATTGTAAGGTCGTGACAGGGGTTATAAGGTTGGGTGGAAACCTGTAGTCAGTTGAGACTGAAAAAGTCACTTAAATGAGTGATGAAACATTTCTCTCAATAACATTTGTGTCCAGATGAACTGATTCAACTTTCTGTGATTTCCTTACCTGGATTATTGAGCATGCATAAAGACAACTGTCCCTCTGTCCTTCCTGAAGACTTGATATCGTTAGACACCTAGAAGTTATTCGACACGGTGGAGTGGGATTACCTTGTTTTTGCTCTTCAAAAATTGGTTTTGGGGCAATTTTATTTAATGGATTAATTTGCTTTGTTCTTCTCCCAAAAGCTTACCCAAAACTAATAGTATAAATTCAGAGTTAATTTATATTGATCCAATAGATAAGGCTGCCCCCTGAGTCCTTTGTTATTTACCGTTGCCATCGTGCCACTCTCTATTGCACTTAGGACCAACCCCAAAACTTCTGGCATACATAGGAATGCAACAGCAATTTCAGTAAAATTAATAAGAAATTCAGTTTTTTCTTGAGCTCCGATGACAGCCTTTGCACATCCTCCTTTAAACGAGAAACGACCTTACTTGCCTTTTCTTTCAAGAGGCATTTTCTCTATGTATATCCATTATGTCTTTCGTAGAGCTTGATCTCACCGTCAGTTACACCCACTTTAAACCTTTTGTAGTGTCATCGCAGCGATAGTGACTTTTCCAAGTTTGTACTGGGTATAGTAGAAACAGGGTATATTCCGCATGAATGGTTCACTGATTTTACTGGATCGATCGCTTAATGTTGCAGTGGTTGCAGTACGATATGCATACTGATTGCTGGGTGAGCCAAGAAAAACAAAAATGTACATAAGATAAGTAAAACAACTGAGAAAACTCACTGGCGTTCATTCAAACAAGGGTGTTATTGGATACTGATGATCAATTTCTAATATTTCATCTGAAATCTCAGACAGATGCTAAAGATGGGAGCGCTGGGCAGATTTAGTAAAAGAAATCCCTTGCCTGTGAATACAAGCCTCGAGAGCCTCCCAAAGTGTTGCTTTTGATACTTCCCCATTATCATTAATAGAAACACATTGTTCTATCTGGGCAGAGATGAATTTAACAAATGCATTATCGGTCAACAATTAGGAAGCAGCAACTGATGTGTGCTGAAACGCTAGTAAATGAGACTCGTAGTAAATGAGAGGCATGGTCAGAAATAACAATTGCTTCAGAGTCAAAATGCTTGATATGCAGCAGAAGTTCTTGGTCTATGAGTAAAGAAAAGCAACGGGTAGATGGATTTTTTTTTTAACCACCAAGGATCAACATTCCCATAATCCTTTAGAAAATGTTATATGCTTCTTGCTGACTTGGAAAGTAGTTGAATGATTTATAAAGAACTTTTTTTGTTTTTGTTTTTTGTTTGTTTTTTTTCATAATGTTTGGAACATTCCCCCTTTTTTGTCCCCAATTGTATCCGACCAATTACCCCACTCTTCCGAGCCGTCCCGGTCGCTTCTCCACCCCTTCTGCCAATCCGGGGAGAGCTGCAGACTACCACATGCCTCCTCCGTGTGGGGTCGCCAGCATCTTCTTTTCCCCTGACAGTGAGGAGTTTCGCCATGGGAACGTAGGGCGTGGGATGATCACGCTATCCCCCTAGTTCTCCCTCCCCCCTGAACATGCGCCCCGACCGACCGACCAACCAGAGGAGGCGCTACTGCAGCGATCAAGACATATACCCACATCCGGTTTCCCGTCCCGCAGACACGGCCAATTGTGTCTGTAGGGACGCCAAACCAAGCCGGAGGTAACACGGGGATTCTAACCGGCGTTCCCCGTGTAGGTAGGCAACGGAATAGACCGCTACACTACCCGGATGCCCCAGTTTTGGATATATGACACAACTGAAGTCCCCCCCCCCCATAATTAAACAATGAGAATTCAAATTAGGAACTGAAGACCATAATGAAGAGGAAAAATTGATCATCATCATCATAATTGGGAGGATATATATACAGATTAGAAAAAGTAGGACATTATGCATCTTCTCCTCTACAACTACATACCTATCCCGGCTATCAGAAAAAGATTGGGAACAAACAAAAGGAGCAGTCTTGCTTATTAAAATTGCTGCCCCTCTAGATTTAAACTGGAAGTGGGAGTGGTACATTTGGCCAACCCAGCCTATGTGTAGATGGCCATGAGTCTCCTGAAGAAGTACTATATCTGCCAGGTCTCTATGGTGATGGTGGTCTCCACCTGGACACTGCTTGGCATCCCCCTCATCACATTTTCTTTTTATATGTCTTATAGTTATAGTTCATAAGCGTACTTGGTACCAGAACACCTTAGGCTGAAGATCGATGATAAACTTTGTGGTCGCATCATCAGATCTGTGGCCGTATGTTTTGGACACTCGGGTGGAGAGAGGAGCAGAGCTGTCAACTGATCACCACCTGTTGGTGAG
Source organism: Lampris incognitus (assembly GCF_029633865.1). Lineage (NCBI taxonomy): Eukaryota > Metazoa > Chordata > Actinopteri > Lampriformes > Lampridae > Lampris > Lampris incognitus. Next base: position 17,005,614 of record NC_079228.1, on the reverse strand, counting down.
TTGGATCAGATGGTGGGGAAGGCTACCGGACAATGGAACGTGTAATGAGGGTGAACTGAGAACATCTGGCGGAGGCCCCTGTCCATGAGGTCTTCAAATCCCACCTGCAGAAGAAGTTCTCATGTATCCCGAGGGAGGCTGGGGACATGGGTAGGCCATGTTCAAAGCCTCTATTAGAGATGTGGCGTGCAGGAGTTGTGGTCATAAGGTCACCGGTGCCTGTTGAGCTGGCAACCTAAGAACCCGCTGGTGGACACCGGTGGTGAGGGAAGCCATGAAGAAGGAGGCCGTCGGGCTTGGTTGGCCCAGGTGTCTCCTGACAGGAGGCCAGAAGGACTGCCGCTTCAGCAGTCGCAGAAGCAAAAACTCAGGTGTGGGAGGAGTTCGGTGAGGCTATGGAGGAGGACTTTCGGTTGGCCTCAAGGAAGTTCTGGCAAACCATCCGGCGACTCAGGAAGGGGAAGCAGGGCTTGACTCAGGCTGTGTTCAGCCGGGGAGGGGAACCGTTGACCCAGACTGGGGATGTTGTCAAGCGGTGGAAAGAACACTTTGAGGAGCTCCTGAACCCGGCTAACACGTCCTCAGTGGAGGAGGTAGAGTCTGAAGACTCAGGGGAAGCCCCACCCATATCCCTGGCAGAGGTAGTTAAAAAGCTCATTGGTGGCAAGGCGCCAGGTGTGGGTGAGATTCGCCCTGAGATGCTGAAGGTTCTGGACATTGTTGGGCTGTCTTGGTTGACACGCCTCTTCAGTGTCACATGGAGGTCGGGGCCAGTACCTGTGGAGTAACAGACTGGGGTGGTGGTTCTCATATTCAAAAAGGGGGACCAGAGGGTGTGCTCCAATTATCGGGGTGTCACATTGCTCAACCTCCCTGGGAAAGTCTACTCTAGGGTGCTCGAAAGGAGGCTCCAACCGATTGTCGAACCTCGGATCCAGGAGGAACAATGCGGATTCCGTCCTGGCCATGGAACAATGGACCAACTCTTTACCCTTGCAGAAATGCTGAGGGAGGCATGCGAGTTGGACCAGCCAGTCTACATGTGTTTTGTGGACTTGGAGAAGGCTTACGACCGTGTACCCCGGGGCACTCTGTGGGGGGTACTGCGGAAGTATGGTGTACCGGTGTAGTTGCTACAAGCCATCCGGTCCTTGCATAACCAAAGTGAAAGCTGTGTGCGCATTCTCGGCACGTTTTCGGTGGGTGTCAGACTCCGCCAAGGTTGTCCCTTGTCTCCGATTCTGTTGCGATATTCATGGACAGGATCTCAAAGCGCAGCCAAGGTAAGGAGTGTGTCCGTGTTGGGAACCTCAGAATTGCATCTCTGCTCTTCGAAGATGATGTGGTTTTGTTGGTTTCATCAGAACGCGACCTCCAGCGTGCACTAGGGCGGTTTGCAGCTGAGTGTGAAATGGTTGGGATGAGAGTCAGCACCTCCAAGTCTGAGGCCATGGTTCTCTACCGGAAAATTGTGGATTGTTCCCTTCGGGTTGGGGATGAGTTGTTGCCTCAAATGAAGGAGTTCAAGTATCTCGGGGTCTTGTTCACGAGTGAGGGTAGGATGGAGCGGGAGATTGTCAGGCGGATGGGTGCAGCATCAGCAGTAATGCGGACGTTGTACCGGACCGTTGTGGTGAAGAAGGAGCTGAGCCGGAAGGCAAAGCTCTCAATTTATCAGTCAATCTTCGTTCCAACCCTCACGGTCATGAGCTTTGGATAGTGACCGAAAGGGTGAGATCGCGGCTAAAATGAGGCCGCTCTGATGGCCGAGCGGAATAACCCGCCGTTCTTGCAACCCACGGGGTAAGGCATTCATTAGGCCACCCTTACTCGAGGGATAGTGGGTGTAGCTCGGTGTAGTGTTCGGGGACTCGTCGTTCTACAGCGACCCCTCTGGCCAACCCGGGTTAACGCAGCCAAGCAACCGAAAGCATTCTCTCTACGTCTGCTTCGCGGCCTGGGGGTAATGCAATCCATGCGAAGCTTCAGCGTGTAAAATGTCGAGAGCAGCCGACACGATTTTGAAGGAAGCTGGTGTTACGACTATCTCCTTCCTGTGGAAACGTGAGCCAGGGGAGTTATTCGACAAGAGTTCCGGCCATACGCTATTGGGTTAATCGGGTGGGATCAGGGGAAAAACTAGAAATAAATTTATAAAAAATAAAAAATAAAGATAAATAAATAAATAAAATGAGTTCCCTGCGTAGAGTATCTGGGCTCAGCCTTAGAGATAGGGTGAGGAGCTCGGACATCCGGAGGGAGCTTGGAGTAGAGCCAGTGCTCCTTCGCGTCGAAAGGGGTCAATTGAGGTGGTTTGGGCATCTGATTAGGATGTCCCCTGAGCGCCTTCCTTTGGAGGTTTACCGGGCACGGCCAACTGGGAGGAGACCCCGGGGTAGACCCAGAACTCGCTGGAGGGACTACATGTCCAATCCGGCCTGGGAACGCCTTGGAATCCCCCAGGAGGAGCTGGAGGGCATTGCTGAGGAGAGGGACGTCTGGAGTGCCCTATTTAGCTTGCTGCCACCGCAACCCGACCCCGGAGAAGCAGCTGATGAATGAATGAATGAAGCCCGGAGCTTGCTTATCTGCACCGGCAGGTCAGGGTAGCTGTGAATCGGTGTGTCTTGAAAGGTGAGGGGGCTCTTGTCTTTAGCAAGGCCCACAGCTCTCTCTTTTTGTGCATTATAATGAAACTGGGCGATAATTTGTCTTGGCCGGGCTCCGCTTTTAGGCATCGGGGCTACGATCTATGGGCATGGTCAATCACTACAGGGGAGGGGAATTTCTTGGCACCCAGTGTGGGCCTAGCAGGGTTGTCAAATCAGTCTCATAATTTGATCAACCATTAATTTTGGTGATTAATATTTTATATTAATCTACTCAAATTGATGGAATAATCGAATCAGTCCCATAAAATCAGTCTCATGAATCAGCCTCATAAAATATACTAAACTATAAAATTGGAACTCTGATTAATAATTACACTAATAACTACAGCCAGAATTATCATATCAATAGCTAGCAAAGGTTGACGGTCCTTGGAGTTCTGAATAATTTGCAGAATTGAATAGATCAGCATGTATAATCAAAAGCGTTTATCCATCCATTATCCGAACCGCTTATCCTGCTCTCAGGGTCACGGGGATGCTGGAGCCTATCCCAGCAGTCATTGTAAACTTATCAAAAGTTAAAACATACAATATGTAATCTAACTAGGTGTACCTAACTAATTAACTGTAAAGGGGAGTGTGTGTGTGTGTGTGTGTGTGTGTGTGTGTGTGTGTGTGTGTGTGTGTGTGTGTGTGTGTGTGTGTGTGCGTGCGTGTGTGTGTGTGTGAGTGAGTGAGAGAGAGAGAGAGAGGAGTGTGGGAGACTTTAGTCCAGTTGTTGGCGGTAATGCACCTTTAAGCTTGTTTGCCAACCGCTAATGAACACTAAAGAAGATGGAGAAGAAGAAACAGCAGCAGAAGAAAAGTGGTGTGAGCGTGCTTACTCAAGTGGGCGAATGTCGAGCGTGCACCAAGAAACGTGTTTCTTTGTCCTACCACGCGTGTTCAGAAACAAGGGAGTTCTATTTCACATATGTTTTACCCTCTAGTGGGTTCTTCCCTTGCGCCGCTGCGCAGGACTGAACAAAACTTAAGTCCACGCTCACCTAATGGTGGGTCCAACTTACGGCCGCAACTCTTCTATATATTTAATCGAGGCTGTATAATCGGCTCCCATTTTTCTTCAGCTACTGCTGCAAGCACTAGAGAAGAATTTAGATGATAGACGGATTCAAGGAAGAGTGAAGACGTCTTCTATCAAGATCAGTGACGGTGTCCGGTCAGGACATACATATTACAGGCGTTGAACTGCACAGCTGTTGTGAGGGCTGCCTGCCACAGGTCGAGAAACAGTGGTGGACAGAAGCCTTCGCTGTTGTCGCTGTTGTGACCGAAGATGTGCTGCAGGTGCAAGACACCTTTTCAATGGACAAAGCCCTGGACCTGCTGGATCTGCTGGCTGAGCTGGAGTCGGACGACTCCACCCTCTCCACTCACAGATCATTGTGCTGATCGCCCCCAACTCCCCTCCTCCAGGTGGAGGGGCGGAGCTCACCGGCAGCCACCTAGATGAATGCCCAGGGACCCCGGGGTCTCCTTCTGTGCTTCCACCACCCTGCTGGCGATAGTGATTTGGTGTAGAGGAACTGTAGCGGACCAGTGGAGGCAGGCAGAGGGAGTCTGGGTACCAAAGGAAGAGAACTGAAACGAGCTAGAGCAGTTCAGATCCATCTTGCATCTCAGTGTGGAGGGGAAGATCGTCAGTGTCCTATCCAGAAGGATGACAGACTTCCTCTGTAGGAATGCCTACATTAATACTTCGGTACAGAATGGTTGCATTCCTTGAGTTCCAGGGTGCCTAGAACACACCGGAGTTGTCACCCAGCTGATCAGGGAGGCGCACAAAGGGAAGGGTGACATAGTTGTGCTTTGGTTTGACCTTGCCAGCGCATATGGCTCAATACCTCACAGGCTGATCGAGTCTATCCTGGACTGGCACCATGTACCCAGTAAGATCAAGGACCACATCCTGAACTATTATGGGAACTTCAGGCTCAGAGTCACTTCTGGGACCACAACACCTTGACCAGCTTGAGAAGGGGATTATAACTGGGTGTACCATCTCAGTTGCACTCCTCACCCTTGCTGTAAATATAGTGGTCAAGGCAGCTAAAACTGAGTGCAGAGGTCCTCTGTCCAAGTCTGGCATTTGGCAGCCCCCCATCAGAGCCTTTATGGATGCCCTCAATGTCACCACTTCATCGGTGCCAGGTGGTAGGTGGATCCTCCAGGGCCTGGAGAAGCTCATCTCCTGGATGAAGAAGAGTTTTAAACTGGCCAAATCCAGAGCCATTGTGTTGAAGAGGGGAAAGGTGGTGGACCGGTTTTGCTTCTTTTTGGATGTCATTGCAATCACATCCATTACCAATAAATGAGTCAAGAGTCTAGGCAAGGTCTTTGACTGTAGCCTTAGGGATGTAGCAGCAATCAAAGCAATCATCAAGGAGTTTGAGACTTGTCTCACCACAGTAGACAAGCCTGGCCTACCTGATAGGTTCAAGGCTTTGTTTTAACAACTTGGCATCTTACCCCACGTCCTTTGACCTCTGCTGGTTTGTAAGGTAATCCTGTCGACAGTGGGGACCTTGGAGAGGAGGATCAGTAGCTACCTCCAGAGATGGCTGGGTCTGCCGCGCAACCTTAGCAGTGCAGCACTGTATGGGAGGACCAACAAACTAGAGGACTACATTGGGAATAATGCAAATCTCGCGGGAGCAGGTGGTTATAACTTTGCTGCGGGCGGGAGCTGGCGGTCAAAAAATAAACTGCAGGTCTCGCAGGTCCCGCAGGTCCCGCGATTTAGCTAGTGCTAACAAGAAAGACGCAGTCAGTAAATTAAGTTGAAAAGAAACTCAAATTTGGTCATTACAATACAAAAACAAAGCAAGGAAGTCTGATATTTGGAACAATTTCTCAGTTAAGACAGACAAAGATGGAAAAGAACTGGACTTTGTTAGCTGCGACAAATGTGCAAAAGTGTTGATATACAATGAGCACAAGTCTGGCACCTCTGGATTGAGGTGACATACCTGCTCCATTCTCCCCGGTCAGAGTAAGCTGTCTTTCATAGATAAAGCACTTCTCCCTGCACATATTAAACAAGATATAGTCGAGAAATGTGTCGCACTTTGCTGTAGAGACATTCGGCCGTATGACTTCATCGCCGGGAGTCCCGTGCAGGGCTCTACAACAAACTCCAGCTCCCTATCAGCAGCCTCAACGAGGAGCTCAGGGTTTCTTGCACAAGAGAGGCACTGCTCTATCGGGACTCCAATGACTCTAGAGGGCATCCGCAGGCATTATAGTGCAGACGGGCAGGAGGTGGAGAGCCCAGGAAGGCCTGGAAATAGTAGAATCTCGGCTGAGACACAGGGCATTGGTGGGCACAGTGGCAACTGGATGGGCAGGACTGTGAGCCATCCCACAACCTCGCTATGATAAGGCCCATGGCAAGGACAGAGGCCATCTAGTCCTGGAGGAGGGGCAGAGAGGTGTTGAGGAGTAAAGGACCAGCAGAATGGTGGGCATGCGGCAACAGGGAGCATGGACAAGGTGGGAGGGTGTGCTGGAGAGTAAAATATCCTGGGCAGATATCTGGCAGGTAGAAACACAGTGAATCAAATGAATGGTACAAACTGTGTATGATGTTCTACCTAGCCCAGCAAATCGTCATCTCTGGGACAAGATTGATTCTCCATCATGTCCTCTGTGCCCCGGAAAAGATTCACTCGATCACATCCTCAGGAGCTGCCCATCAGCCCTGGGGGAGGGCCAGTACCGATGGCGACATGACCAGGTGCCGAAGACAGTCACAGAGGCCATCTCCAAAGCCTTGGCAAAGACCAAGCAAACATACAGACAGAAGAACATTGCCTTTGTCAGGGCTGGTGAGCAGCCTCAGTCACAGCCCAGATCAGCAGCCAGTCTCCTCACCTCTGTGTCAGACTGGGAGTTGCAAGTGGACTTGGGGGGGGGGGGTAAGCAGGTTCCTGGACCACATTATGACAACTTCATTGAGACCAGATGTAGTGCTATCATCAGCCTCTTCAAAGCAGGTGCTCTTTATAGAGCTAACAGTTCCCTGGAAGGACCGGATGGAAGAGGCAAATGAACAGAAGCAGTCCAAGTACCAGGAGATGGTGGATCAGTGTCGGAGGAGAGACTGGAAAGTGCATTGTGAACCCATTGATTTGGGGTGTAGAGGCATTGCTGGCCACTCACTGTGCAAGGTCTACACTCTACTCGGCATCACTGGGGCTCCAAAAAGGAAAGCCATCATGACTATCATGGAGGCTCTAGAGAGGGCCTACAGATGGCTTTGGATCAGAAGGGGTGACCTGTGGGCCAATGCTGCTGGGAAACAAGCTGGGGCCTGATCAAACCTGGCTAGGTCACCTGAGCGAGGGTGTATGATGTTGAAAGATCCGAAACACCCGAGGACCTCAGGAAACATCATTGATGATGTGTCCCAGTGCATCCTAGGATGTATCTTTGAATCAGTGAACAACCAATTCAATAAATGAACATCAATAAAGTTAAGCAGCCCAGTGCTTAGCTATATAAATGGTTATTCTATGTTTGCTAGATATTCACAGTTACCAGTCCATAAAAAAGGTGTCCTTGTTGTGTTCACTGGCATTCTGATGTTCTTTGATAAACCAGGTTGGGTCGAGTCTGTGGTTCCGATGTTAGCTGGGATCTTTGCCATGCAGTGCTTCGATGGTGCAGGTCTGAAGAAACTGGTCGCTCTTTTGTTTTTCTGCAGAGTCCGTGGGTCATCTCTGTGTTAAACTTGCTTGTTGCTCCTGTTGTTTTTAGTTAGCAGACTTCAGTTGCAGCCGCTCGTGCAAAATAGACTTGTTTACTCTCGGTTAACAGTGGCTAACGAGGGATCTTGGGCAGGCCCATGTGTCACTGCCATAAGAGGAGAGCTCTTACAGGAGTCCAGACTCCACGCATGGAGAAAGAGCTTTAGGGAGTGGGGGCAGTAAGAGAAAAGGGCAGACTGCATACTGAAGTGAACCTCGGCAGACTAAGCGGAGTAAGAGTTCAAATTTTTGCCACCATTTATTGGCAAAGGTACATCACTGAACACAGCACTGCTGTCCAATACAGAGTCAGTGCATCACCAAGAGGATTACCCTTGTATCCAATCATGCTGCAGGTGGGAGAATGGGCAGAGATGTGCTGTTCATCCAATGCTTTCACAGCCAAGGTGTTGTGAATGGGCAGAGTATCTTTCCCGTTCTCTGTAACATCAGCAGAGGTGAGCAGGGAGTTAAGGATATTGTAATCTACTGGCAGGGCAGCCCCCACACTAGATTCTCTGGAATAAGCTCCATCATGAATTTAGTGGGACAGGAGCCCTCTGCTCCCTCCAGGATACCAGTGAACCTCAAGTTTTGTCATTGACTCCTGCTTTCAAGATCAAAACATTTGTTCTTTAGCCACTTCAGCTTTTTAGTTTTCAATTCATCGAGGTGCTCCAGTTGTTGAATGCAGTCTAGAGCATCTGTGACACTGTGTGCCATGTCAACTTTCTTTGTTTTCACCTGGGCATAGTCCTGACGGAGTTTGTCTCCTCTCCCATCTCATGGTGCAGGCCATGAAAACTTGTTGTCCCCAAATGTATGGTCTCAATTTCTTGCCTCAGCTCTGAGGGTGGAAATTTCTGCCCCGAAGTCAGTCAGGATAGACTCACAGGAGAGCTGGAGTTCTTCACGAAGAAGTTCCATTGTGAGTTGGCCACCCTTCACCATCTTGTCTCACTCGTAAGCTCAGCTGTTGTTCACTCATGTTGTTCTCTAGTTTATTCTTTCTGGCTATCAGAGTTCTGTGTTCGAGCAAGGTTAGGTGGACAGTGAATTTTAAGTCATATCGCATTAAAATCACATTAAAATAATTCAACTATGGTCATAGAATTGGGTAAAATAAGTGAAAAGAAATTGGAGCTATTAGGACCTATGTCAGAACCGGAAGTGCCTCAGCATTTTTTATAAGAACATTTATATTTTGTAAAATATAGTTTATATAGCTTTGGCTATGCATGCATTGCCCCTAAATTATGGCACTGGAATGTATATCTAACTGGCATACTTTGTGCAAATAGCAAACAAATTGGAATATTAAAATGAATAGTAAGGAGTAGCATAAAATTGGTTGTTCCTATCAAGAGAAACATTTTTTACAACCCCTATTAAAACCTGCATAGGCCTGTGTAGGTTTGCTATTATCTTCCATTGAGTCTGTTAGAATAAGAATCAGAATTAGAATCAGTTTATATGGCAAAATATGTGTAGGCCTATACATAGAAGGAATGTGACTCTGGTTCCTCCATTGCACTCCATGTACTTACACAAAATAGACATACAGCTAAAACAAAGACAACAAGGTAAGAATAAACATTTAACTACTATATACAGATATAGATGTATATAAAAGTGTATCGTGAAAAATGACGTTATAACAGGAAGACAATAGTGCAATGGTGCAGAGTGCAAAGATGCTAGAGTATTAACAGGTCAACCTACATGGGGTAGGTTGACATGACAGAATATGCATGTATGCAATATACAGTATATACAGCATGCTTAGATTAATTTTTGACAATGAATGATTGATTTTTTTGACAATTAGATATTACTATAAAAGCACATTTTCTAGACTCTGACTTTATCTTGAACATTACAACACTGAAATCTTATCAATGCATCACTGATCCTCTAACAAGCTCTAGCTGAGCAAGAAGAATGGTGTTTGTGGAAAGACGGCAAACTGTGGCTTCTTGCAGTGAAGCAGTTTGCAGATAGAAGCAAGAAGAAGAAAAAGAAACCCACAGGGATTGGCCACCAGTTTGAAGACGATCCACCCACTGAGTCATGAAAAGTAAATTGGCATAAATGTAACCACATCCATTGCATGCTGTATTGATATTCAGAAACAAGCAAAGGACACCATTCCCCTTCGGTTTCTGTCTTCACATTAATGATGAGACCTTTTCTGAGGATGAAATATTGGCGCACTCCAATCACCGTATGAAGTACAATGTAGTTGGGAGAGAGATTGTCACCTAACAAATAAGCACACAACATTAAAAAAAAAACTATTTAAAGCAGACCAAAAAAAAAACCTTAGTCATCCTCTCTCTCTCTCTCTCTAGCATGTAAACTCACTTCTTCTGCACGTTAAATTCAATAGAAGGTTTTTGCGGCAGCTTTGAACAATTGGAAACAGCATCCACGCTGCTTTATGCATAGTAGGCTATCATCAAGGTATAAATGAGCTAAACCCAATGCATGTGAAAACCTCCCTCCAGCCCATAAGGTATGCACTGTCATTCACGCTGGAACACGGACACACTCAGTTAAAATGGAAGTACTTCCATTCAGAGTGAAGACGATGAACAGGGAATCCAGAGGAGTTGAACCAAGTGCAGCTGGACTTGGTATATATCCGTGAAAAGCCTGTGATGTCTGCATCTCAACACATATATACCAACATATATATATATATATATATATATATATATATATATATATATATATATATACCAAGTCCAGTTGCACTTGATTCAACTACTTTGGATAACCATGACCTGGATGAATGAGAACATTCACAGACATGAACAGGGAAATTTATGCGATTATATGGTTTGCTGCTTTAATAAGCACAACATAGGCTTCCCGTAAGTCCTCTGATAGTTTGACAACCCCTCTTCCAAGATGATTGTCCTGTCAAGTCAATCTAAAGGAGATTAAGACAGAAGCAGACTGGGTAGAGAGACAGAGAGACAGCGAGAGGGAGGGAGAGAGAGAGAGACAGGGGACTGACCTCCCGGATGGGCATTCTAACATTATGCACATTGTCAGGGGGGACATAGTGCTGTCACAACACACAGCTGAGGGATGCTGGTCTAGCTATCTCCGGTTCTGACACACGGGGGATGACTGGGCTGGAGTGCTGACGATAGGCGGATTTCCGTTGCAGTTTTTTTTTTAGCTCGAAATTTGAAATTGCGCATTAAGCAGGTTAATGGAAACCCACCATGTGGCAGTACTGGGGGGAGGAGGGGGGGTCCTGTAGGAGTCTGGGCTGATGAGAGAGACTAGCACAAGGATGAGGCATGATGGCTTCATCAGCAAAACCTGAAGGTATATACAGCACTGCGTCACTGCGTCTTGCATCCCAATCTCACACACCTCAACTAAAATGATCTTCTGCACAAAAAAGGGGGGGCGGGGTGCATTACTGTATTCTCTTGCTTCTCTTCCACACTTAACATAGAGATCAAACTTCTTAATCCGGAGATGTACACCTGCAATCTTTTTTTTTTCAATTTTACTGAATATAATTTCGTCATATAGACCGATGGGAGGGTCCAAGGACAGGATGTTGTGTTGCTGTAAAGCCCCTTGTGGCAAATTTATAATTTCTGATATTGGGCTATACAAATAAAATTTACTTGACTGTTCGCATTTTAGATATTACATCTACTGGACTGTAATCAGTACAAGAATCAAGACAATCATTCAATTTAGGGATCAGGAAAGAGAAATCACAGTGAGGTGGGTTCCCACGTATTACAAATATGTCAGTATAACATGTTCACACTGAAGAGCTGGCAGTGATATATCCCCGAATCAGCCACAATCGCCCAAACCAAACACCCAAAACCCACCTGTATCCCTGCGTTAATACGAGAACACGCAGAGAAAGTGGAGCTTTTTCTGACGCTAATGTAACAGCTGACAACCTGTTAGCTGGCGTTTCCTGGTTATCATAGCCCTTTCTATTAAACATGTGCTGCAGTTGCTTCATTTAGGAGCGAGAGAGAGAGAGAGAGAGAGAGAGAGAGAGAGAGAGAGAGAGAGAGAGAGAGAGAGAGAGAGAGAGAGAGAGAGAGAGAGAGAGAGAGAGAGAGAGAGAGAGAGAGAGAGAGAGAGAGAGAGAGAGAGAGAGAGAGAGAGAGAGAGAGAGAGAGAGAATCTGCTAATCTCTGTCAAATCAAATCCCTCCCCCAGCTGAACGGGGAGCTGTCAGGAGTTGACGGAGCATCAGCGGCCTCTAGAGTCCATTATGGGGCACGACAGTCTATTTGGAAATCTGTTCGCCTTTCTTCTTTTTGATCTATGAGTGTTGCAGTGATATGTCAGAAGCAACACCAGCCCCCCAGTGTCAGCCTGCCCCTCTTCTTATCTTGTTTTGGAGGAGAAAGGGGGGGCGGTTGGTTGGGATGGGACTGTCTCTCTCATCAGAGCCGGCCATAACATTCATAACTTTTTTTTCTTTTTTTGCACATGTGATGTCTGTGGACAAAAGCACTTGAACGCATAAATATTCAAGACTGCACATCTGTGGCAGAACTCAACCAGCTGGGATGGCGGAGTTATCACAGGAAATGTGTATATTATCATATCTCCAAAGAAATGCAGACACTTCAGTCAGGACTGATGTCCTCTCATTGAAACAAAGTCATATATTTCAGTTTTTCGCTCAAAAATAAATAAATAAAATAAAATAAAACAGAATGTGCAATTATTCTTTGACCAGATTCAAATCTTGGGCTAAATAAATAAATATTTCTCTGCACCATTGCACTGTATCGCCTCTTATTTCGCCTGTATAAGTCAATCCTTGTGTGTATATGCCTGAAGATGGTTGTGGTGCAGTGTTGTTATTCTACGTTAAGCACACTGACAGAGCCACGAAGCCGGGGTCAAATTCAACGTAGGTGCAAAACTACATGGCCAATAGACATGATCCTGGTCCCGATTCTGAAGAAATACACGAACAATGGGAGAAACCAGATAGTTTGCTTTGTGTCAGTTACAGTAGAAAGAGAGAACGTTGGCACAAACACTACATCGGCACACCCTGATCGAAACCGGTCTCCCCGCCACCAAATCAACCAGTACATGCATCCTTGTTATTACTATTATTATTATTTTTTTGGATACTCTATTCTTCAAATATGGCAACATGAAAATTAGCCACACACACACACACACACACGCATTCACAAACACATTCACAGTCATATTGTTAACATCAAACATTTGTCTGATCTGTATCGACTGAACTGTTTCACATTTTTGTTCTCCCTCGTTTACTGTATGTGTGCGTGCGTGCGTGCGTGTGCGTGTGTGTGCTGGCAGGTGTTTGTTCTCTATATGTAACAGAAGGCGGGTGGCTCGGCGTGTTACCTGGAAGCTGAGCATAGAGAAAACCTTACAAGACAGGCTCGGCTTGGCAACATCCCACCCAGCTGAGGAATGCGTGGCGAGGTCTGCCGTGAAGCTACGTCAGCTGTGTTGTATTTGTCTCTGAGCCGGATCAGATTTCCTGCAAAACTTAATTTAGATGTGTTTTTATTTACGCCCCATGAAAGGATTCAGTGAGTGAAGGTGGCGTGCCCCGGGGTGGAGAGACACTGTGCACCAGGCTTAAGCCGCTTGGACCGAAGAGGAGTTTGACTAAACAGCAAATTCAGTCGAGACAAAGTGGACAATGCAATTAACATCACGTAGAGGAGCCGCTGGGGAGGGACCTTTTCAGTTCACAAAGGTTCTTCAGGGAAGCGCTTTGTGGGAATTGGGGCTTAATTTTGGAACTCATTAAAATCATTATTGTTATTAGTATTGGTTGTCATTACTGGCATTTCCCAAATGTTTTCTCACATAAATTTTATTTAACCTCAATATAGCGAGTGATAATAAAAAACAATTCATTGTTTAAACAAGTTTATGTATTTATTACGAGCACAATTAACATGTCAATTAACTGAATATTATTTATCAGGAATCAGGAACACTATTTGTCATGTTGTTTCCCCCAGTCCACAGCAGCGCAACACGGACAAAAACACATATCCAAAAATGACAAGGACACATACTGTAGTATATCAAGCTACAATAAACCACTGTCCAACACAACAAACGCAGGATGACGGTCGGAACTGCCGGTCTGCATGGGCTAGCAGTTAGCTTAGCCTGCCCCACTTCCGCATCCTGTCAGACTGCTCTCGGTGTTTCCTGCTCAGGTGCAGCTCCGGCAGGGCCGTGGTCCCTGGGCCCACCGGGTGCACAAGACCAGGTTCCCTCAGCCAATCCAATGCCAGCTCCCCCCAGCCAGACTCCTTCGACACACCTCCCTGCATGCCACACAACGACGACACTAAAAACACTGTCAATGCTAGGCGAGACCGCCACCAGACCGCCCTCGGTGTTATCGGAACTGCCAGTCTGCATGGGCTAGCAGTTAGCTTAGCCTGCCCCACTTTCGCGTCCTGTCAGACAACCCTTGGTGTTTCCTCTCCATGCACAGCTCCGGGCAGGGCCGTGGTCCCTGGGCCCATAGGATGCAGCAGACCAAGTTCTCCCAGCCGATCCAGCACCAGCTCTCCCAGCCGTCAAACAAAGACAAAAACTTAGACACATATGTGGACAGACACTGTATGGACAGTACTGGGTGAGGCCGCTGCAATCGTGAATAGGCGCCGACATCTTCCCATCTTGTTATATGATAACAAAGCAACATTCATCAAAATATTTAACAATAATATTACAAACCCCAATTCCAATGAAGTTGGGACGTTGTGTAAAACGTGAATAAAAACAGAATACAATGATTTGCAAATCCTTTTTGACCTATATTCAATTGAATACATGACAAAGACAAGATATTTTATGTTCAAACTGATAAGCTTTATTGTTTTTGCAAATATTCACTCATTTTGAGTTTGATGCCTGCAACACGTTCCAAAGAAGCAGGGACAGGGGCAACAAAAGACTGGGAAAGTTGAGGAATGCTCAAAAAACACCTGTTTGGGACATTCCACAGGTGGACAGGTGAATTGGAAACGGGTGAGTGTCATGACTGGGCATAAAAGGAGCATCCCCGAAAGGCTCAGTCGTTCACAAGCAAGGATGGGGTGAGGTTCACCACTTTGTGAACAACTGTGTGAGCAAATAGTCCCGACAGTTTAAGAACAACGTTTCTCGACGTACAATTGCAAGGAATTTAGGGATTTCATCATCTACAGTCCATAATATCATCAAAAGATTCAGAGAATCCGGAGAAATCTCTGCACGTAAGCAGCAAGGCCGAAAACCAACATTGAATGCCCGTGACCTTCGACCCCTCAGGCGGCACTGCATTAAAAACTGACATCATTCTGTAAAGGATATTACCACGGGGGCTCAGGAACACTTCGGAAAACCATCGTCAGTTAACACAGTTCGTCGCTACATCTACAAGTATAAGTTAAAACTCTCCCATGCAAAGCGAAAGCCATATATCAACAACATCCAGAAACGCCGTCGGCTTCTCTGGGCCCGAACTCATCTGAGATGGACTGACGCAAAGTGGAAAAGAGTGCTGTGCTCTGAGGAGTCCACATTTCACATTGTTTTTGGAAATCATGGACGTCGTGTCCTCCGGGCTAAAGAGGAAAAGGACCATCCAGATTGTTATCAGCACAAAGTTCAAAAGCCAGCATCTGTGATGGTGTGGGGGTGTGTTAGTGCCCATGGCATCATGGGTAACTTGCACATCTGTGAAGGAACTATTAATGCTGAAAGGTACATACAGGTTTTGGAGCAACATATGCTGCCATCCAAGCGACGTCTTTCTCAGGGACGTCCCTGCTTATTTCAGCAAGACAATGCCAAGCCACATTCTGCTCGTGTTACAACAGCGTGGCTTTGTAGTAAAAGAGTGCAGGCACTAGACTGGCCTGCCTGCAGTCCAGACCTGTCTCCCATTGAAAACGTGTGGCGCATCATGAAGCGCAAAATATGACAACGGAGATCCCGGACTGTTGAGCAACTGAAGTCGTACATCAAGCAAGAATGGGAAAGGATTCCACCTACAAAGCTTCAACAATTAGTGTCCTCGGTTCCCAAATGCTTATTGAGTGTTGTTAAAAGGAAAGGTGATGTAACACAGTGGTGAACATGCCCCTGTCCCAGCTTCTTTGGAACGTGTTGCAGGCATCAAATTCAAAATGAGTGAATATTTGCAAAAAACAATAGTTTATCAGTTTGAACATGAAATATCTTGTCTTTGTAGTGTATTCAATTGAATATAGGTCGAAAAGGATTTACAAATCATTGTATTCGGTTTTTATTTACGTTTTTCACAACGTCCAAACTTCATTGGAATTGGGGTTTGTAGAAGTAGTACTTGTAGTATAGTATAATTTGGGTAAATATATAATTCACATAATTCCTCCGGGTGCTCCGGTTCCCTCCCACAGTCCAAAGACATGTAGGTCAGGTACTAAATTGTCCCTAGGTGTGAATGTGTGTGTCGGCCCTGTGATGGCCTGGTGGCCTGACCAGGGTGTCTCCTTCCCTACCGCCCAATGCTGCTGGGATAGGCTCCAGCATCCCCGTGACCTTGAGAGCAGGATAAGTGGTTTGGATGATGGATGGAATGGATTGATATAATTCACAGAAATACACAATGTCTCGAATATTACATGAGAAAATAGAAGATGCTGAGTCATATATGTTTCCTTTCTTGTTTTTTTTTGTTCTTTTACAAATTGGTTCTCCACCACAATGCTTAAACGTAATGCTTAAACACCTGTAAGCCCACACACACACACACACACACACACACACACACACACACACACACACACACACACACACA
>NC_079228.1:16944346-16986846 GCF_029633865.1 Lampris incognitus | reverse complement strand
TTCAAAGTTCTCCCAGTCCCATTACAAACACACACAACAAGGCTGTAGCAAAACTTGCAAGCATTTGCAGCAATGGTTTATGTATGGAAAAGGTTTTAATAGTCTGAAATACGTATGTGACCCCCGCTGGTAAAAGAGACCCCAAGTAGGCCTAGGTCATTGAGCTGCACAACCTGACCTGAACATTGTTCTTCTAAAAGAAGAAAAAAGAGCTACAGTACATTAGAAGAAATGGTCTTTATTTGTCACGTGACATCAATGTCCCCTTCAAACATGGTCCCACATATATCTCATGTTAAATAGCCTACTATTTTCACTGCAAATTTACAAAACAACATATTACATCACTTTGTACGAGGTAAAAAGCTGAATTTTGTGAAATTAAAAAGTATAATCATAGGGAAATGAATTTCCAAAATAGAACTGTAGATGAATATTGTAAATTGACGAGTTCTGGAAATCATTCCTGACAGAGGAAAGGATGGTCTCATTACGCTAGAAAAATTGTGACTGTACCCTACCTACCAATTGATAGGTGATGTCACAATAGGACTGAACATTCTAACAGGCAAAGTGTATGGCAGAATTGCTAAATTTTAGAGCCGAATTGTTCAAAAACTATAAAATATTTTTAAAATCTGAACAGGATTCTGAAAGAGCTGAATGTCCTCAACTGTTTAAGCTTTAAATGGGGTTTCTAGCTCAAAAAAATGAAAGAGGAGATACAGTTCAAAGGTGATGAGGGTTTCAACCTTTCCCCATAGACTTCCATTGTTTTGAAAAAGTAGAAAAAGCTCAATGTGTCTAAAAGTATAAAAGATTTCAAAAAACCAAAATGTGAGCCTCAATGGGCTTAAAGAGATGAACCTTTTGATACCTGAATGGTTTCAGTGGCTAAAAGTATGAAGGAGTAAAAGAGGTGGAAAGGTTGCAAAAGTCCCCCATTGACTCCCATTCAAAAAATGGCTGAAAAAAGTTGAATATTTAAAAAAGTTCAAAAGGTATGAAAAATCTGAAAGGGGAGCAATAATGTCCTTAATGAGTTGAACATTTTGATAGTTGAGTGGTTTCAGTAGCTAAACGTATGAAGGAGCTACAAGGTGTCAAAAACTGGGCGGAAGAAAAAGAAAGAAAGAAAGAAAGAAAGAAAGAACTGCAAAGCAGTTCACCCTAATAATTTTATCTATGTAACACTTTTCAAAAGAGAGTTACAAAGTGATGTACATACATAATCAAGTAAAAATAATAAAACACATTTATGAGCATTTGTGCTAAAAAAATAAACTATTTTGATATGCAATAAATGTATGCATAAAAGAAAGGAATGCAGAATCTGTGTCTGCTGTGATTGTAGGCAAAAGAAGAAGCTGAACTCTTGTTTATATGAGGTTATGACAGATCTTCATGATTGGAAAACCTGTCAAAAAACCCAAAACAAAACAAAAACAAAAAACAAAACATACAAACAGATTATGTAATATGTAGCCACCTGACAACAACACGTGTGTAGCTTGCGGGTTTCAACTCCTCTTAATTGTCTTTACTTGTCTTGAAAGTGGTTTAGATGATAGGAAAATGTGATGAAGGGTAAAAGGCGAGACTGCAACTGAACGCATCAGCGAGAAAGGAGAGGGATAAGAGAGAAGATACGAAAGAGAAACAAAGAAAATTTAAACTGCAGGTACTTCTCCAGCCTACCCGCTGCTGGGAACCTGGCGGGGCTGGTCGTACACACGCACAGGCTCGGGGATTAGAAAGCTATGTGGAACTCGTTCAGCCTGAACAGCCTGTCGCAGCCAAACATCTGTCACACCGCTAAAAAGACTGGTTGTGTACGTAAGGTGATAGATGTCGGTGGCGCCCTTATTGGATGCCGGTAGGGGGGTTTCCCCTTACAACTGAGAGCTGTATTGACACGGTGTTCAGGCAGGTCTACATATACTACTTGCGTCATTTAAGCGAAAACGACTTAGGGTCATTGCAGTATCGTAGCCAGAAATTTGCTGGTGTATGGGCGTACATGAAACTAGGTGGGCAAATTAAGTTTCTCTAATGGGCCTATGTGTATATATACATAATAACTACAATGTAGCCTTTGTGCAAGTACATAGTTTTTATATCCAGGGGACACTTTTATGACTCTGCTCATAAACCAATAAATCACTCAGACACAGGGCTACAATCAACGCCGGTCTTTACTCGGAGCCTTCAATGAACTTTTTTAAAACCAACATCCGGGTTCCCAGCATGCATTGCTCACACACCTACGGCAAGTAGTGTAGAACAAAAACAACAATGGTTACATGATATAACATGTATTTTGTGATCGCCAGTTTTGTAATTACACAAGCCAATGTTTAGTACAATATGAATTATATATGTATATACTTGTATAGTTACAATAGCGTTACTATGTTTATACACAGGTATTAGAAACTTACAAGTAGCCTACATAAGAACAAGAACATATTATTGCCTACCATTGTTGTCAAAATCACAGCACAAGACGACGTGGCTTGGTGTTGAACATTAAAATAATTTCATCATAATCCAATGATGGTCAGTTGTCTTTCGAATGAGAGCAGTGGCAGATTGTTCAGGCGGCCTGTGAGCACTGACGCCCAGTTGCTCGTTTTGATCAGACTGACAGTCGAGAAAAGACGTTCTACTGTGCAGCTCGTAATGGGCAGAGTGATGATGGCTCGAAGGAGACTGTTCATGTTGGGAAATATGTCTTTAGGACAGCTGTCAAGAACCTCGATGAGGAACGACCCTCGGTTAAACTGGTGTACAAAACCAGTCAGTTCTACATCCTCCACAGAAATACCATAATGTGTGCAGGGTGGCAGTATCGCTGTCATTTGACCAAATGAGTCCGATCGGGGCAGACAGGCAGCGGAGGCCTTCACTATCCCATATGAGTCGTTCTGAAAACGGCTGCTGAGGTCTTGAAGTTGTCGGTCCAACATCTCGTTCCATAATGCCCGTAGATCCGAGTCGCTCCTAACAGATGCTGCTCTCCCCAGTGTATAGATGTGACGTGCGCGTCCCCAAACCTGGCTGGCAGGTTTCTGTTTCGGGAAATGGTGACATCCCAGTTGTAGATTTCATGTTTGGCCATTAACTCCTCAGTAAGCTTGAAGACTTTATCAAAATCACCGGTAGAATTGTCTCTGAAAGCACTGAAAGTGTCTTTAAGGCCTTCCATAAAATCAACGCAATCTGTGATTGGCAGAGGGGGGGGGTTGTAATCCTTTGGTAGGAAGATCACTGGCGTCAAATAACTTGGAAAATGTGACTAATACGAACACACGTTTTGGTTTGCATTTGCTGTAGGAGAGAATGTGCGTCAACTTTTCTGACCTGCGCTATCAGCGAATTCAGCGAGTTTCCAGTATTGCGTCAAACAGAGTTAAAACTTTATGCACTGAGCCAGACTTTGAGCTCCATCTGGTGTCAGTGGACCTCTCCAGTTCGAGACACGGTCTGTGTGGGTGCAGTTGCTTTTGAATTTCTAAAAAATATGGTGTGCCGGTTCGTTCCAGTCATGAAATGATACAGACTGTTCAACATTTCTAAAAAAGTGGCCACGCTAGGAGATGCCTTCGACGCCGTACAAAGCACAAGGTTTAAGCGGTGTGAGTTACAGTGTACATGGATTGCTTTGGGGAAAGTTTCCTTCAAAATTGTCTGAACCCCACCTCGACTAGCAGACATAACCGCGGCCCCATCAAAACGGAGTCCAACACACAAGGCAGGGTCCAGTTCTAGTGCTGTCAACACCTCCAAAATCTTTTTCAGAGATCCCATTCGCCGTCATGTCCCCGGTTGCAACAAACCCGACTGCTCTCTCCTTCAGTGCGCCCTTGTGAAGATATCTTACACAAACAGCAACTAGTTCTGGTTTAGACAAATCTTCACATTCGTCCGCCAAAATGGCAAAATGTGCTTCCGGTTGTTGGTGTAGCTCTGCTTTAATCTTGCTGAGAAGGAGCGACGCAGCCGTTTCCAGTAGTTCATTCTGGATATCAGGGCTCATGAGGGTCGCATTTTTGGGAGCTGGTCTAGTCGCTTTTTAATCTCGGGATCATAACTGCATATGGATTTGAAAATTCCAAGGAAGTTGCCCTTATTAAGAGATTCCTCGTTCTCGCGGTGGCCACGTAATGGTATGTCCTGCTTGGCACACAAAAGCAGTGTCCATTATTACTTTGATGTGTGCTCGATTCCTTTCAATAAAGGACACATTGGCTGCATGTGCGTCCCTATTGAGCTGATTAAGGATACTTCCTCATCCTAACTCGTGGCTTTCTCTAAAGGCCTTGGCTTTGACCACTGCAGAAGAATGTGCTTAGCTGGCTTCGTGTTTAGAACATAACTGGCTCATGTGTCTCCAGTCATTGAAACCAGTCTTAATGAACGATCTGTTTCAGTAGGCTATCTTATAAAGAATGACACACACACGAGTTGCTCAGTGCAGCCAAGTATATTCAAAGTGATGTAACATGTTCCTGAGCGCGGGTCATGTGTATCTAAGGTAAACTAGTGGATAGCCGATGGCATCGATCTATCTAGACCCGTAACATCCTCCTTTTCCAAGTATAAACACATACACATGAAGTTAGTGCAAAATAAAATTACTTTCATATACGAACAACCAATAACAGTGCAACAGCAGTAAATCTCTTCATATCCCATACCAGTGTAATAACCACAGTAGCGTATGATAACATTTCTCCTCTTTTCCCCCTCTCTCCCACATAGCAACCATCAACAGTATTCAGATTACATAGTGAGTTTCAGTGGAGGTTTAGACAGCCGTCCAACCCTTGTGTAAGTGTGTCCATCCGAACGCGGAGCGCCAACAGGAGTAGATGGCGCCTTGGGCATGGACCTGATGGGGCTCGGCTCGAACACAGCCTGAGGGGTCTCAATGACAGTTTCTGTAGCTGGATCCCCGTCCGGTGTGTGTGCCGCAGTGGGTTCAACAGGATCGTGCGCGGCTCGTGCAGCTGGCTCAGCCACTCTGAGATCGATCCTGTTACGACGGTACAGGGAGCCATCAATGTCCACAAGATAAGACCTCGGCGCAACCCTGCGGAGACAAGTTCCGACTCTCCAGCGGCCAGTGTTATCACCTGGCAGGGGCTTCATCCGTACGACTTCCCCAATTTCAAGTACCGGCAATTCACGGGCAGATCTGTCATAGAAGGATTTGGCGAGTTGCTTCCTGTGGCGCAGCTTTTCAGTGACGCCCACGACAACAGCTGGTTCCAGGAGCTTGCTTGCCGCCGGGATGGACGTCTTCAACCGGCGGGACATGAGGCGTTGTGCTGGGCTGCTGCCCATGTTTTCCGTAGGTGTATTCCTCCAGTGAAGCACGGCTTTCCAGGGGTCTTCACCATCATGCGCGGCCTTACGCAGAAGATTTTTTACAATCTTCACGGCCGACTCGGCCTTGCCATTCGCTTTCGGGTGTCTGGGAGAGGAGGTCACGTGCTCAAATTCCCACTCAGAAGCGAACCGTGTGAACTGAGCTGTGAACTGAGGGCCGTTGTCTGTAATAACCTTCTCTGGCTGACCATGTCGGGCGAACTGTGCCTTACATCGCTTGATGACTGTCTCTGCAGACATGTCGGGTAGAAGCTCAATCTCCCAAAAATCGGAATAGTGGTCGACTATTAGGAGATAGTCTTTCTGTCTGAAGCTGAATAGGTCCATGCTCAAGACCTGCCATGGCCTGGTTGGTACTTCGTGAGAGAGCATGGTCTCCTTTTGCTGATTGTGGGCGTACACATTGCAGGTCGAGCAGCTGCTTACAAAGTCCTTTATCTCTGACTGCATGTTGGGCCAGTACAATGTCTCTTGAGCGTGTCGGTAGCATGCATCACCCCCTATGTGACTTGAATGTATGCGCGTCAACATTTCTGGGCGGAGTGACTTTGGGATGATGACTTTTTGCCCCCGGAACAGAACTCCGTTCTGCACACTGATTTCATCCCTGAAGGGCCAGTACTCCCTAGCGATGAGGGGCGCTTCCTCCTTTACATCTGGCCAGCCCACGAGAACAGTGTTCTTCAGTGCCTGTAAGCATTCATCTCTGTTGGTGTGTCGTCTGATCTGTTCCAGCCGCTGGTTAGTCACATTCAGGTACTCTGCCTGGTTCACGTGCTGTATGTCTTCCTGCTCTTGTTGCAGAGAGCAGATAGCGTGTCGCTGATATGCAGTCCCTCTGCCGGAGCATCCAGCCGTAGCTCTGCTGAGCGTGTCACTTATGAACATCTCTGGGCCTGGTTTGTAGATTACCCTCAGGTCGTAGTTCTGCAGAGTCATGAGCATGCTCTGGAGTCTCTTGGGCGCATTGAGAAGTGGCTTGCTGAAAATAGAGATCAGAGGCTTATGGTCCGTCTCTGCTGTGATTGGGTCGCGGCCATATAGGTAATGGTGAAACCTCTGGCAGGCGAAGACGATACTGAGACACTCCTTCTCAATTTGTGCATAGTTTTTTTCGGTGGGGGTAAGAGCCCTCGAGGCAAATGCGATGGGCTGACCTTCCTGCATGAGACAACAACCGAGACCGCTCTGGCTGGCGTCGCTCTGGATTGCGATTGGCTTAGTTACATCATAGTAGCACAGGACGGGCATGGCTGTCGCCAGCGCCTTAAGCTCATGAACCGCCGCCTCGTGCTTAGGCAGCCAGTGCCAGGGTGTGTCCTTGTCCAACAGGCGTCGCAACGGCTCGCAGACAGTAGATAGATGAGGCATGAACTTGGCTAAATAGTTAGCGAAGCCAATGAGACGCTGCACGCCCTTGGCATCTGTTGGGTTCGGCATGTCAATAATGGCTCTCACCTTCTCTGGATCGGGCTTCAGTCCAGCAGATGAGAGAATGTGGCCATGAAACTGCACCTCAGCCACCTTGAACTGCAACTTCTTCAGGCCGAGGCGAAGCTTGACCTCGCGGCAGCGTTCCATCAACGCCGCAAGCTTGACGTCGTGGTCGTCCCCAGCCTCCTTGTCTGTGTCCCCGCAGCCAACGACCAGGATATCGTCTGCAATGGGCTCAACGCCCTTCAGACCGGCGAGGAGCTCGTGCTGCTTGCGCTGATATACCTCGGGCGCCACCGATACTCCAAATGGTAGCTTGAGCCACCGCTTCCTCCCCCAGGGGGTCCAGAACGTGGTCATGAGGCTACTCTCATAGTCCAGTTTGCATTGCAGGAATGCATCCCGAGCGTCCACTAACGTGAAGACTCTGGCCTTGGGCAATTTATACAAAATGTCCTCCAAGGTAGGCATGATGTAGTGAGAGCGCTTTAGGGCTTTGTTCAATGTTTTAGGGTCAATGCATATTCTCAGCTTCTCCGGTTTTTTAACAATCACCATGTTGCTGATCCAATCTGTAGGATCTGTGACAGGCGCAAGGTGGCCGTCAGCCTCATACTTGTCCAGCTGGGCTTTGACTGCTGCTTTCATTGCGATTGGGACATTGCGAGGGGCACTCTGTACTGCAGCAACACTAGGATCAAGGTCAAAATGGACCTCCCCAGGCACGGATTCCACAGGGGAGTTGAACACGTCACTGTATCTTCTGATAAGCTGTTCTTTAGTTAGGGCTCCTGGTTGTGTGTGTTCCATTTTGAGCACATCCTCTGGAATTGTGAAATGCATGAGCCCTAAGCGTTCACAGGTGGAGCCTGACAGAAGAGGATGTTGGCTGGTCCTCACTATTTCGAATGAGAGCTTGTGTGTTTGGCCTCTCACAGTACAGTCAGTCTCAAAGGTGCCCATAGAGCTCAGTGTTTCCCCCGAATACAGCTTCAGTCTGGTGTCACTCGGGCGGAGAGGTGTGTTTGGGGCCAGCCTTTTCTTGTCTTGAAAGCCCATTACATTGCAGGTGGCTCCAGAGTCCAGCTGACATTGTTGTGGCTTGTCGTGGAGTTTCAGAGTCACAAACCACTTCTTTCCTTTGGTGTGCACTGCGCCGATTGACTCAAACATGTACAGATCATCTGCATCATTACTATGCTCTGGGGGTTCTTCTGTGTATTCCACACAGTTTACCTTGCCCTCAGCATGCCCCTTTT
Source organism: Lampris incognitus (assembly GCF_029633865.1). Classification (NCBI taxonomy): domain Eukaryota; kingdom Metazoa; phylum Chordata; class Actinopteri; order Lampriformes; family Lampridae; genus Lampris; species Lampris incognitus. The sequence goes on along the minus strand of NC_079228.1, from coordinate 16,978,759 downwards.
TGCTCTTTAAGCACACTTTAGAAAAGTGATTAAGTGTCCCACATGACCTACATTGTTTCCCGAAGGCCGGGCAATGCTCTCTGCCCCTTGAATGCGAGCTGCCACAATATTTGCAATTGCCTGCATCTCCTGCTGTTCTGGGTGGATTGCTCTGTTTCCATTGGTTTTGTCTGGGTTGCCTAGCAACGGCATGCACTGCCTCCGGCTGCGGTGTTGTTGCAAACTCCATTGCTCTCATACGGATGTCAGTTTGCTCTGCTGCGCGACACATGTCAATAGCTGTGACCATGTTCAAATCCTTCTCTCTCAACAGCCTGCGTCTAACGGCCTCGCTTGCAACTCCCAGGACTATCTTATCACGGATCATTTCATCTTTCAACTGTCCATACTCACAGGTTGCTGCCCTCTCTCTCAGTCTCGTCACAAAGGTATCAAACGATTCTCCTTCCTCCTGCTTGCAACTCCCGAAAATGTACCTCTCGTATATTGTGTTTTTTGCTGGCTTGAAGTATTTCCCCAACTCTCTCAGTATGGCGTCAGGATCCCCTTGATCATCTTCTGAGAGGTTCAGATTGTGGCGGTAAATATGCCTGCATTCACTTCCCATCACACTTCTTAGAGTAGCCGCTTGTATTTTCTTGTCCTTGCCAAGTATGCCCGTGATGAGGACGTAGTCTTCATATTCGGCCCGAAAAATGTCCCAATTGACACTCCAATCGCCTGTGAAGCTCATCGGGGACGGTGGTGGAATATTCACGTTAGCTGCCATTGTATGTGATGCTATCGGCGCCGGTAATGCTAGCGTTAGCTCCTCTGTGACAACGTCTTCAGCAGAAGTACTTTGCTCTGAATCGGAATCCTCCGACATGTGACCTACTCAGGCCTACAAACTTAAACATGCGAGCTAGTAAAATAAGAAATAAGTTCTCCGACTTCTGGCACCATGTTTCAGTAGGCTATCTTATAAAGAATGACACACACACGAGTTGCTCAGTGCAGCCAAGTATATTCAAAGTGATGTAACATGTTCCTGAGCGCGGGTCATGTGTATCTAAGGTAAACTAGTGGATAGCCGATGGCATCGATCTATCTAGACCCGTAACACGATCCTCCACGCCCGCGTCGGGGAAATGGCGGCATGGTTGGCAAAGCACAGCATTTCTCGATATGCTATTCTCCATCCATTTAAATCTTTCATACCATCGACAGGACAAACTTCTGTTCCAGTTGTCCGTTCTTGTAGCAGGTAATGTTCGCAGCCTAGGTTGAGAAGCTGTCTTATCTACCGCTGATAGGTCTGTGGGGGCGAATGGAGCAGTGGCACCTGTGTCGGTAAGTTCCGGTGCGTGGGCTGGGGCCATGACTGCTGGTAGTGGAGGGGGAGAAGGCACGGTTGTTCTGGATTCGGTGGCAGAAGCATGCTGGACGACCTGAGGCGTGTCCTCCTCTTCTAAAGTACGTCGTGGTCTTTTGAAAAAATTGAATAGAAAGCTTTGTTTGGCCATTTTAACGTAGGCTATCTACTTAAGCTAGTTAGCTAGTTAGCTAGCTAGCTAGCAAACGATACTCACGCACACACAGCACTTCAGCAGCACTGAGGGATCTCGCAGCTACGCAGACACAAGCACGTGCCTTGCAACGTGATAAGATGATTGGGTGGGAGTGGGGTCATAAAATACCTAATTAAATATTGATATATTTATGAAATATATGGAGGCTGGTGAATAATAGTAATATAAAGTTTTTTTTATTACATTAAAAAAGAAGCTGATTGAAACTGACCAAACTGGTTGGGTGGGCGGTGGTTCCAAGTGGGTGGCGGCCGCCCACCCACGCCCACCCGTGGCTACGCGGCTGGCATTGGTTTCTCTCACATGGACAACTCTGGAAACATGCCCAATGTCATAATAGGTTAAGCTTCTGTATGGGGGGGGGGGTGTAGAGGCATGTCCTACAATTATATTCCCAGCGTACTGGGTAGGAATGTCCTGACCAAACGGAATGCATTGCCTGAGGAGTCCTGGTTTCTCGTTTTATATAGCGACACCTGGCTGTTGTGTCGCAACCAACACAGCAACGTGTAGCCATGAGATAGACGAGGCTGGCTGCTGTCTGCGTCGCAGGCGACGTCGCAGTCTAGACCAAACAAGAAAACAAGTCACGGTCCAGCTTGTTGTTTCGCTGAGACAAGGTTTATTGCTTGTCTCTTCCTTTTTTTTCGTTTCTGGCTTCATTCAATGTCACCCCAAATGTGTGCCGTATGCATGCGTGCGTGCGTGTGTGTGTGCGTGTGTGTTTGTAGGAGTCACATGCTAGCATGCACATTTTTGCATGCGCAAAGACTTAAACGTGTTTTTGCATGTGCAAACAATTTCTTTGTTCAAAAGCAGCACGGTCCGAACGTCTCTGACGTCATCGTCCTCGTCACCATTTCAGAAAGCGGCACGCCTGGTGACCACAACGTGGAATACGGTTTATAGCTTCCTCTCGTGTCTCGTCAAGGCACGTACTTCTCACTGCAGAACGTTTGCCCCTGGGGGCGGTGTTTTCTCGGGTTTTCATTGGTTCAACGCCTCGGGTTTTCATTGGTTCAACGCTATCATGTATTCGTCTTCGTCAACACGAACCAACTCCGTCAAGGCAGCGGAATAATGGCCTGAGGGTGTACACTGAAACTCATTTTACAATTATGGCCAGTGGCCGTGTTATCCATCTGAAAGCAGCCAAGGTGACATATTCCATCTCCAGAATGTGTCTGGTTTGGTGCAAGTTGTTTTGTCGCTTGCATTCCACAAAGGCCATCGCTCTTTGAGTAAATCAATGGTCTGGCTTCTCTGGTGAGGAACAGAATGTATCGGAACTAACTTCACTGCTCCATACATCAACAGAAGTGTTTAAATATTGAGTGTAAAGTGTTTCTGAGGTCAAGTCTGATGGACCGAAGGATATGGAACTGAGACGGACCACTGCAGAACCAGCACGCTTGCGGCACTTTCTTCAGCGTGGTTGTGATTGTAGAAACAAACGGCATTTTTCCCCCTTTGAAATTATGCAAAACTTGCCCCTGTGTAATTTGAGCCTTTATGCATCTTAGCAAAAACATGTCGTGATTATACTTTAATCAAGTATCAAATATATTTCTATTTTAAAAAAATGTGTTTATGCTCTCGCCTCACTCTCCTCCGTGTCAATCTTGGCGGCCATTGTTCTGCTTCTCTACAGTTCTCCCCAAACCAACAACTGTGGGTCCCTATTTAATTCCTCTCCTTCAATTAAACATGTTGTTCTTTCAACAAACAACTACTTAGAATGAGATACAGAGTGGAAGACAGGCAGACAGCAATGCACATGCAAACCCACACTCCACCACGGACAAATACACACACGGACACACTATCCTGCAGACGTAAGAGCTGACAGACACACGAACGGAAGTGCACAACACCGGCATGCAGGTGACTGGTGCTGGTTTCACTTTCGAGGTCTTAACACACTGGAAGAATTGAAGCCTCGGGGTAAAAATTCCCTTTTTTTACCAAGGCACAATCATCGCACGCTTTGCATTCATGAATCGGGACTGTATTCCTTAAACGTCCTGCGAAGAACAAAGAACGCAGTTGTCATTTGGGATTATGGAGATTAGGACGGCTGGCTGCTCAGACTCGCTGTTCAAACAGCCGTCTAATGGAGTGGAGGGTATTGGTTTGTCTTTGTTGAAAAGGGAGGCTCCGATGATGACTCACTCATTGATGTGTAATGAGTCGGTATTGAGAGAGCAGCCCTGTCTAAATACCAAATCAGCTATAGCTGGAGGCTAGCTGACGGTGAAAATGATGCGTGGTTGTATTTTCCTTTCAAGGACAATAGTGTTTTTAGCCAAGTGTTTCATTTTACTCTCCAGACGGAAATTAATAAAGTTTTCGTTTTATTGTATTTTATTTGCCACCCTTTTTTTCCTCCCCAATTGTACCTGGTCAATTACCCAACTCTTCCGAGCCGTCCCGGTCGCTGCTCCACCCCCTCTGCCGATCCGGGGAGGGCTGCAGACCACACATGCCTCCTCCCATACATGTGGAGTCGCCAGCCGCTTCTTTTCACCTGACGGTTAAGAGTTTCGCCAGGGGGACGTAGCGCGTGTGAGGATCACGCTATGCCCCCCGACGTCCCCCTCCCCCCTGAACAGGCGCCTCGACCGACCAGAGGAGGCACTAGTGCAGCGACTAGGACGCATACCCACATCCGCCTTCCCACCCGCGGACACGGCCTATTGAGTCTGTAGGGACACCCAACCAAGCCGGAGCTAACACGGGGATTCGAACCAGCATCCCGGTGTTGGCAGCCAATGGAATAGACCGCTACACTACCTGGACGCCCTTATGCAAATGTTGTCTTAGGCATACCTGGGCATAAAAGCTGCTCAAGCCGGAGGCAACACCGGGATTCGAACGGGCGAGCCCTATATTGAGAGGCAACGGCATAGACCACCACGCCACCCGGCCGGCCACCCGCAATAATGTGTTTATTCTGCCGATGAAGGAATGTTAGAATTATCCAAAGGCCTTTCTCTTATTTAGTCTTGGATGAGCAACGTGTTATTTTTATTTATTTAGTTATTTTTGGGACAAATGAAATGAGTTCGTTTTACACCTCTAAGTGTATACAATAATTGTATATCCAATGAACCTTGATATGAATATACTTTACCCTAATGCACTTTATGTCTTGTTTGTGTTGGGGGTGGTTGGTGTCTGTAGGGTGATCCGTCTCCCCCGGTCCTGTGAAGAGTTCTCTGGTTTCCTTAGGCCTCCTCCACCTCTCAGACAGCAGCCATGAACTGGTCGGCGTTGGAGGCCCTCCTCAGTGGCGTCAACAAATACTCCACTGCGTTCGGCCGAGTCTGGCTATCCATAGTGTTTGTCTTCCGTGTCATGGTGTTTGTCGTAGCTGCCCAGAGGGTGTGGGGCGACGACAGCAAGGAATTTGTCTGCAACACGGCCCAGCCTGGATGCAATAACGTCTGCTACGACCACATCTTCCCCATCTCCCATATCCGCCTCTGGGCCCTGCAGCTCATCTTCGTCACCTGCCCGTCCCTGATGGTGATGGGGCATGTCAAGTATCGTGAGAAGAAGGACTTGAAGTACACCACCTTGCACAAGGGTGCCCACCTGTATGCCAACCCTGGGAAGAAACGGGGAGGTCTGTGGTGGACATACCTGGTGAGAACAAAATTCAGGGCAGGGTGAAAAATACATCTGAAACCATGCTTTTGTCTTTGAATTCTGCCTGGTGACACACAGGAAAACATGGACCCTCAGCATTTCCCCTGTGATTAAAGAGGAAGTTGATAATGAAAAGCATTACAATTACCTTCTCAGAAACATAAAGTGGAATTTACTGCTTGCCAAACTATTAAATGAATGAATGGATGACGAAATATATCAAATTATACCCCTTTACATCCCTTTCACACCAATGAAATACTGCCCAGGGTTAAGGCTGAACAATATCGACAACATTACGATAATTTTGCTTTTGCGATATGCATTGCCACATTAAAGAATAAATAAGAGCCACTTAATTTCCCCAGATATACACAGCTTTAAACTTTCAAAGTGTCATTTGCAAAGTGTTTAACTGTCCCTCTAGCAACGATTATGGTGATTTTAGAGGTGGAGATAAGATGGTTATCCAAGAAGTCAGAAAATCAGACTACGTCATGTTATTGGTCAGATGACGTGAGCGATGGGGTCATGGTGTCTTACGTCGCATCTTACTGTCTATTCTGAAACAACGTATTGTTCAGACCTACCCAGGCCTGCATTCAGCTTACTAAAAGGGGGGTCCTTTTCCTTTGACCTACATTGCCACAAATACACTATACTTTATACCATACAGTTTACTAAAACTTGCCATTTAAGGGAGGGATCACTAAATAAAGAGTATTTATTTTTTACTTAAAAACATGATATGATAGTGACTATTAAGCGTATTTTGTTCTGACGGTAGCCCACCTCTGACTCCATGCATGCTGCCCAAAATGAAACAGTCTAATCTGCATTTATCTTTTCTAGGTGAGTCTGATCTTCAAAGCCAGCTTTGACGCCGGCTTCCTCTACATCCTTCACCGTGTATACGAAGGTTACGACATGCCCCGCCTCTCCAAGTGCTCCCTGGATCCCTGCCCCAACGTAGTGGATTGCTACATTTCCCGTCCCACAGAGAAGAGGATCTTCACCCTCTTCATGGTGGTCTCCTCGGCCCTCTGCATCTTCATGTGCATCTGTGAGATGATTTACCTCATCTGCAAACGCATCCAGAAGTTCCTCAGGAAGAAGAAGGAGGCCGAGCAGAGGATGTTCGCAGAGAGCCACGAGCTTTCGCCGTTGGCCCGGCCGAGGTCAGAGTTCAGGTCAAACACATCGCTCAGAGTAGATCCCACCAACACGGCGTCCATCCAGAACCTCAGTAATAACAAGGTGGAGGATGGGGCGTCTGAGAAAAAATGAACCATATGACAAGCACCTGGGTTGGAAGACTGATGGAGGGGGCCTGTGTCGTTTGTAAAATGATATCATACAGGAAGACATTTTCAGCAGCTGTACCGAGGTGAACGTGCCACTCCGTCCTCTCTGAAATCTCCATACGAACCTGTGTAAATATTAATGTAATATGAACGTAATTACTTCTCTGGAATTCGAGTGTGAGTTATCTAAAGCTAAAGGTCGGGTTGTTAACTCAGGAGTTTTATCAAAAAAGAATATGAGAATGCAATATGTATAGCTGAGAAAATGTGCCTGTATCTATCCCACCTAGCTATTTGAATATAGAATGATTTTTATGAAGATATGCATTGCCCACAAATGATAAGAACTTGATTGTAAAACTAACACAGAGCATTCGCTTGAAAACTTGTGGTATGAAGTTATCAAAAGTTGCATTTTGTATGTTCTTTGCTCCCCCAAACAGGTTTTAAACCCCCCTTTGTGTATAGTCTCCTTTTATGTAAACCCCTGATAGCGGTAGAATATAAAATGGAGGCCTATAATGACATCTAACGATGACGACAAAGGGCGATCACCCTCGCCAGTTCTCGTTTTCTTTTCAAGAAAACGGTAACAAATCAGAATTTATTTTGTTTTACATTTTCTATTTATTGCTGTGATATATAATTGTTCACAAATGGTTTACTCGTGTCTTTATTTGAGACTCTTTAAAAAACAATACAAGAACATGTTGAACTATATCTCTTATTTTAACAAGCAATTAAGCTGAGCTTGATGAAGATTGAATGAGAGAATATATAATACAGTTCAGAAATAAATAAAAAATATCCAAGGCACTCTTCTGGAAAAGGGTATTTCATGGTGAAAGTCTGAAAAACATGGACAATACTTGTGTGTGTTTAAGTAGGGCTGCAACAGCCTTCTGCAGGGTGTGAACCTCAACGCACAGGTGCCCCTTTAATAGATGCAAACCAATTGCAATCACCTGGAACAGAAAGCCAATGAACTCACAGGTGACAAGTGCAAAGCATGACCACTAGGTAGCTCTAGAAAGTGTATGGAAGGAAGAAAAAAAGAAAAAAATGATACAATGAGAAAAATGGATGTAGAGACAAGACAGAAAACAATACCAATATATACCCATCTACAGCAACATAGGCACCAGAACCACATGCATCAGAACAGCTTCAAAAAAAAGACCAAAATCAAATTTTTTTCATTTAGTCCTGGCTATGTTGTGGCCTGCATATATAAAAACTTTCTCCCTGCAATCATAATTTCAATCAGTCACCACCCCGAATGTATATTATGAGACAAATATGCAGCACACCGGCAGTCAAACATTTGTGTTGGGCATTCATGCTGAATCAGAAAGTTGTGTTTTTTTGTATTGCCAAGAGCATTACATGCACTAGGAATTTCACTTGGCGTCGTTGGTGCGATTAAGAATAAAAGAAAAGTACAGTCTTAAAAAACATATATATATATACTCTATATATATACTCTATATATATATGTACTATATATATATATATATATATATAGTATATAGTATATGTATATATATATAGTATATATATATCATTGATATTCCACTCCTCATTAGTTGAGCACTTCTATCAACACCATTGACGGTTTCGGGGTGGAAAAAACGCTATAAATCACACACGCACAAACACACACACACTTATAGCATCATAATCGTCATCATCATCAGCGGTCACTCGAAGCAAGTATGACTGACTTCTCCGTTGGGTTGTCTACTTGTGGGTCTTCAGATGGCTGTAGTGGCTGATCCGCGATCCACATACTTTAACGCAGTGTGGACAGGGGAAAGTGGTGGTGGTTGAGCCTTTTTCTCTCTCCTTTCAGTGCTGTCACTTTTTCTCTGCGGCACAGTGGAGGATCATTTCATGATGTGCAGCTCCTTCCTGCATGGATTTCTTTCAGGAGCATCTATCCAGTGCAATGTGTTCCCAATTGTTCGATGTGATTTTGAATTTTTTCAGACTGGTCTTGATATTGCCCTTGAAACCTTTCTTTTGCCTGCTGGGAGCTCACGGACCCTCCTTCAACTGGGAGGACAGGATCTGTTTGGGGAGACGTGTGTTGGACATGCAGATGACATGGCCTGTCCATCGGAGTTGGTGCTGCGTTATTGTGGTGGTGATGCTTGTCATGTTGTCTTCATCCAGAATGCTGATGTTGGTGCATCTGTCCTTCCAGCTGATCCTCAGGATCTTTCGTAAGGCTCTTTGGTGGTATTGTTCCAGGGCTCTCAGGTGCCTGCTGTAGGTGGCCCATGACTCTGCTCCATACAGCAGGGTGGGGAGAACAACAGCTCTGTAGACCAAAGGTTTTGTTTTGTCAATGTCAGCTTTTGAGGAGAGAAGGTTGTCGTGGTAGGGGACGTGATCAACGTTTTCAAGAATGTTGTTGTCCACTTTTATAGTAGGCTGGGTAGATGGTTGGTTGGGTGGAGGTTGATATAGGACCTGGGTCTTCATGATGTTTAATGCTAGACCCAGGGCTCTGTATGCCTTGGCAAAGGAATTCAGAATGTCCTGGAGGACTTATGCAGAGAGTGCTGTGATGGCGTTGTCGTGTGCATACTGAAGCTCCGTGATGGTGGTGTTGCAGACTTTGTTCTTGGCCTTGAGCCTATTAAGGTTGAAGAGCCTGCCATCAGTTCTGTTTAGGATTGGGATCCCATGTGGCAGCTCTTCGCCAATGAGGTGGAGTATGGCAGCAATACAGATGGCAAACAGGGTGGGTGCGATGATGCATCTCTATTTGACCCGTTTCCACAGTGAAGGGCTCTCTCTCTCTCAGAGCTGCTGTTGCTGAGCACCGTAACTGACATGCTGTCATGTAGAAGCCCCAATATTCTGATGACACAGTGGCCGCTATATCTTGATAGTATGCTCCACAGAGCCTGGCGGTCTACTGAGTCAAAGGCCTTTGTCAGGTCTATGAAAGCCATGTACAAAGGCTGCCTTTGTTCTTGGCATTTTTCTTGGAGTTGGCGTGCTGTAAATATCATGTCTGCTGTATCCCTCGATGGGTGGAAGTAACACTGAGATTCTGGGAATACTTCCTCAGCCAGTGGTAGCAGTCAGTTTGCGAAGACGTGAGCGAGGACTTTGCCTGTTGTTGACAGGAGTGAGATGCCCCTGTAGTTTCCACACTCCACACTCCACACTCTGTGACTATGTCCACTATTAGAGCATTCCTGAGCTCTGAGGGAAGTTCCTCTTTTTCCAAGACCTTGAATAGGAGGGCATGGATGTGGTACATGAGCTCTGGTTCACCTTCCTTTAAGATCTCAGCTAGGATCCCATCTGGACCGGCAGCCTTGTTTTTCTTAAGGCTCCTGATGGCATCTGGAACCTCTGTCATGGTGGGAGGTTCCCCAGTGTCTTCTATGATGGGACTCTGGGGAATGTGGCTGGCAATGTCTGGTTCAGCTGTTCCTGGAAGTGCTCCTTCCATTGGGTGCTAATGGACTCATTGTCCTTCAGCAGCTCCTGCCCATCCTTTGAGCAGCGGGGGTTTAAGCCATGGTTGCTTGGACCATAGACAGCCTTAGTAGCACTGAAAAAGCCTCTGTTATCAACTGAGTCTGCCACCTGAGTCTAATTCTGTTATCATCTTTCAATGTTTTATTCTGTAGACTATGTAAACATGACATCCATTGCACGTTGTCCATCTTGGGAGAGAGATCTCTCCTCTGTTGGTCTCCAAAGTGTTTTTTTTTTAGGGAGTTGTTCCTTATCCAATGCGAGGGTCTAATGACAAGATGTTGTGTTGTTGTAAAGCCCCTTGAGGCACATTTGTAATTTGTGATATTGGGCTATACAAATAAAATTGACTTGACTTGGCTCATTCAGCTCGTAAGCAGGTCCAGATTCATTTAGTGTAGGGGCAGGTTTGGGTTTGTAATTGGTGATTTTTATTTATTTATTTATTTTTGGTTGGGGGGGTAATTTGACCTTTTGTATAAGTCTTTGGGAATAATATGTATTCTGTGTGTGTGTAAGCAGTTCAATGGGAAGGACTCTGTACTTTTTCAGACAGCAACACCTCAGCAGTAGGGAAGATGAGCAGACAATAGCAGAAGTTGAAGCTCAGAGCAAGCTGAGTAGACAAGTACAGAGAGGGGGCACTTTTTGAAAACAGTAACAGAAACAGACAAAACAGGAACAGAAGCAGCAAAAACAGACAATCAAGATCAGAGCAATATCAGTAGAAAAGTAAAGGGAAGGGGCACTTCTCAAAAACAGCAGCAGAAACAGATAAAATAGGAACTGAGAAGTCTGTTGGCCTAACCACCACGGACGCACTTTAGGCTTGCTTACACAAAGCATGCCTTGGATATCTTTTCTTGTTCTTTTTTTTTATAGACTTTTTTTTGGGCAATTTCTGCATTTATTGGATAACGATAGTAGAGAGTAAGAGACAGGAAAGTCAAGGGAAGGGATAACATGCAGCAAAGGGCCCGGGCCGGATTTGAACCCAGGCCACTGCAGTAAGGATTTAGCCTTACGTGGTACACGCTCTACCAGATAACCCACTGGGGCAACCGCACTTGGCTATCTTAAAAACAGGGTGTAGGAGAGGAGAGCTTTGACAGAGTGCTTGTGGAAGGAAAATTGCTCTTATAGTGACATGTAGTATAAGCCACATGTAGTAATCATAAGTAATCATTATAAGCATATGTATAAGCTGCCCATGTGCTCGAGTGAACCTTTTCCAGGGCACAGAGGACATGATGGAGAATCAATCTTGCCCCAGAGATGGAGATTTGCTGTCCTACGTAGAACATCATACATGGCTTGTACCATGAACTTGATGGTTCAGCCCGCCAGGTTCAGCCCGCCAGGTATCTGCTCAGGATATCTTCCTCTCCCGATCTCTGCTCCACCCCCTCTGTTGATCGGGGGAGGACTGCAGACTACCACGTGCCTCCTCCGATACATGTGGAGTCGCCAGCTGCTTCTTTTCACCTGACAATGAGGAATTTCGCCAGGGGGACGTAGTGCGTGGGAGGATCACGCTATCCACTCCCCCCCCCCTCGAACAAGCGCCTCGGCCGACCAGAGGAGGCGCTAGTGCAGCGACCAGGACACATCCCACATCCGGCTTCCCACCTGCAGACACGGCCAATTGTGTCTGTAGGGACGCCCAACCAAACCGGGGGTAACACGGGGATTCGAACCAGGATCCCCGTGTTGGTAGGCAATGGAATAGACCACTAAACTACATGGACGCCCTTTTGCAAATGTTGTCTTAGGCATACCTGAGCATGCTTAGTCAGGTTAGATGTGGCAGACAGGCTATAAAAACTGCTCACATTTACAGATACTATTTAGATGTATGCTGATGCACATGTTCGTATACTGAACAATATAGGATTTATCGTCTTCTGGAAGATTTAATAAAGCAGAAATGTCTCTTCAATGTTGCAACAGCTGCGATACATTCTGCTACATCTGTGGCGAGTTCATGCTAAAGGCTCAAAGACGCACCGTGACTGCACTTATTAAGAAAGCCTTTGAGCTCGACTTTAGATGTAAAATTGGTGACCAAGAGAAATCCTGGGCTCCTCATATTTGATGGGCAACATGTGCAGTCAACCTGAGAGCTTGGCTCAGAGGTACTTGGAAGTCAATGCCATTTGCAGTCCCAATGCTATGGCGAGAACAGAAGGATCACTTGACGAATTGTTACTTCTGTCTGGCCAATGTATGTGGCTTCTCTACTGAAAATAAGAAATCTATTGAATACCCAAATCTGCCTTCAGCCATGAGACCAGTGCCACATGATGACAGTTTTCCAGTACCGAAGCCACCAGAGACATGGAGCCTAGATGAGGCAGAAGATGCCACAACGCATGAGTCAGATGTGAAAAAAACGACACTGATCCAGATGTTGAACCCTTTATGCCTGGTTATCCCCATCTGATAACACGGCCAGAATTAAATGACCTGCTCAGGGACTCAGCTAACGCAGAGCTACTTGGGTTCAAGATTGCAAGGATGGGGTTTGCTGTCACCAGGTACAACAATTTCTATCTTTCGGAACCGTCAAGAACATTTGACGAACTTCTTTACGCAGGTTGACAACCTCTGTTTCTGCACTGACGTTGAAGGGTTGTTCATGTCTTTGGGTTGTGTGCATGACCCACAACAATGTCGTCTTTTTTATAGATTCGTCAAAGTTAAGACTGAAAGCTGTCCTGTTACACGGTGGCAACTTCCACCCTTCAGTAGCCATTGGCTATGCAGTACACATGAAAGAAATCTACAATAACATGTAACTGTTGTTGAAACACATACAGTACATCAATTACGACTGGAACATCTGTGGTGATCTAAAGGTATTGGCACTGCTACTAGGAATGCAGTTCGGATATACAAAGTACTGTTGTTTCCTTTGTGAATGGCACAGCCGTGCTAAAGAGTCACATTACATTAAAACGAACTTGCTGGCATTTCGTTCCAGGGCAGAAAAATGTGGCGCATCAACCACTTGCCGACCCAACAAAGATATTTCTGCCTCCTCTTCAAAAACTCGGATTGATTAAACATTTTGTGAAAGCAATGAACAGAGAAGGTGATGAATTTTGCTATTTGAGACAGATGTTTCCAAGAATAACCGATGCCAAGATTAAGGAAGGCATTTTTGTTGGTCCACAAATCAGACAGGTCATCGATGACAGGGAGTTAGAAGATCTGCTAGCGGGGCCAGAGAAAACAGCATGGAAGGCGTTTCAGGATGTTGGGAATTTTCTTGGCAACTACAGAGCAGAGGTGTAAAAACCAGTTCCAGAAAGTAAAAGTCCAAACCATGTATTTGCTCCACTCATGCACTACACCCGCAGATTCTAGTCAACACCACTCCTCAACTAGGTAGGGGAAACTAGCTAATGAAATCAGCTGATTTGGTAACATGGTTGGAGCAAATACACGGTTAAAAAAATCCCCAAAAATATTCAGGAAGCAAAACTTTTGAAAAAATTTGTTGCCCAGTGAAATTTTCTTAAATTTAATGATGATAAGTCTGAGGTCATTCTGTTCGGTCCCCCAAATTCCACCAGCCCTTCTGTTAATAGTCTGTCAGGTAGTCTTAAGCAGGCTGCTAGGAATCTTGGGGTAATATTCGATGGTAAACTCGGTTTTGATAATCGAATCAAACATGTTGATCAGTCATGGTTTCTCCAGCTCAAGCTAATCTCCAAAAATTTGGTAATTTGATCAGTTACCGATCTGCAAAAAGTTGTACATGCTTTTATCTATTCTGGGCTTGACTGTTGCAATGCCCTTTATTCTGGTATGAACAAGGGCTCCCTCTACTGTCTGCAGTTGGTACAAGATGCCGTTGCTCGGCTCATTACCGGGACAAAGAGGCATGACCATATCACTCCTGTGCTTGCCTCGCTACACTGGCTCCGTTATATTTCGAATTGATTTTAAAAATGTATTGTTCACTTTTAAGGCCTTAAAAGGTCTTGCTCCTACATACATTTCTGGTTTACTGACCTGGGACACCCTCTTGACCATTAAGCTCTGCACATGGAGCCCTGCTGGTTGTTCCCAGGTCTCGATTTGTCACAAAGGGTGATGGGCTTTTGCTGTTAGAGCCCTCACACTATGGACCTCTTTTCCTGTTGAGCTAAGAATCAGGAATCAGGAACAAGTTATTGTAATTTCTTTCATGTACTTGCGTACACAAAAGAAACGAAATTTCGTTTCACCCAGCCCCCGGCAGTGCGACACAAAGGATAAAAACACACATCCAAAACTCCCAAAAACGACACCACCAAAAACATACAAAAACAGAACAACGCAAAAAACAACAACAACATACGAACAGTTAACAACACAGTCTACTCAGTAAGACATGTTTAATATTTGTTTTTATGTATTCTTATTCTTATTTTTACTCTTACTTATTTGGTCTTATTCTTATTTTTGCCTTGTCTGGTTTTATTTCTTTCTAGAGCACTTTGTAACATTGTTTTAGAAAAGTGCTATATAAATAAAAGTTATTATTATCATTATCATTATTATTATTATTATTATTATTATTATTATTATTATAAGGAAAACCTGCTTCTAAGAGGCTGATGATAGCACTACGTTTGGCCTCAACGAAGTTTAAATAACGTGGTCCGGGAACCTGGGCTGCACCCCCCCCCCCCCCCAAGTCGACTCTCAGCTCCCACTCTGACGCAGAGGTGTGGAGACCGGCTGCTGATCGGGCTGTGACTGAGGCTGCTCACCAGCCCTTATAAAGGCAACGTTCCTCTGACTGCGGGCTCGCATGTTGTTGTCCACAGCTTTGGAGATGGCCTCTGCGACTGTCTTTAGTGCCTGGTTATTTTGCCAGCAGTACATCCCCAGCAAGCTGCCCATGTGCTCGAGTGAACCTTTCCGGGGCACAGAGGACACGATGGAGAATCATCTTGCCCCGGAGATGGACCTAACCCACCACGTTCACAAGATGGCAGTATGCGAAACAATGTCCTGATAGAACATAATGGCGTATAGAGACGGGGTGTGAAGTGAAGGAGTGTTCTTAGTTAACGCTCCACACAAAAAGGGAGTTAGAGGTAAATCGAAAAGTAAGTGTGCCGCCAGAAGACGCTAGAGTTGCTTCCAGGATCAGCTCAGTTTATTTCACTGGATTTGTGCTAATGCAGTAAAGCTATCTACAACAGACTTTACATTGGACATTGAGTGGTGGAAATGCATTAGTGTGCGGAGAAGAAACTCCCCCGCACTGTCCTTTCCAGACTAAGGCAGAATCTTTGGCTTAGAAGCCCCAGAGAAAAGGAGAACGTACAGAGAGAGGACGAAAACTAACGTTTAAGTTGTAAATGAAAAAAAAATCAGTGAATTAAGTACGACGGAGTTTGACGGCCGGCGGGGGAAAGATTGGACTCACTGTAAGCCTCACTGTAAGCCTCACTGTGACTCATGACCTCTGTCGTCATCACTTTTCCGCTCCAGCGTCCAATCAGAATCAGCAAGTCTGGGTGCGGCTTTGACGGACGGGGGAATCCTCCAGTAACACGTAACCATAGGCGGCGCTCCGGCCACTTACGCGGATGTGTTATTGAAGGAAGTATCGTTCAGTTCGCATCGCAATGAGTTTCCATTACGGCCAGGTATGTAGGCTTCTGCGTTTTGCGTTGTTATTGATTTTATGTGATGCCCTCAATCACTGACGGGAATCCTCAGCTGAGGTGTTTGACGCGAGGAAGGGATTGCGCATGTCATGGTTAACCGAGTCGCAAGTGAACGGGGCCGCTACAAAAAGTTGGCTTGGAGATAGCTGCGATGAGTCGTTAGGTTTTGACTGCAGCAGGCATCGTTTCGTATTGGTACAGCAATGCTGAGGAATCGTCTCCATCTCGTCCCGTCAGTCAGTTACTGATTGTTTTGCGAGGTCTAGATAGACAACGATTAGGTCATTCTAAAAGCCAATGTGTTCAGATTATTAAATCAAGAGCACAGTCATGACTCAAACCTAGCGTACCGCCCTGTGGGAGCGTGGAAACTGTATAGCCATGCTATAACTGTGTAGTTCTGGTTATGATAACCTTAGTAATTTGCGTATATTTTGGTCTCGTAAGGTTTGCTTTTAATGACCGGATGAAACAGTGTCAAAGCTGTGTGAAACCATGTGATGTACACCAAAATGGTTTGAGACACTATATTGGCTGCTTTATTCTGTCATCATCTTTTATGATTCATGTGTTTTACAGTCACATAAGAAATGCCAAAAGCCACACAGGTTAATGCAAACCTTATTTTCCCCATATTTATCATAATATGTGTGAACCTGGCTACCCACTGAACGTCTGTAGATATTTTTAAATATTTTGCACTCCAGCTCTTTCTTCTTTTTTTTTAACTTATTTTTAGCTTTTGGTCTTCATGTGTGTATATCTTATACTGTGTTTGTCTGTGTCTGTCTTGCACTGTTTGGTGAAGCCACAGCCCTCATTTCATTTTTAACATGTGCCTGCACATTGTTTTTAATGACAATAAAATTGAATTGAATTGAATTGAATTGAACTTTGACCCCTTCTGTCACTGCAGGGCTATCCAGGAGGGGGCAACCCACCACCACATGCATCTTATGGGCAGCCCCCTACAGCCCCATATGGAGGTGCAGGGGGTCAACCCGGAGGGCCTTACGGGGCATATGGAGGCCACGGACAGGGTGGTCATTATGGGCCGGGACCAGGGGGCACCCCGGGTGGACCTTACATGGGTCACAGAGGACAACCTCAGGGAGGACATTATGGACACCACGCGTCTGCAGGTGAGCGCGTGGCGACACAAGTCGTGTGTGTAATTGGTGTTTGCCTGTGGAAATGTGACCCTACTCTCTAGGCAACCATGCCCTTTACACTAGGAGACTGCAGATGGGTTCTGTTTCCCCCGCCCTTACTCTCCCTTATTCCTAGTCTCTCCGTGAAGGCATGATGGATAGAAAGTGACTCACATCTCCACTCCATGGCTCAGACAGTCATGTAGAGACAGGGCTCAGTGTGTGCCCCTTAGCAGGATTACTCTGCTGGAGTGATGACTCAGGAAATACAGAGTGAGGGCTCAAGAGAATGAAGGGGAGAGAATGTGAGTGTCTTCTGTGTGTGTGTGTGTGTGTGTGTTTGCGTGTGTGTGTGTGTGTGTGTGTGTGTGTGTGTGTGTGTGTGTGTGTGTGTGTGTGTGTGTGTCTCTCTCTCTCTTTCCCCTGCGGTGTCTTAGTCACAGCCTGATGCCCTGTGTCGCTATCATTCCCCACGAACAGGATCCATCAGGGCCTGGCCTCAAGACACCCATCCCTCTCTACCTGTCCCTCTTTCTGACAGTCAGCCCTCCCTCCATTCCTCTCGTTATCTCAAATTAGACTTTCTACTGCTTCCGTCTTCCTTTCCATTTATTCAGAGCTCCTGATCTCATGCATCCATGCTCTCTGTCTAACTAGGCACCTTTCCCTCCACCCTTAACCTTTGCCAGTTCTTTGTTTTCAAGATACAGCGTCTGGGTCTTCAGACCTGCTGTGCTGACCTTCTTGATGTGTAGTAAAGGTTGTGAAAGTCACTCTTGAAAAGTCACCTTTTTCAAATGAGTGATTTCCTGCTGTTCTGTGAAGTATTATTTATTGCCTTTTGCCCCGGCCATTAACATAGCTTGGTTGTTTTAGCTAACTTGTGTATTATGTTGGATTAAAGTTAATTGGACAATTCAGTTCGATTCATTTGAGTACAAGCGATATTGTCATCTTATGTACCTAGTCAGTGATTTAAGTAGATTTTTTGATGATTTTTTTTGTACCTAAATCCCACATTTTATTGACTGCCTGTTAGCCCTTCAAATTTTCTTTTGGTGAGTAATCAATTTTTATTAACAAGTATAAGAGCATTTGGGATTCTGTGTTTTGAAGCACACGGTGTCCTCAGATTCGATGACTTGTAGCATATTGCAAACACCAACCCTGAAGCTTGAGGCGAGCATTGAGTTATTATTTCTCACGACTAGCTGTCAAATGGCTGAAACAGGTAAATTAATGCTTGTTTTGCAAGGCAGGGGAGTGCACCCCGGCTTCCCTCAGAGCCGACCTTGTTCTCCTTCTCCTCCTCCTTTTAATTATTCCTTCTTGTTCACATTCTGCCACATTCCTTTTTTGCGCTTTGAAGCTTCAACTGAAATAATAGCTGGCAAAAAGTAAAACGGATGGGAAAATAATGCAAATGAATTAAAGCAGATGACCCTCAGAGATGAAGATGAGGAAGAAGGAGGTGATGGCATGAACAAATAGTTTGCTGGTTGCAAGGAACTGGCTGCTCCTTGTCAAGGTGGTGTTGGGTCTTAGAAGTCAGTCTGGCTCTTGTCACAAGGCTCAGGCACTGTAATGGAAGGACACATGCTAAAGACCAGGGTAAATGAATTCGACACCATTTACTAACCAAAACCATCTTTCAGAAGTCCGTTACTCGATCA
This sequence comes from Lampris incognitus, assembly GCF_029633865.1. Taxonomy (NCBI): domain Eukaryota; kingdom Metazoa; phylum Chordata; class Actinopteri; order Lampriformes; family Lampridae; genus Lampris; species Lampris incognitus. The sequence continues at coordinate 16,960,236 of NC_079228.1, read as the reverse complement.
ATCCAGAATCTATTTCTGGGCCAGTTGATAGTCTTAAATGATCCCCCTTCTACAGGCTGAAGCATCAGTGCAGAACAATCCTCAGTGAAGACCATACACACAGTCCAGAGCATCAGCATTTTCCCAGGGCTCTTCCTCTGCCTGCACACACACATATATACACGCACACACGCACGCACGCATGCATAGATGAGTATATAGACAGAGGAGTTACACGCAGGTGTTTCTTATTGCTTCGATGAACCATTCGTAAATCCCTATGCCTACAAACCAATGCCTTAACCACACCAAGCCTGCAATCACCTCTCTTCCTCCTCTTCTCCATAGGTAGCATGCCCCCTGGTGTGAACCCAGAGGCTTATCAGTGGTTCCAGAGCGTTGACACAGACCACAGCGGCTCCATCACACTGAGGGAGCTCAAACAGGCTCTGGTGAACTCCAATTGGTCCGCCTTCAATGACGAGACCTGCCTCATGATGATCAGTGAGTCGGAAGGGTGTAGTCACATTAACATATTTGCAGCAAGGAGTTTTGTTTGCGGCAGAACGACTACATTTCGCACAAGTGTTGCCTCTTGTTGCACAGATCTGCATTTACCCTCTGGTAGTTGATGCATTTGTTTTGAAGAGAAGAGTGATGGATGTAGCGGTGTTTTTGAAAAAGTTGTGGAAGTAGTTAAGTGTACTGCAGGACGACTTCTGATGCAAAATCCTTTTTTGCAATATAGGTAGATACTCAGAGGAGGAACTCTATTTCCATGTTTTTCAGTTCACATAGGCACAGGAAGATTGAATTTTGAAAGACTATGACAAAAGGATGACAGAAACAAGGATGTCCCTAATGTGAATAATGTCTGAGTCAGTGAGCCCAGCGAGGGAATAACTCTGAATCAATGTCAGTCCTTCATTCCAGCTAACCAATAACTGAGGCTGTTCATATGCTGTCATCCATTCCTCTTAGCAGAAACACCCATCTTCTCTGTGTTACCTGTAAATAATCCAGGATTCCTCACAACAATGGATAAAGAACGCTTTCCACACATTTAGAAATATGCACTTTACATCTTTATTCTGTTCTGGATGTCTGTTTGTGACCTGTGTGTTTGATTGTGGTTGTGTTCTACATTTGCTGTCAGACATGTTTGACAAGACACGGTCAGGTCGCATGGACGTGTTTGGTTTCTCAGCCCTGTGGGACTTCATGCAGCAGTGGAGGAATCTGTTTCAGCACTATGACCGAGACCGCTCAGGCTGTATCAGTGGCGCAGAACTACACCAAGGTACACCTCTGTGTGTGTGTGTGTGTGTGTGTGTGTGTGTGTGTGTGTGTGTGTGTGTGTGTGTGTGTGTGTGTGTGTGTGTGTGTGTGTGTGTGTGTGTAAAAAGAGGACTATGGGCGTCCAGGTGGCGTGGCAGTCTATTCTGTTTCCTACCGACACGGGAATCACCAGTTTGAAACCCTGTGTTACCTCCGGCTTGGTCGGGCATCCCTACAGACACAATTGGCTATTTCTGTGGGTGGGAAGCCGGATGTGGGTATGTGTCTTGGTCGCTGCACTAACGCCTCCTCTGGTCGGCCAGGGTGCCTGTTAGGGGGGGAGGGGTAACTGGGGGGAATAGCGTGATCCTCCCATGCGCTACGTGGTAGTTTGCAGCCCTCGCCGGCTCGGCAAAGGGGTTGGAGCAGTGACCTGGGTGGCTTGGAAGAGCAAGGTAATTGGCCATGTATAACTGGGGAGAAAAAGGGGGGGGGTCCCCCCAAAAAAAGAAAAGAGGACTATTCTATAGAAACGGCAACAATACAGTTCCATAAAGATATTTTATTATCTCTGTTTGTTTTCAATCTTAATTTTCTCATGCCTTTTCCCTCTCAGCCCTCGCCCAGATGGGATACAACCTGAGTCCCCAGTTCACTGAGACTTTGGTGGGTCACTTCACTTTACAAGGTGGGCGGCCCGGCATGCAGCTGGACCGCTTCATCCAGGTGTGCACTCAGCTCCAAAGCATGACCCAGGCCTTCAGGGAGAAGGACACGGCCATGACTGGCAACATCCGCCTGAACTATGAGGATTTTCTCTCTGGCGCCATCACCAGGCTAATGTGAGCCTAAAGCCTCTGCTTATCCAGCTGCACCATGGCTGGACAGTATAATCACATGTTCATACATGTGAACTTGCCTAAACTCTCCCACATGTGCCCCCAGCCTTTTGGCTTATTTGTTTGCCAGTGAGCATCATTCCAGAGCCAGTTGGACTCAGCGCAGTATAGTCTACTCCTTAGTTTCATGGACTTAAAGGAAGTTCCGTAATTAACATTTAGTAACGATGCTACTGCCTTTTCAGGGTGGTGGAACTTTCACTGCAGTTCATCCAGTATTTACATAGGACACCTGTCACCATAGAGATTGTTCAGACAGTTTCAGTTGTCCAATAGTTTCCTAGGTCATTGGGCTTGAATTTTAACAAACTGCATGTTGTCACGTGCAAATACCTCTCAGTTGCGATACATCATTGACAAAGACTGTGGTGCTGTTTAGCTGACCTAGAATCCAAATGAAATATGTGTTCCCAATTTAAGTGTTCCCAAAGCAAATGTTCTGCAGGGCTAAATCACTGAAACGATATTTACACATTGGAAAAAATCCATAAAGAGCCTTAGGTCATTTTATTCAGTACCACACCCTTTAACTAAAGCCATGTGGGCTGGATTACAGAAGGTGCCTCATATTTACTTAACTAGTTATAGCTCATGCAGTAGCCATTACCACATGTACTTGGGGACTGAATCAGTGCTAGACTTGACTAGCATAGAAAAGAAAGTGAAGGACTACTAACTATGCTTTACTTTAGTAACTGTAGAGTCACCCACATACAGCCTTAACATTTTGCTGTGCCATTAAAACGTAATGCACCTTTTTCAATGCATGCTCCCAGGGATGCTCTATTAACATAGCGCACTTTGTTGTAATTCGGATATGATGTTTTCCCAACAGCGTTGACGACAGTGCAAAATTTAGCAAATAGGACCACTTGCTTCTATCTTATGCCTTGTCCGCATGTACATGGGTATTTTTGAAAACATAGCTTCTTCTACATGTTTTGTCCACACGCGAACTGGGTCCTTTGGAAAACTCCTTCCAGGGTGAAGATTTTGAGAACCTCTGTTTTCAGTGTTGACGTGTAGACAGAGAAAACAAGAGTTTTTTGCTCGTTCGCTTTTTTTCAGGCTTCTGATTGGCCAACATGGTTTTAGGGTTAGGGTTATATCGCCACCTATTGGTTTGGCATGCTCCTGACAGTGCGTGCATTGTGTTAAGTAGTATGTGTCTTTGCGTTTTCCTTTGGACGGAGATTCTTTTTAAGTGCTTGTGTAGATGAGATTATTTTTTAAGAATGAAGGAGGAAAACCCTCGTTTTCAAAAATAGCTGTGTACGCGAGGACTAGGCATTTATTCCACATGCTCCCACAGGCAAGGATTTTTTTTTTATGGACGCTATTGTACATATTTGATTTTGACACAATATTTATGATTGATGTATTGATTATTATTGCTACATTAAGAGATCAGTAACCCAATTCAGTCCTTCTGAAAAAAAAATGGCAACAAATGTATGAAGAAACCCCCCCCAAAAAAAACAAGGAATTGAGGCTGTTCACCGACATGATTTTAGCTCATTGTGGGGCCAACACATTTTGTTTCTGTATCAAGCAACCCCTCTTGTTTTTAAAGGTATATATTTGAAAACTAATAATATGCCATAAATTTGTGCCAAAAATTATTAAAAGATTTTTATATAAAAAATTAAAAGTGTCCAATTTACTTTTGAAGCTCACAATCCACCTTTTTTCACTATTTTAAGAAAAAAAAATGTCAGTTTCTAAGAATTTGAGTTGAGTCTCATAAATGCTATTATACTTAAAGTGTAAATTGGACAGCAGTTTTTTTATAGCAAAATACAGAAATGTGTGTCTATGTTTAGCTGTATCACTAAGATTACCACTTTACTGCTGATATCTTAAATATCCATTAGAATTTCACTGCAGACATGTAGTTTGTATAATATTTATCTCTTAAAATAGAACCTTAGCTGTCAGCACCACATCTAACAAAAAGACGGCAGGTACTGGCAGAGGCCCTCTTAAGAAACGTCTTGCTCTCTCTTAAACATCTGGCACTTCTTCCCTGCACCATCTGCCACTCTGTTTCTGCTGAGAGTCCTTCTGCCTCTTCGCTTCCCATTCAAAATCAGCTGCAAACCACCATTCTCTATTAATTTCCAGCTTTGATCTCCCTGATTGCAATCCAATTGCAATCTCCCCTCTGGTTTTTTGGGGTTTTTTTTTTCTTTTGTGGAGATACTTTATTAATCCCCGTGGGGAAATTCTTTCTCTGCATTTAACCCATCCTAGCTGTGTAGCTAGGAGCAGTGGGCAGCTGCCATGCAGCACCCGAGGACCAACTCCAGTTCGTCTTACCATGCCTCAGTCAGGGGCACAGACAGGAGTATTAACCCTAACATGCATGTCTTTTTGATTTCACCACAGTTCATAATCTTGCGCCTCCCATGCCTCTTCACATCGTATTGACGCACTACTTAAATGCGGCTGTGATTCAGGGTCTAGGCTCTTTGAAGGTCAAAACCCTGAGGTCAAAGGTGTAGGCTGACTCAAAAACCTGTTTGATTCAAACATAGATGATGCCAATCTGCCTTGTCTAGAAAATAACTAAAGCAAAATCAAGATGTGGTCAAATCAAGTCCATCTTATTTATATGGCCCATTATCACAAATTGCAAATTTGCCTCAGAGGGCTTTACAGCAACACAAACATCCTGTCCTAGACCCTCACATCAGATAAGGAGCAACTCCCTAAAAAAAGCCCTTTAACAGGGAGAAAAAATAGAAACTTCATGGAGAGCAACAGAAGAGGGATCTCTCTCCCAAGATGGGCAGATGTGCAAAGGATGTTGTGTTTACACAATTTACAAAATACAACATTGAAGATGATAACAGAATTATAAAATATATGAAGAATATGATGAGGAGGATGCCAAGCAGTGTCCAGACATCCCCGGGACAGCCCAGGACCTGAGCCACGCGACCACCATCACCATGGAGACCTGACAGGAGGACAGACTACACATGCACACAGGGGAGACTCACATCACACCATACATATACACAGGAGAAGATAAAGGGGAAGATATCATTCAGAGAGAGGGAAAAGACATGTTAGAGAGAAGAGAACAGTTTCCAATAGTGTCTATGCATGCTCAATAATCCAGGTAAGAAAATCAAAGACAGTTGAATCAATTCATCTAGACACAACGTTCACTTAGATGGGTGATGAAACGTTTCTGTCAGTAAACGTGTCCAGAATAACTGAATCAACTTTCTCTGAGTTCGCATTAGTCAATAATCTATACTCCATAATCTCGTAGGCAGAACAGTGCGTGGTAAATTCATTGACACCTATACACTTAGACTACTTTGTTATATATACACCCATTTTCAAAACTGCCAGCTTTAATTTTAATTTGCCCTTCAGTGTTTTATTGTGTGTAAACTACTTAAACATATATAAGCATCTAAACTCCTTAAGTCCAATATAAATAGATAGATAGATAGATAGATAGATAGATAGATAGATAGATAGATAGATAGTAGTCGTAGTAGTAGTAGTAGTAGTAGTTGTTGTTGTTGTTGTTGTTGTATTTGAAGTGATAGCTGGGGTAAAAGAAGAAACTAGGCTAGTAGCCTATTTTACTATTTCATTTTAACACTTTACATTTTAACACAAACTGCTAGTAAGTTTGAGTTGTTAAACATAAAAAGCTGCTCTAATTGACTATGGCAAATGAGTTTCTACATAGTTTTCACTTCTATTGAGCCATACAAACATACTGTCCTCCATGCATCTACTTCGGTAAATTATTCCAGGATGTGGAAGTTTTCATTTGTTGCATTTAAACATCCTGACAGTAGTGCACAGGATACTTTTGGCCACTAGAGTCCGCTGAAGCGCTAAGCAAAACAAAATAGCCAGAATGCTATTGGTTAGTTCCAGTGACGCTCTACGTGTACAGCCAATGAAATGTATCCGGAAGTGGCTGAGCAACGTCACACGGAAATTGGGTCCGTCCCATGTCTCGTCAGTTTGCTACCGGTGAAGGTTAGTGATGAAATAACGTCGTTATTAGATTAGAGATGCTGAGGCGGCTCTGTGTTCGTTTGCGATAGGTTATCAGGGATGGTAGTGTGCTTCTAGCAACGGGGACTGTTTTGGTAGGTGTTGTTTTGTAATTGTGCTATGTTGAGTGACTGCTAGTTAAGCTTTCCGTGATAACGTACATCAGCTGTGCTTCTCTACAGTCAGTTTAGCTCGGGTCTCTCGGCACAACAGCACGCTAGCAAGCTTTCCCGAGTTGCCGAAAAACGGGCTGAATCATTTTAGAGCGCGTCCTTCATTTATACAGCCACTGTCCCATTATAATGCAGCTGCGACTCTTAACGTTAGTAATTACTCTGCGCGGGGGGCAATTTTGGAGAGATTGCCAGCTTTCTTTGGTCTAGATGAAGCGCTTACTTACCCTATAATTGCTGTTGTTAAAAACAAACTGCCGAGAAAAGATCGGAGGGAATTTCATGTGCCCAGATTCTACCAGCCAAAGCCACGGCGTCTCAATTTGAGTGAATTCGAGATGTAGGCCGGGATGAGTACACTACGATGCGCCCTGCTAATCTTCTGTTCACAAGTGCATCTCTGATATATTCTCTGCACCATAGCACTTCATCGCCTCTTATTTCGCCTGCATATAGTCAAGCCTTGTGTGTGTATATATATATATATATATATATATATATATATATATATATATATATATATATATATATATATGTTGTAGTGTTGTTAATCTATGTTAAGCGAGAGAGCCGTGAAACCGGAGTCAGATTCCATGTATGTGCAAACCTACATGGCAAAGAAGCGTGACTCTGATTCTGAAATATATTTTATTGATGCAAATGTCAAAGCAGATATTAACATTATTTTAGTCCCAAGAATAAACTTCAGTTTGCATCATGGTTTGCAGCAGGGGTCATAGTCTCAGGGCAAATGGTCTTGGCTGATTACATTTTTTGCCATAGTCCCAAAAAAATTGTCGATTTGTGTTACTTGAATTTGATAGTTACCTTTTCCATGATAACATGCAAAAAAGAAAAGAAAAGAAAACTAATTAAACACACAAATTGAACAGATAGCAAACCAAGTGCAAAGTCTAATTTAAATTTATTTTTAAAAACTAACATTTTTTTTTAAAGGTAGAATTTTAGTTTTGTGTGTGTGTGGGGGGGGTGTCTCAAACTACTCTGGCTCTGGCTTTCATGTGTTACAAGCTAAAATTTACACACTTTGTATTCTCACTCCCCCAGCTGAACATCTGTAGACTTGCCCAGCCATAGTGGTCTGCAGCCATGTGGCCTGTAGTATGGGGTGCCGCACGAGCCTATGCCCCTTACATCACCTTCCCTGTGGCCCTTGTGGTAGGGGCAGTAGGCTACCACCTAGAGTGGTTCATCAGAGGAACCCCCAAACCTCGGGAAGACAAGAGCATCCTGGAACAGAGGGAGGACAGAAAGCTGGAAGAACAAGCTGGGATAGATGGCACTCAGGTCCTTAGTCTGAAGGAGAAACTGGAGTTCACACCTAAAGCAGCACTGAACAGGAACCGACCTGAAAAGAGCTAACTTTTCCTTGGCTGAGAAGGTTGCTTCTGCCCCCCTGTCAGTGGAGCACAAGACCTAAAACTGAAGTTCCTGCGACGGTGCTTTGAGAGTGAGGGAGGTGTGCCAGAACACCACATCACCTAGCCAGCACCCATTCACATTAACCACAAACTGTCACTCCTGTGTAACCAAAGCGAAGACATCCCAGTTATCTCATCAGCCATATAAGAAGCTTTATAGAAGTTCATTAGGCAGACTATTCATTTTAATGAATTAAATGTAAAATAAATGCCGTAAGATTGGGATTCATCTATATTTCAAGCACATTGCACATAATTTTAGCTGTTCTAATTAACTAGTCACTGTCATTTAAACTTGTTACTCGATATGTTTTTTTGATTGTGATTTAATGGTTGTTATGGTTAGCTTTCACATTCACAAGAAAGGAGCCAAGAACCTTTACATTTCTTTGAAATCTTTGTGTGATAGTATAACAAAACCTGAAATATTGTCCTTACTGTATGAAGGCGATTATGTGATATAATGAACCCATGATCCTTTTCCAAATTTAATAATACTGTGGATTCTGCCTGTGATAGATAATGCAAAAGGAAAGGCAAGTGTTTGCTCTGGAGTTTTTATTTTATTTGATTAAGGCTTTTTCTCTTAGGTTTTATGATAGAGTATGACATACTGAGAGAAATTTTCCAGGTTCTCAAACCAAAACTAGGCCATCTGGTCTGGATTTCTGCCTGCTGTATTGGTGTACACAAATCATGTGTGCTTTCATTTTAGAAAGCATGGTTGCATGGTTTGGACGCTTAATCGGTTTTAGTTATGAGGTACGACCACACTGAACATTAAGGTGGGCGGTCAGTACTGTCGTGCTGAGTGTACACTTTTACATTTTAACGGTACTGATGTCATGTTAAATCACATAATAAAAGGTTATCTCAGTGATTCAACGTTTATTTTTCCTTGAACACAAACGCCATTGGTGACCCGGTCTTGACATACAGTGAAGTGAACAACAAAACAAGATTTCTTGTTCAGGAATTTGTCAGGAAGTTGATATGTTAAAATTCAGCACTAAGGACAGGCATTTTCATCCAAGGGTAGAGGAAAGAAGTGATGATTGGTTCTTTCTGCGGCAAACGGGAAAATTAATTTCAAGGGGAAAATCACAGACTACTAAGGGATGAGGAATGCTTCCTGTAAAAGTGAAACCACACATTTTACTGTCACTGAATGAGTCTGTACTAAACCCTAATACGTAGGCTGTACTCAGGTCACCTGCAGCACCACTGACCTGAGGTCTGTTTTGCGTAATCCTGAATTTGAGGTTTGGGCAAGTAAACACTTCAAAAACCTGTTATTATTGTGACCATCTCTCTGGTAATTATAGAGGAAGTATAGCATGGGGCTTTGAGATGGAAAGCCCAAAATTGTTAAGGAATGAGAGTTTGGTTTTTTTTTGCTCCAGACTGCCCTCTTTACCCTACTTATCTTTATTTTTACATTCAGTGCTTCATTGTGACGAGAAACACCACCTCAGATGTCGTAAGAAATCTTCGGGGTATTTTGCTAGCAGTGTCCGTTACCATCTAGCAAGAGATGGATGAAGGTCACACTCAGATTTGTTCAGTAGGCCAGGGAAAACAAGACTCTTCTGGCTAGTCCTGTTCAGGGACTATCATTTTTGGGGGGGTTGTCCCGGGTCGTCCTCTGTGTGGAGTTTGCATGTTCTCCCCGCGTCTGCGTGGGTTTCCTCCGGGTGCTCCGGTTTCCACCCACAGTCCAAAGAGATGTAGGTCAGGTGAATCGGCCATACTAAATTGTCCCCAGGTGTCAATGTGTCGGCCATGTGATGGACTGGCGGCCTGTCCAGGGTGTCTACCCGCCTGCCACCCAATGACTGCTGCGATAGGCTCCAGCATCCTGCGACCCAAATTCGGATAAGCAGCTTGTATAATGGATGGATGGATGGATAGGAACGGTTATGAGAGTGTTTGGGAACAGGCCACAGGGCGGTGTAGTGACTAAGGAGACCCAGCCTTAACGCAAGGACTGTAAAGTCAGGCCCCCATGTAAGGTAGCATCTGCCCTGCAAAAGTGCCCTTTGGGCAAGATACTAAATATCTCTGGGCATCAAATTATGATCATTATTAAAAAGGAAGTGGCGATTTGGTCGGGATACAGACTTGTTGCTCATCGTGGACTCAAAGCTCAAATGTTTGCGGTTACTATTGTAAACGGCACAGATTGAGGAAACCCAGTGGAGGCTCTTAGATGGCACCTCCTACATACATGATAGAGCCTCACACGCGGATTACCACGAAACCGTCACATCATCGAAATCCCCCCCCCCCCCGGTGCTGCGGCCCTTTCTGTGATGGTAGTTGGGAAAGAAAGATTATATGTTTGTCCCTTGACTACGGGGCTCTCTTAAAAAGGCAGAAACCTTTCCAGCGCGCCAGGGTACGTTATGCTGAGCTGCCCTGCCAGCTAATGTATTTGGAAGGTTTGTGACCTCCATATTTACTTTGGCCCTTGTGTTTGAATGCAGTGCTATCTGCAAGCATCAGCTAGCGCCCCCACCGCCACCCCGGCCCCAAAAGTTATCGGTGGATTGGCTCAGGCCCTAAATATGGAGTGTGTATGTTGATCGTGGTAATTATTTCAAGCTGCTGGATGTTTTCATTTGAAACCAGGACTACTGAGGATGCAGAAGTAGATGCAGAGTTGCTGCTAGAATGGTTTATGTTGTGTGTGTGTGTGTGTGTGTGTGTGTGTGTGTGTGTGTGTGTGTGTGTGTGTGTGTGTGTGTGTGTGTGTGTGTGTGTGTGTGTCTGTGTGTCTGTGTGTCTGTGTGTGTGTGTCCGTGTACGCGGGTGTGAGTGAGAAAGAAAAAGAAAGCGAAAGAAGAGGTACGTCACAAGGCTAATCCTTATCTCCCCCCATTGTTTACCTGGCTACAGTGAATAAGAGTAAGTGTCTTGGTGTAAATGGCTATATGGACCAAAGACACCCCCCAGATCCCCCCCCTGGGAAAAAGCCAAAGGACAGGTTGGGTCCCTTTTAACAATGGTCCAGCTCCTCAAAATTGGACAGTGTTGTGGGAACCAAACTCACTGGTCCAAGGGAAAGGGGGAGGATTTAGGGAGATTCTCCATTGTCTTGGTGGACCTATGGGGATAATGGATGCGAATGATCCTGGCTGTTGTTTCACTGGCAGTCCAATCCAACATCCTGAGCAGAGAAGCCGGAGACGGCGTTCCCTCTGCAGGCAGGAACAATGGAGCCGGCTGCCTGCCGGGAGGGCACCACATCCCTTATTAAAATCCAAACACTCCCACGGAAGAATTCAGAAACATAGGTAGTACTAATGAGCCGACAGCATGCACCTCACACTCAGAGGAGAGACCGATGTGAGAATGCCTACACCTCAAACACATAAAATAAAGAGATCCAAGTCGGTGAGTGGCCTTGTTTGTGTCCTTAAAGGTGCGTTGATCAATCGAAAAGCGAACGCTTATGACTCAACTGGGTGTCAATTGTAACATTGATTGAACATTTTTTCTGACAGCGTGGGTCCTTGGATCGTTTCCCCCAGCCACAGCAGCTTGTCACCAAACTAGTTTCAGTGTTGATACATCTAAGGAGGCCACGGACATGCACATAAGCATTCGATGCGCGCGTCTCTGTCTGCCATATAAACGGTGCCAGACCTCCGTTTAACTTCTGCCACACGGCAGCTTCATGCCTGTTCCCCTCATCCTTCACGAGCCTTTGATGAGGTTGCATCAACATTAAGGCCACAAAGCAGCCCAGGGGGGACAACCAAAACAATGCAACAATGCCCACTGCAGCTTCATTGTCAGGGTGAACAATCCCAAACGAGCAATCTCTGGGGAATAACAATGGTGGAGCAGGAAACACATGGAGAGCCATTTCCTGCCAGAGTCTAAATTTAAAAGCTACTCAAAGCACTTTTTATACGGTTTCGCCTGAGTAGGGAAGCGTGCCCAAAATTATAGACCTGGGTGCTGCTGCAAGATACTACTCTGTCTGCCTGCCTGCTTGCCTGCCTGCTTGCCTGTCTGCCTGTCTGTCTGTCTGTCTGCCTGTCTGCCTGCCTGCCTGCCTGTCTGTCTGTCTGCCTGTCTGTCTGCCTGCCTGTCTGTCTGCCTGTCTCCCTGCCTGCCTGCCTGTCTGTCTGCCTGTCTGTCTGCCTGCCTGACTGTCTGCCTGCCTGCCTGGCCTGCCTGCCTGCCTGCCTGCCTGCCTGTCTGTTTGTCTGCCTGCCTGCCTGTCTGACTGTCTGTCTGTCTGTCTGTCTGTCTGTCTGCCCTTCCCACTTGCTCTCTCTCTCTCTCTCTCTCTCTCTCTCTCTCCTCTCTCTCCTCTCTCTCTCTCTCCTCTCTCTCTCTCTCTCTCTCTCTCTCTCTCTCTCTCTCTCTCTCTCTCTCTCTCTCTCTCTCTCTCTCTCTCTCTCTCTCTCTCTCTCTCTTCTCTCTCTCTCTCTCTCTCTCTCTCTCTCTCTCTCTCTCACACACACACACACACACAAACACACACACACATGCGTGCGCGCACTCCTCAAGGTTACAGAGCGTCAATTTTGTCACACATGCAGCAGGGTCGTAGATTATTTAAGCACTAGCCAGTATAAAGTGGCATCTTAGCCGCATGCCACATGCGTTAAAAAGTGCATTCAAATGAAGCAAGGTTACATAATCTTGCAATCCCTCTCACAATCTAGTCTGTTACTTTGGGTCCTGTTGGCCCGTCGTGTTAGTGTTTGTGTGTGTGTGTGTATTTGTGCTTACAGTTACAACATTATAATACAAAAAAACTCAACAATAAATCGTGTGGGATGTAGTCTAACCCAGTTCAGGGTGCTTAACAGGAGTATGTAGGGCTTTCTGTTGTACAGTAGCGTCTCGCAGCTGGCAGGAAACATAATAACGCAGCAGCAGCCCTTCTGTGGTCCAGCCGAGCCAAGCCTGTCTACGGTGACAAACAGCTGGCCCTTATGACAACCTCCAGATCAGAGAGGCTGGCAGCGCTGCAAACTCTCCCACAAGGAACGTGTTTTCTGGGCACAACAGTCTGCTTTTGCTCCAAGACCCGCTGGAACCTGGAGGCTACTTGATGCAGTCAGGCTACGACGGGAAAGCGCTTTCCTGTTGTCCGGGCTATAGTTTAGATTGTGCGTGTGTGTGTGTGCTGTGTGTGTGTGTGTGTGTGTGCCCCTCACACAAGTTTGCATCTCTGTGTGAATGACAATCCAGAGGGCCTCTGTGACTATGCCTCACAAAGAAATTGGGGAAATGCATCAGTGGTCAACTCAACAATGTCAGGAAACCGTCAGAACAAGGGCGCCTTCCCAAAGGCTGAGAGTTTAACTGTGAGGTCCCTCCCATCGCGCAAGAAAGGGGGATCTTCCACACTTTTGATTCACCTTCGCCATACTTACATGCACAGCGTTACAGGAAAACAAACCAACAAACGAAGATGTGGCCATCCTCGCTACAGTGCTGTATGAATGAATATGCATATGGAAGGATTATGGGAATGGGAAGCAGTCTAGACATGAGCAGCAAGCATCAAACCACTTGACGGGAGATTGTTCTATTGTCCCATTGTCCTGTCCTGATTGAGTGTTTTCTGGAAACAAGTAGCCAAAACACCACTTTGATCGGTGGTGCCATGACACTTGACGGAGAGACTATGCTATGAGGGGCAGGGCAGATATTGTCCACGTGATTGTTCTGGCGCTAGGGCAGAGGCGGGTTACAACCCTGCTGGTTTTAGTGCGGAAATGAGAGCCTAGGCTCCCTGGATGGCTCCCAGCGGAGATCGATGCAAAGGGAGCCTCTGCTGTTCGCTGCTGGCTTGGTTGGCAGAGCGGAGGGGGCCATGTGCCTCACCCCACGCAATCTGTTCCATGACCCCGCAGGCTCTGTGAAAACACGGGCGTTGAACACACATGCGCAGTAACACACACGGTTCGCACAGCGCGCAGAAACGCATGCGCACGAACGCACACACCTGGAGTGAGAAAACAGGCTGCAGGCGCAGGGCCAGCCAAGTTCTTCTGAACAGGCATTGAAACGGGCAGTTTCAGCAAACAATTTTCCCCCAATAACACCTGGCTATGCGAGTTTCGAAGAGAGGAAGGCTGTGGTGGAAAACAAGCCCGTAACAAAATAAATGCCTTTTCCATTTAGAGGAGGAAGCATCGTTTTCCCATGTTTTCCCATGTTCTCTGAATCACACCGTGTTTTGGGGAATCTTCGGTAAGAGATGTCAGAGATTCGCTTTCATTTTGATGTGTCAGATTTGGGCCCCCACAGCTGAAGCCTTTTTTCGCGAGAGGCTGTCCCACCTAGTTCCCTTCAGCCCCCTTTTCCTGTCACACAGATAACAGCTTGTCGTCATGGAGACGGTCTGTAAATTGCTGGAAATGGCTGCTCTTTCTTTTTTTTCTTCTTCTTTTTTTTGTGCAAAGCACCACAGCCATGACATACAAGCACGCGCGCGCGCGCACACACACACACACACACACACTTTGAACAAGTGTTTTGTTTTCGCTTGGTCTTAAAATCTTTGCTCTTTGTGAATAATGAGAAATTCTACTCACGATGTGTGATCATCAAGCACGTGTCAACATTAAAACATTTATATATATATATAATTTATATATATATATTAATATGTTTATCTATTTATTTATTTATTTATTATCAGCCCCGTCCTGGTGTCAGTTAAAGTAGAGTAAAAAAAAATGAAAATAACAACTGATTCGAGAAAATTCATTCCTGTAATAAGCTAATTTGCTTGGCAAATGAGTAGAGGACATGATTGGTCTGAGACTTAATCCTGGACTAATGACGTGAAGTTTTATTTATTTATTTTTCTTCCAGGGAAGTCTTTGTTTGAGGGCGTTGAGCTCTGGGGATATTTATTTTTTTCAACACAGAGCTGACGTAAAGGATGGCACACATGAAATGCAGCCTCCATCTTGTTTTACTGGCATACAAATGCCCTCACATGTCACTGGCGTATCACTGACGCGTGTTTTCCGTCCGCAACAAGAGCCACGGCTTAGCTAGCAGCAATTAAATCAAGTGCCATTTCCTCCATCGTGTCAGGGCTCATCCACTTCCGCTCACTTCCGTTTCTTCTGTTATTCCCGAAGTCTTCCGGTTGAGCGGTTCCCTCCCCGCGGCCCCGTGACGGTGTTTGGAGAGTGAAACGTCTGCACACAGAGATGGCCACCGCATCGCCCCCTACTCACACACAAGGATGTACCAACCTGATATCCTGCGGGGCACGGCGACACAGGGCAAATAACACACAGCACATCCGCTTTTATGAGACGGTGTCATTATATTATGCAGTGAGCTGCCCCCTCTCTCTGATCCTCTCATAAAACACGCGAGCTACATACAGTCTTTTGGTTAATCAACGGCTGCATATTTTCTTCTTCTTCTTCTTCTTTTTTTTTTTTTGGTTGAACCCCCCCCCCTTTTTTCTCTCTCCTCAATTGTATCCGGCTAATTACTCCGCTCTTCCGTTCCGTACCGGTCGCTGCTCCACCCCCCTCTGCCGATCCGGGGAGGGCTGCAGACTACCAACGTGCCTCCTCCGATACATGTGCAGTCACCGTCCGCTTCTTTTCACCGGACAGTGAGGAGTTTCGCCAGGGGAACGTAGCGCGTGGGAGGATCACGCTATTCGCCCCGACCCACCAGAGGAGGCGCTAGTTCAGCGGCCAGGACACATACCTACATTCGACTTCCCACCCGCAGGCACGGCCAGTTGTGTCTGTATAGGGACGCCCGACCAAGAGCCGGAGGTAACACGGGGATTCGAACCGGTGCCCTGGCTGCATGTTTTCTTAAGCAGGCGGGTTAAAGTGGTGGAAACATCAGTCTTAAGTAACCGCACGGTGATGAATAAAGGCCGCTGTGTGGGCGATGCTGACCTCTTCATCACTCCCCTAGTGCTGTTCAGTATGAGATACAAAGATTGACAGTGCCATCGTTAAAATATACAAATAGTGCTTTATTGTCCACAAATATATATAATATATATATGAAAACTGATACTTCTTTTACATATAGTTTAACATCTACATTAAATACTGCTTCACATATCA
>NC_079228.1:16924106-16944146 GCF_029633865.1 Lampris incognitus | reverse complement strand
AAGTTACACTGCTAGCGAATGCAAACAACGGCAGCAACATGTTAATGTTAGTTCCATGGTTTGTTGAATGCATGGTGAATTTTGAATGAAAACCACCCGTCTGTTTTGTTGAATAGAAAGGGGGCAAGCAGCCCTCTGGGCTCAAAGCAGTGCCCAGACAACAGGCCATACACCATCAGGCGTTTTATGTAGACGTATAAATCAGGGCAGGTCAAACAGCCTCCGGACGTCGCCCTAGTTCATTTTTGTTTACTTGGCTCTACAATAGTAGACTTTTTCTATGACTGATAATTTTGTTTACTTGGGTCTACAAAAGTGAACGTTTTCTATGACTGATGATGAACAAAAGTGGTAGCAAAAAATCGATGAGGTGGAAACAGGTTTCCAGGGCCAGCTTCTCTGATTGCTGTATGTAAGCATGTCATGTATAGCTTACATGTATAATTGAATTTTCGGGAGGGAAGTGAAGACTAACTAATGATAGTTGGCCATTGAAATGGAAAGATCGTCATTTAGGAGTTACCATATGCCTTCTCATATTCATTGTGTTCTTCCCCCACAAGTGGAGTTATCACTAAAACTATGTTCCAGCTGCACAATTCAATCAAAAGCCTCACTATTGGACACATATTTGCTGCTTTATAAGTCATTCAATTCAATGTGTCGCCCACATCTCGAATGGCGGTCACCAATCCACGTCCCCCGAGCCCACTGAAAGTGACAACATTGGTTCTGTATTAATTCATACTCTTGTAGCGAATACCGGGGGGCAGTCTGGAAGACCGTCGCCACAGCCGGGACGCAAACCCTTGTTTCCCACTACGCAAGCGACAACGTTAACCAGTCGACTAAAGCAGTGGTTCTCAACCTTTTTGGGTTCCTGGACCCCCTGCGTATTTTTGATCTACCCTGAGGACCCCTCCACCTGATCTTGGGGGAGGGGGGTTGCAATTTGATAGAAACAGTAGAAGCTGCATTTTAAATTGCATTATAGCATTTATTCACTCTTTGGGGCAAAAATAAGAGCTTTCAGTTGTAACTTAGATATAGTTAACAAAACAGAATTCTTATGCAGTAACTTTCAGATATATGTAACAAAACAGAATATGTATTCAGTAACTTTCAGATATATGTAACAACAGAATTTTTATGCAGTAACTTTTAACAATGCAAACGGGAGCGGAGATCTCTTATTAAAATACAATAAATTACACTTGTGAAACAGATGTAATTAGAGAAAAAAGTCCTGTTACCCTTTATAGTTTAGGTCGATAAAGGTCTCAGTCACATTTGAGTAAAATAATCCTATTTCTATAAATGTCATAGGTTCTTTTTTTTAAAATATTTTATTTTCACTGACCCCTTGCAATTACACCACGGACCACTAGGGGTCCGCGGACCCCCGGTTGAGAAACACTGGACTAAAGGGTCCGACCCGTTAGCCAAGGGCCAACGTGTCTACTTATGCACATTACACTATATTTAATTGGGGCGTTCGTCAACCGAAAGACAGGCAACACTGCAAGACTGAGAATCCTGATAAACACAAGGTCATACACTACAGTGTAATGGATGCAAAGCACCATTGTTCTTGAATCCAAGCAAGTAAGGACTTACAGAAATTGCTTTCGTTTGACTGGCCGGTGACCTACTATTAAGTGCTACCGGTAGCCTAGTTTTGTATTGTGTTCAATGGAAAGGTCGCGGTTTGATCACTCTCTACCAGATGCAGGGTCCTGAACTCCTTTTACAGCCGTGCGCTATGGTCGCGACTTCTGCTGAAGCGCACAGCTCAATGACGTCACTTCTGGTTCCACGAACCAATAAGGATAAAGGAGGGGCGGGGCAAGAGGGGCAACGCTATCCATCGCTCATAGTACACTGACATGTTTAATAGCTAAAAAGTGTAACAAATACCCGCTGGACCGCTGTTCATAGATGAAAAAAATGCACTCTAACCCGGAGACTCCCAACTTTTACGACAACGTATAGCTCGTTTTTCTTGTACTTTCAGAGGCACCCTAAGCAAAATTGCCAACAGGACTCCGCCATACTGTTACTTCCCCTGTGTTCCGCATTTACACCAACACCATTTATTTGAAATCGGAAAGTATGAATGGTTGCTTTTTATCGTAAAAAAGTGGTGATTGGGCTTATGAAGTCGCCATTGAGTCACCAGAATCCGAAGTGGACTGCTGCAAGAACAAGGAGGATCAAGAGCTCTATTTGCCGCACGGGAAAGGAAATGGCTACTCGAATGGGACGCGCTAGCTTCCGCTGTGAGGGTCAGAGAACGTGAGTTTTATTATATCTTCGACTGTAATGTTTTGTAAACAAGTGTTTCACCAGGTTAATGTGTAGAAATTGATTCACTGGCGATGTTTTGGTTTTTTCCCCCCCTGATGCAAAGTTTGTGACTTTCTAAAGATGCGTTTTTCATTTCATCGTCTTTGAACGGAGACCGTCGTGACTCAGCTTGTTCTGAACAAAATGATACTACGCATGCGTGGTAGAAACATTTGCTGGGGTCGTAAATGCACTAATAATATGGCGCCGTGCGCAACGAGACATAATACGGTAAAATCTTCCGTTAGATTTACACGAAAATGCACATGCAAGCTGAAAACACCTCAGTGCAAGTTTTCGTGTTGACCAAAAAAAAAATGGTGGTTTTGTCTGGATTTACTATACAAAACCACATAGATTTTTATGGTTTTTATGATTGTCAGTTCTGATTTTATTACACATAAGATAATTCATAACTGTGACTTGGATTGTACTCAATGGCGCCGTAAGTGGGTATAGTGTTATGAATATTCTAAGGGCGCCAGACTAGAGGGGGCACCACAATGGTGCTCACATTTGTTTTTATATAAATTTATTTCTAGTTTTTCCCCTTATCCCACCCGATTACCCAGTGGCATATGGCCAGATCTTGTGGAAGACCTCTCTGATTTGTGATCCACAGGAAGGAGAGATCCACAGGAAAGAGCCCACAGGTTCAGTCTGCGCTATGGTGGGCTATGGTGGTTTTATATGTAAATTTGTCAAACTAAGAAGATGGGTCCCTTATTGGAGAATCTGTTGATGAGGGGGTTGTGGGCAAGCTTGGGATGAAGGTAGAGGAAGGGGGTTAATGTTTAGAGAAGTCAGAAAAATAATAAAATAATTATTTGATTAATTAAATAAATAAAGGGCGCTCAGTCATATTCTTTGTAGGGACGCAAAATCCCTGGACGCACCCCTGATTGTACCAGAGGGAAAGCCTGGGTTCTCCTGAATAAAGTAATGTATAATTCTTGATGCTGACTGCCAGAATGAAGTCAGAATAACAAGACGACTACAGGTAGTGTCCAGGCAGTCGGTGTAATCATAGTCCTTTAAGGCCTAATAAGGAGAGGGAAGGAGAGAAAAAACCCCAAAAACGAATAGAAAATAGTTGGTAGCAATAAACCACTTCTTATATTACTTTCTATATGCTTATAATATGACAATATTATATATAGTATATCTTCCCAGCATTCAGCAACTGGTTTCCACACAACAGTGTTTCTTTGAAAGACGTCTCCCCTGGCCTTATTTCGTATGTGTTCAGCAGGAATCAGACTTACGAGGGCATCTTTCACTGAAGAGATGCAAGCGGCTCATAGTAGGAGGAAGTAATGGTATGATCCAGCTGAGGGGGATCCACAGGGGGCTGGAAGCTGAGTTGTTCATATTTGCGTTGTACTCAAAATTGTTAAAATGTTTTTCATAAATTCCTTGTTTTCATTTTGGAGCCTCTTTGAACACATTTTCATTTTTGGAGCGCTTGTTATTGATTTTCTCCTTCTGTGTTTGTGTGCTGGGGTGTACTATGTTTTTTACACGTGGATGTGTAAAGCCACTACACATAAATTCCCCTCAAATCCATCTGACGTGTGTCCGTGCATTTCCACCACAGGAGGGGCTGGTGTATGCGTGCTGGTTTGTTGGTGGAGATGTCAAGAATACATGAGCTATGGCCTCCACAGACTTGCATGTTGTTTGATAAAATATGCATGATGCATCGCTCGAGCTGTAGATTTGGTGAAGAGATGGATATATATAGCTCAGTGTGTAAGACCGGTAGGCCGATGATGGGGGGGGGGGTGATACACTATGCACACCAATGCTTATGACTTCATCAGTGTATCGAAACAGTGTGGCGGCACAATACATCACACGCTCTATTTCTGTTTCCCCTAAATGTCAAGTTTTATTTCATTCTATTTGTTCACTCCATTTGCAGCCCGTAAACAAGCACAGTGTTGGGGATTGCCTGTTGAAATCAAGCTCCTAAGCTCCTTGTTTGTTTTTTGTTGGTCTACTTACCATGTGTCTCACAGCCTTGTTACACCGGGGGACCGCTCCCTGACAGCCGCTATTGATCTTGGCCAGCTTGGAGCGACGCCATGAAAACGCACATTGGCAGCTGATGACAGCTTTATTAGAAAAGGAGGACATGGTAGATCAGCATGTTTCCTGCATCAGAAGCCTGAAGGGGCTTAACCGTAGAGGGTGCTTATTTCTTCTGCTCTATGATCAATTTACTGCATGCTTTTTTTCTCTTTTTTTTCTTAAAGGATCAATTCGGTTTGAGTAGTGTAGGGATACCTCCCCCCCCCATGTGACTGTAGGAATCAAGCGGAGGGAGACCTGCTTGAGATTAATGTAATATTTGCTCACATGCTTCATGATCCTCAAAGTTCCCATGAAAATGGTTTTCCGCTTGAGCGTAGTCCGACATCAGTAGCAAGAAATCCATGTAAAGATTCATATTCATGTGAGTACTGATCAAGGATTTGCCATGTATGTCTATGCAAAGTGGAGAGTGTTTTAGATTTGTGCCTTTCATCCAGGTTTAGGTTCAGGCCCATTGATGTCTGCATTAAAATCCTTTTCACAACTAAAATACAATGAACCCTTTGTGCTCGGCACTGTCAACCTTGGATAGTGAAGAGGAGAAATAGATACCAACAAAATGCAGTAAAATAAACAAAACTGGAAATGCAATACTGTGCATATTGTAAGCTATAGGCATTAGTGCACAGTGTCTGTGTGAGTGTGTGTTTGTGTACATGCGGGTAGTGTTCATCATTCTGACTTGTTTTTCAAAGGATACTTTCAATGGGATATTGTTGCACCAGGCGGCACGGTGGCGCATTAGCGCGGTCGCCTCACTGCAAGAAGGTTCTGGGTTCGAGCCCAGGGGTCGTCCAAACTTGGGGGTCGTCCTGGGTCATCCTCTGTGTGGATTTTGCATGTTCTCCCCGTGTCTGCGTGGGTTTCCTCCCACAGTCCAAAGACATGCAGGTCAGGTGAATCGGCCATACTAAATTGTCACTAGGTGTGTGTGTGTGTATGTATGTGTGTGTGTGTGTATGTGTGTGTGTGTGGGGGAGCCCTGTGATGGCCTGTCCAGGGTGTCTCCCCACCTGCTGCCCAACGACTGCTGGGATAGGCTCCAGCATCCCGCAACCCTGAGAGCAGGATAAGCGGTTTTGATAATATATGGATGGATGGATGGATGGATGGATGGATGGGTGGGTGGATTGTTGCACCACTGTTGCTGTAAATGGTAAGTGGAGTTTATTTATACAACACTTTTCTAGTCTACCGACCACTCAAAGTGCTTTACAATGTATGCCTCACATTCACACACACATCCATACGCTGATGGCAGAGGCTGCCATGCAAGGTGCTAACCTGCTCATCAGGAGCAGTTCGAGGTTCGGTGTCTTGCTCAAGGACACTTCGTCACACTCTGGAGGCTCTAAGACATCTTGTGTATGTATGTAAGTGCTGTCATAGGCTGAAAGGAAACGCACATATGACGATTAAGGGAAACTTCATTCAGCACAGACGTGCTGTCATCGTCTAGTTATTGTGGACTAACTTCGTAAGGCTCAATCCGTGAAATCTGGGCAGCACGCGTTAGTGATTTTGTGCAAACCACATCAGAGGGCGCATTTCTTGAGTCCCGGCGCAATCAAATGAAAAGCCAGGGTGTGAAGCAGTGACCCTGCCATGGGGGAATATGTCGAATAATGGGATTGAGGGAGCCTGCTGCGTCCCGTGTTGTGTTGTGTTCAAGGTGCGGATTTACACCCAAGCCACTGATGCATATTTAGTAGGATTAGACGCATCAAAATGAAATGCAGAGAAAAATGCAGGGTGGGGTGTTTATGTAGTCCTACTAGATCATGCTCTCCAGCCTCGTGATGAATACAAAGCAATGGTTTGCTATGAAGACACAGAGTCATACTAAGCATGGGGGGGGGGGGGGAACAGGGGCATGGAGCAATCGTGATGACGCTAATAGATACCAAAGAGAGTTTGCATGAATTCCAGTCTCTCCGTGGCTCTGCAGGAGCATGGTGCTCTGTTAGCCTTCTAGTTGCCTGTGGCGAAGCTCAGGGCCTTGTGTTGCGTTGCGTGTTGGGGGAGGCGTGTGCACGTGCAAGAGGGACACAAATGTTGACGTCTGCATAAAAATATCCAGTTGATGGTTAATAATAGACTGTGAGCATCGCACTACCGCGCTCTCTCTCTCTCTCTCTCTCTCTCTCTCTCTCTCTCTCTCTCTCTCGCTCTCATTTATTCTGTTGATTTCTGGGGCTTCTTTGCTCAAACCCCTCCATAGTCCCGCTTGGCTGACGTATCCTCTACATCCGGACCAGTGACGCACAGTCCGCCCGGGTCAGTGCCGCTGACCGTGGTGCTGAAACCTGCTAAAACACAAAATAGACGCTCCCTTCCCACAAGTACGTCCTACATCTCAGCTGGCGGAAGTAGTGAGTTTGGTTGTGCAGACTTGGCAGCGGCAATCATTCACCTCCATCTGCACAGACCTGCAAATCCCCGAAGTGTTGGCTTGTGTCTTTCGACTTGAAGGCCGCTGAAATCCTGCGTGACGTAAGCAGCATCCTACCGGCGAGGTCGGCCGCTTCAAGTAGGGTGGCGGCGCGTGCGTGTTCACACCCGTCCCCCCAAAGCGTGGATGCTGAGAGGCGTTTGTGACCCCCCCTGAGGGGCGAAATTATTGTGGGGTCCGCCCGCGATGACTTCTGGGGAACGTGGAGGTGTCTGTGGGCGAAGCGGCGCTGAATTAATTTGCGCAACATCTGAAACATTAACACCAAAGGCGCCGCGAATAGCACCTGTGAAAACGACGCTGCCGTGGCTATATACTGCCACTTTCCACCGTCTGCACGCTTTGCTTCAAATGTGCGAATTAACATACACGCGCGCGCGCGCACACACACACGCACAGAGTTTCGGGAATTCAGCTGTAGTCGCCTGAAAGCCTTTGCAAAGTTCTTGTTTCACTTGATGAACGATGTGTAACCTGCTCGTAGCTTAGGGGAACGGATGGTGAACTGAAAAGTGGAAACGCTGAAGATGAACTTGAAATGCCTCCGCAAAGGAAAGAAGTCCAGGTCATTATTATGGAGTAATGTAGTTTCTCCCCCCCCCACACCTCCACCCACCCATTTGATGACGAAATAATCACACAGTGATGACATGTGGCCTAGATCGGATATGAAATCAATTTTCTGCTGTTTTTTCTCTCTCCACCTGTCTGTCTGTCTGCCTGTCTGTCTGCCTGTCTCTGTCCTATGGCGTACACGAGCTGCCGTCTGCTGCCGTTCCCTGTGCCCTGACCCATTTACCGCCTGTATTTCAAACTAAGTATGCACCAACACCATTACTCCCTAACAGGTGATATTGTGTTGCCATGTGTCCAGCAGTGATGATGACTCCAGCAGTGGCCATACTGGAGAGGAAACGGATTTTCTTTCAGATCTTCCAAATCCAGTTCAAAATCTGCAACGGGTTTAGCCTACATGTTCTCCCCCCTCCCCCCACACACACACCTTTATGGGCCCATCTTCTTCAGCATTCAGCTGCGTACCCTGTGATTCACCCCAGAGTCACGTTGGAATCTTAAAGAAAGAGAAGGAGGGAACAAGGGCAGTGAAAAACATGTGTGTGTGTGTGTGGGGAGGGCGAGGGGGTCGTATAGGCCTATAGGTGAAACCTGGTACCCTCAACCGCGCATCCAAGGAGGTGCTCTGTACACAGCACACTCACTTTTGGTGTGTTTCAACTTTGAGCAAGGTGATGCCGCCTGGCAACGAACGCGCGTCAGTCAGCTGCGCGAAAACGG
The DNA here is from genome assembly GCF_029633865.1 of Lampris incognitus. Classification (NCBI taxonomy): domain Eukaryota; kingdom Metazoa; phylum Chordata; class Actinopteri; order Lampriformes; family Lampridae; genus Lampris; species Lampris incognitus. The sequence continues at coordinate 16,935,955 of NC_079228.1, read as the reverse complement.
AGCGATGTGTCTCGTCGGGGCGCGTAACCGCGGATGCGAAGCGCAATGGCACCCGACTGACATGTGGGATGTTGCGCACGGTAGGCTGACTCGCTGTACTGTGGTTTAACTGGCCCCTCCTCACAGGGAGAGGGACCGCGAAGCATCCCGTGGACCAATCGCTTGCCAGCGCCGCTCCGGTGGGGAACCCTGCCTGCCTGCCCTCCCTCCCCGCTCGAGCGCGAGCAGGCAGACTCGGGACTGCAAGCGGAGGAGAAACTAGCGGACCCCGCCAAGTGAAACAGCCCACCGCTGGCTTTCACTGCCCCCCCCTCCCCGGTCCGCCCTGCACACGCGGCCCGAAGCTGCGGAATACGAAGGGTTTATAGGAAACTACACGATACGCTGCCGCATCTCGACTTCAAGGTAAGGCGACTATCTAACACAGAGGTTGGGGCGGCGCTGGAGGAAGAAGCTGTGCAGAAGCTGCTGCGCAGATGTTCAATGCAGTTGGTTAAATCGCGCACTGTCTTTATATGCAATGAGTTGCTTTTTTACTGGAAGGTCCCCCCCCCCCCTTCTTTGTCATGACCGTGGCAGCCTCCTCTCTAGCCCGGTGAGATGCGATAGACGGTTGAATGGCCTCGGATGTTAGAGGTTTGCTGGCGTCGTGGTTGGCGTCCTTTGAAGCTTGCTGCAGGCGGGCTGCTGTTAACGAGGCTCGCAGCTGTGTCAACTTGTCAAGGATACGTGGAAGTTGCATCACGGCGCGCGCATCGGGATCCACGTCTCGGTTAGAAAAAAGAGAAAATCACGATTACAGTGACAGGTGCGCTGAGATCCGCAACAAACCGTTTTATCTGGAAAGGTGTCGATCGTTCAGACGCGTTTCTTTGGTGCGTAAATGTGCGCTGACCGTGAAGGCGCTCCGTGTGTGCGCGCGTGCGTGCGTGCGTGTGTGGGTCCGTGTATTCCTCGCGTGTCGGGAGATGAAATCGCGCTCACAGGCTATCTGGAAACATCCCGTCTGCAGCGCAGGAAGCCGCGCACGACTTAATCAGTCCCATGAGAGCTGCATTCGGACATGGATGTCACGGTTTCGCAAGACCACCTCGGTTGAGGGCTGCGAGGCTGCCGGCGATTTGTTATCGACATGCAGGCATGCACGGTTAAGGGGGACGGGGTAATTAAAGTGCAGCCACGCCATTTTATTGCACACTTTAACGCCCCGCCGGAAGACGCTGGCTTCTCTCCCTGTTGAGAGGCAGCTCGGTGCAAACATCAACAGCGCTACGAGACGTGAAGTGGGATACCGCGCCCTTCCCACACATGCACGGCGCTGAAAGCGCTGTGAGCATTTCACACAGCGGCTTGGTTCTGGAGCTGCTTGCGCCATCGACCTGTTTTGAAACTGTTAACTAAAAATAATATGTTCCTGGGGTGTCAATTAAATAGGGGTCAGATGAATCAAGCGTAGAGGGCAGCTACGGCCCGCACTCTGCGGCGTTATACGGAGGATGATTGGACGAAACCGTGTGCTTTAAGCCCATTGATTTTGTCACTAGATTGATTGCTCTGGAGCCTCGCTGCATCGCTCTCTGGATGATGGGGGGGGGGATGGCGGGTATGTAGGACGGAGAGTTCGTGCGTAAAGGGATCTGATCTCATTTTGAATGGGGGATGTGAATTTCCCGTTTTATTGCGCGTAAAGTAAGATTTGATAGCGGAGATACGGCGTTGGGTTGGACATCAGGCTGCGAACGATGAAGAGAGCAGTTGTAGTGGGGATGGGACCCGTCCTTCGTCTTTTTTTGTCTTTTGTCTGAGTCTTAACCTTTGCAGAGTGGCTTTCGGAGGAGACGCGCTCAGTCAGCTGCAGCGAGCATCCACATGCAGGCTTACTACAGCGGCTCGGCGCCACTTCACGACTTCCCAGTGACGGCACAACTTCGGCACAACTCCTATTTGGGGGGGGGGGCCTCGTCATGTACGTAGGCCGGCGTTTTTGTCCTTAGAGACGCCAAGAGGGACACGGGTCGTCGGTGAAGTGAGGGACTGGGCTGGATCTGCTGCCAGGTTTCGTCCTGGTGCGTCTGCACGCCTCTCGCAATCCCGTCAATTCTCTGTCACCGTCACACAAAGAGCGCCGTAATGCTGCTCTGTCCATTGCTACACGATGAAGTGTCTCAGCGTGCTCTGCTCAGTGGAAGGAGCCATGCATGGGCGGGGTTGGGGTGGGGGGGGGTGGACAGAGGGATAGTGGACATAAGGCTTTTCCGTCTCAGCGTTTGTCTGATCTCTCTCCATGCACAGCCTCTCAGATTCACGAGGGGGGAGGGGGGGAGACGAGATAGAGTCTGAAAGTATGCCAAAACGATTTCAGCCATCCGAGAGATGGTATCGCCACTGCTACTACGTACAGTGAGTGCACTGGCTTTCCCGTCCCCGCCGCGTCAAACCCCAGAAGCCCCATTCTTCACATTTGCTTCCCATTCGTTTGCAGATACGGTTCTGTAATAAATAAATAAATAAATAAATAAATAAATCCTGCTTTGGCAGATGTTTTGCACCCTCTGCCACAGCTGCTTCAAATAAAGTACTCCGTTCTCATATCTGTGCGTCCATGTCCCCATACATGGCATGCATGCACCTCTGTAGCCCAGCTGCATGGAGGCATATGAGGGTATGTGTGTAAATATGCAGCTTGTGCTCTGACGTGATGAACTAGTAGGTTGTTCGGGGGCGGGCTTGTTCGAGGGGTCTATTTGTGGGGTTCCTCAAAAGTGCATCTTGTGTCGGGAGTGTGAAGGCAACAAGAGATTAGCCAATTTGTTGCATGTTGTCGAGGTACCACTTATAGGACGGGATGGTCTGAGCCAGACACACCTTATCTGGACGCCCCCCCCCCCCCGATAGCCTGTTTGCTTTAATGGCTGACAATGATGAATACCAGATGGAAGCCTTTTTTGCTTTTCTTGGCTCTGTAGAAAGATTTATTTTTAATCAAAGGGGCTCGTTGGTAAACCTCTACAATCTGCAAGGCCCAGGAGAGGAGGACTAACGAGGTGGGAGGGGTGGGTGTGGGAAAGCGGAGCTCTCCGTGTTAACCTATTTCACTAAACAGAGATGTGAACTCACGCTGGTTTTTCTGACACTTTTTAGGAAGCAACTGACAACCATTATACAGGTACACACACACACACACACACGTGCTCGGCGTTGCATGCCAGCACAGAAACACACATTAAGATGACACCCCACCCCACCCCCACCCCGCCCCCCCCCACCTCCCGGTGCTATCATCCTCCCGCTGAGCGCTTAGTCATAAAGAGGCCATTTTTCATGTTGCATATCAATGAAGGGTGTTCAACTCCAGGGCCGGGCTCCGTGCCGCGTCTTCTGTCAGCCGTGAGTTTTATGGGGGGGGGGGCTGCGCGGCGCACATGACTCCTGATCAAGCCGTCAGCCGCTCAGGTTTTAGGAAATATGGAAGCGCCTCTCGCGGCAGTCGTTAAACCCATCACGATAACCGGAGTCAAACGGTCGCCAGTCACACGGCGGCGGCGGCGGCGGCAGCTGCGAGGTGAGGTGAGCCGGGCGGCGAGCTTTACAGGAGGCTCCACATCACGCTGGAGATGTGAAGCGGGGCGGTGAGGGAGGGACGGCCGGGGTTAATTTGCAGACGTGCTGTCCGCGTGAGGCAAGCCGAAGTCCTTTATAAATGCCAGTCCGGCCCATATGATCCCTATAAGCGCTAAACGGAACTCTTTAAGTAGTTCAGGTTGACACCGACCTGACATTTGCTGAGTGGGTCTGTGGGACATGAGCACTAATCTTCAGTTTCTGTTGGAAGAGCTCTCGCTTATTCCCCCCCCCCACTCCCTCTCTCTTATGTCTCTCCCATTTTGTTCCCTCTCTCTCTTTTTTTCCCCATTGCTTCCGCTTCTTTACCTCTTCTTCTGCCCCTTTTCTTTCTTTCACTCACTTTTTCACATTGTTCCGCAGCACACGGGCACGACACAGAGAAGGCTGTAGGGTTCATGCAGCTGGGGGGGGGGGGGCACTTCTCACACTCGCATGGCTGCACACTGGCTCATTTACACACGCGGGGTTCACACATTCCTCACACCACTTATCATCCATCAGCGCCCTCCTTGCCTAGTGTCCGTTGTTAATATGGGGGGGGGGGGGGCGGCATGGTTCAGGAGGTAAAGCGGGTCGTCTGGTAACTGGAAGGTCGCTGGTTCGAGCCCCGGCTCCTCCAGAGAGCGTGTCGAAGTGTCTCTCTCCCCCTTCCCCTTTTTCTCCCCAATTTGGATCCGGCCGATTACCCCACTCTTCCGAGCCTTCCCGGTCGCTGCTCCACCCCCTCTACCGATCCGGGGAGGGCTGCAGACCACCACATGCCTCCTCCCATACACGTGGAGTCGCCAGCCGCTTCTTTTCACCTGACAGTGAGGAGTTTTGCCAGGGGGATTTAGCACATGGGAGGATCCCAGTTCCCCCCCCCCAACAGGCGCCCCGACCGACCAGAGGAGGCGCTAGTGCAGCGACTAGGACACATACCCACATCCGGCTTCCGACCCGCAGACACGGCCAAGCTGGAGGCAACACGGGGATTCGAACCGGCATCCCCATGTTGGTAGTTAGCGGAATAGACCGCTACATTACCCGGACGCCCTGTGTCGAAGTGTCCTTGAGCAAGACACTGAACCCCCTAACTGCTGCTGATGAGCGGGTTGGCGCCTTGCATGGCAGTCTCCGCCATCATTGCATGAGCGTGTGGGTGAAGGGGTGAATGTGAGGCGTGCACTGTAAAGCACGTGAGTGGTCGCTAGACTAGAGAAGTGTTTATATAAATATATGCACTCCATGTGCCAGTGTGATAGACCCAGCCCTTCCTGAATAGTCAGCACCTTTATTTTGCTGGTACACCATCAAATCCTGGGTGTAGAGAGCCTCCCATGTGCTGTCATTATCCAGCGATGCAGTTCAGTACGTCAGCCCGCCCCCCCTCCTGCCGTGAGACATGGGTTGTGTTCGGTATTCATACAGTATGCACTCACAGCCGATCTATGGACCACTCGTCACATCCCAAATGATGTAATGGGGAGAAAGATATAACAGCCTTTTTTTTTTTTGTAAATCACCAGTGAATCTAGGGCAGTGGTTCTCAACCTTTTTGGGGCTCTGGACCCCCTGCGTATTTTTGATCTACCCTGAGGACCCCTCCTCCTGATCTTGGGGGAGGGGGGTTGCAATTTGATAGAAACAGTAGAAACTGCATTTTAAATGGCATTATAGCATTTATTCACTCTTTTGGGCAAAAATAAGAGCTTTCAGTTGTAACTTAGATATAGTCAACAAAACAGAATTCTTATGCAGTAACTTTCAGATATATGTAACAAAACAGAATATGTATTCAGTAACTTTCAGATATATGTAACAACAGAATTTTTATGCAGTAACTTTTAACAATGCAAACGGGAGCGAGATCTCTTATTAAAATACAATAAATTACACTTGTGAAACAGATGTAATTAGAGAAAAAAGTCATGTTACCCTTTATAGGTTATGTAGATAAAGGTCTCAGTCACATTTGAGTAAAATAATCCTATTTCTATAAATGTCATAGGATCTTTTTTTAAAGATATTGTATTTTCACGGACCTCTTGCAATTACACCACGGACCACTAGGGGTCCGCGGACCCCCGGTTGAGAAACACTGATCTAGGGCATCTAAACGTTTTTGTTTTTTTTTTGGCTATATCTTCTTGAGTCACAGAAGACCAGAGGACTCCCCTCCAACCCCGAAACACCCAGTATGAGTCTGAATAGACAGCCTTGTCAAGAGGACCCAACTCGGAGCTTGCAGGCAAAGCGAGGAGGTTAAAGAGGCAAGGGTAATTGCTGTAACTTATCTGAGTGGAAAAATGTTTGCTCATGTTCCCAGTGTGCTGTTCCCTGATGCGCTTGGGCATGAAATTGTTCCCCTTTTCCAGCCTTGCAGGCCCAAGCCCGCTGCAATTCCCCAGCCGCGCGGGCGAGTTGGCCTTTCTGCGCATGTGTGTATGCATGCGTAAAAGAGAGGGTTTATTTGCGCTTGTTTGCTTATATGTGTGTATGTGCGTATATGCATGCTGATTGTGTGTGTGTGTGTGTGTGTGTGTGTGTGTGTGTGTGTGTGTGTGTGTGTGTGTGTGTGTGTGTGTGTGTGTGTGTGTGTGTGTGTGCTGCGGTGGTGGTGGGGTTAAGGGGGTCAGCCGGCCCTATCCTTTCCTCTGACAGAATAAGCGATCGAGCGCTGCAATGATTACGGGCTTCGTGGAGAACTGCGGCAGAAAGATCACCGAGCATTTCATGTTAAAATCAAAGCGGGGGAGAGAAGGCTCGAAAGAGAGCGAGAGAGGAAGCGCTCATTTCAGGGCTGGGGCTCAAGGGCTCTGGGTAAGGAAGCCTATTAGCATATGTTCATTTATATATTGATGGAGGAGCTTGCATGTACGTGTGTGTATGCGCTCGTGTGTGTGCGCACGCTCTCTCACCTTCTCTCCTCCTCCTTGGGCTTTCGTGACTGGTATGACTCATGACTATTTGTCAACCGGGGATCAGTGGAATTCGTTGAGTCTTAATATGTATGGAGCGACCCCCCCCCCGCTTCCCTGCACGTACGCGTGCCTCCTGCTGAATGCCGATCCCGGAAAAACCAACACACGGCGCGTCTCACACGAAACGCCTGCTATGTTTATCTGTCTGTGGATCTCCGCCCAGGAGATACTTCTGGTTGCATCGCACATGGCGGTATGCGCTACGGCGACTGTCAAGGGACATACTGGCCGGCAGTGGCTCCCGTGATAATGCCGTGCAGAGATATTACAAAGCGTGGGCATCCAGTCTGGAAGACGCACCAAATCTGGCTTCCTGCCCCGCTGAGGTCTGTAGTTACCATATCAGCATGATATGTTCACTATTTATTCATCTCCAGTCAGAAACCCCAAACCCCACCCCACAATCGTACAATTACCCCACTTTTCCGAGCCGTCCCGGTCGCTGCTCCGTCCCACTCTGCCGGTCCGGGGAGAGCTGCAGACTACCACCTGCCTCCTCCGGTACATGTGGAGTCGCCGGCCGCTTCTTTTCACCTGACAGTGAGGAGTTTCACCAGGGGGACGTAGCGCGTGGGCGTGGGAGGATCACGCTATTCCCCCCCCCCCGAATAGGCGCCCCGACCGACCGACCGACCGACCGACCAGAGGAGGCGCTAGTGCAGCGACTAGGACACATCCCCACATCCGGCTTTTCACTCGCACACACAGCCAATTGTGTCTGTAGGGACGCCCGACCAAGCCGGAGGTAACACGTGGATTCGAACTGGCGATCCCCATGTTGGCAGGCAACGGAATAGACCGCTACGCTAACCGGAGTGGGGGGTGGGGGGGGGTTGTGATCGACAAGATGGCGTGCGTGTGATTGCATTAAACACCAAACGCATAAGTGGGGGTGGATTCCTCGGAAACATTACGATTATGAACAGAAGAAGAGAGGGGGCAGGAGATGGGGGGAGGGGGCAGGAGATGGGGAGAGAGGGAATAAAAGAGGGTGGGCTGTGTGTAATAGAGAGAATGAGGGATTGCCTTCATGGCTCAAGATGAAGGGATGGCACTCGTCAGGTGGATAGATGGAGGGAGAGGGCGAGATGGGTGGGACGGTGGGAGATCCAGAGTGATGAAGTGATACGGAGGCGCGTTTTGAAACGTGGCCTCATATGGCGGCTGTTCGTTTCATTTTCACCCTGTTCTCTCCCCACCATCCCATCTCTGTCTCCTCCCTTCTTTAAGCCTCCGTTTCTTTCATCCTCTCTTCGTCCGTCCGTCCTTCCTTCCTTCCTTCCTTCCTTCCTTCCTTCCTTCCTTCCTTCCTTCCTTCCTTCCTTCCTTCCTTCCTTCCTTCCTTCCTTCCTTCCACACTTCTGTTCTCCCTTCTTGCTCTCCTTTTTCTTTCATCTTACCTCAGCTCATCGTTTCATTTTCTCTCCTCCTCCCCCACCCCTCTTCTGCCTAATTTCCCTAATGGTTTTCTAATATCTCCCCCCCCCATCTCTTCTTACCCTGATTCCATTTTCTAGACCTCGTCTCTCATTTTTATATCACAATATGTCTGTAAGCAACTGCCCTACCTCTCCCCTACTCTTTTCCCCCTTCTCTCTCTCTTCCTCCCTGTAACAAAACCAATTTTGCCTCCCCATCTTCACCCTTCTCTACATATGTATCTTCTCACCTCTTTTGCACCCCCCCCCGCTCCCCGGGGTCCCTTGTAGGGCAGTGCATGCACTTGCTTTCAGTGGGACCTGCTTGCATTCTTATTTAAATAGACAATGGCGGAGCCCCGCTGCTCGTTTGGCCCCCTGAATAATGCAGGAGGTGCTGGAGACGTTGTTGCCAGGTATCTCCGATGGTGACGTGCACCAGCTTGTATCACCACCTTGCAATGTTGATATCAAGTCAGGGACGGACATTGCTTCCTACGCTAGCTTTCTGCTGGTTGCAGTTCGCTAATGGTATTTATATAGCATCACTTGTGCTGTATGGGTAGATGGCCTACCAAGCTGGCGTTAAAGGGCCATTTCGCCGATTTTCGACCTCATTTCCATGTCTTCATAGCGGCGGGGGTTTTCTCCGTAATGCACATGGCAATACAGCCACGGTGCACGATAGCAAGCCGGCTTACTTCCGTCACCCCTTGGTATCATTGGGTGACGGCCAACATCCACGGCGGGCCTGGCTGAGATGGTCGTTTCCTAATCTCCACCAGTGAGAAACTCTCACGTGCGGCAACGTCGAGTTCGCTGCCAAAATGAAGTTGCGCTCAAGCGGCGACAGAGACCACCAGCACGTACCACACGTGCAAATTATAGCGACTAAATGTGTTATGAGAAGATTTGACACTTTTTAAATGTCTGTTGAATTGATTTGTACCAGCTGTCGCTTGTTCACACGGCATGCTGGTGTGAAAGGTAGCTGAGGCGGGAGGTGTGGGTGGGGGTGGAGGGGGTGGGTGGGATCTTTATTATTTTCTTTGTGTAATTCTCACAAACGATGCATGCCCTACCTAGAAACCATCATAGTGTAATTTACATTTCCACGCTCCTCTCTCTTTTCGGTTTGGCAGTCCGATCCTCGGCCTTCTGCTTACTTTACAGGAAGCTTAATGATTCTGCGAGTCCAGCAGATTAGCCGGTGAGGACTGTCAACAGGGGCGGTGCGGTGGCACAGTGGTTAGCACGGTCGCCTCACAGCAAGAAGGTCCTGGGTTCGAGTCCCGGGGTAGTCCAACCTGGGGGGGGGGGGTCATCCCAGGTCGTCCTCTGTGTCTGCGTGGGTTTCCTCCGGGTGCTCCGGTTTCCTCCCACAGTCCAAAACACATGCAGGTCAGGTGACTCGGCCTTACTAAATTGTCCCTAGGTGTAAATGTGTGTGTGTGTGTGTGGGCCCTGTGATGGCCTGGCGGCCTGTCCAGGGCGTCTCCCCGCCCGCCGTCCAATGACTGCTGAGATAGGCTCCAGCATCCCCCGCGACCCTGAGAGCAGGATGAGCGGTTTGGACGATGGAGTGGCCCGTCAACAGCAGCGGCTCTGGAAACGCCGATAGGTTCATCACTTCACGGCCGTCAGCTGACGGCACAAAATTAGCTTGAGTGAGATTTTTTTGAGGATTTTTCTTTAATGTTTTGGGGGCAGTCTGGCAAAGACAACAAGCGATACAACAAACAAACAAAATCCCAAGGAGAGGAAATACAATAATGGTTGGTGGAAAGAGGGCAATGGAAGGAGAAGGGAGATAACGGCGCCAGAGGAAAGAGCGAGACGGGATAGCAGAGCGGCTGTTTGTGATCTTATCTTGTTGTTCGTTCCTTCGTGTTACTTGTTTTGTTTTGTGTTTTTTTGCTTTTTCTTTTCCAAACCCCTCTCCTGAAGGGTGCCTGTGACTTTTCAAGAATGCAGAGTCGGTGCTCCCGGGGAGCATTTTAGAGAGATGTTTGTGTGCAGTTGGCCTCCACTGTCTGTCAGAGAGAACGGGAGCGAGGGGGGGGCGGCGGAGGGAGGGAGGGCTGCACACACAGAGTGAGGAGAGTGATGGAAACGGGAGAGAGGAGGGAGTGAAGAGACACCAGACAGTGTTTGATCAGTAGGGTGCTGAGTCACACCGGGACCTGATGGAGGGATTTGTGTTGTGCGACAGAAGTGGAGCAGAGAGAGAGAGAGAGAGAGAGAGAGAGACGGAGAGAGAGAGAGATATTAAACGAGAGTTTTTAGAACTGGAGCAATGGCGGCCTTTTTTTCTTCGTTGAAAGTCTGACAGAACAAACACGCCCGCATGAACAAACACACACACACACACACACACACACACACACACACACACACACACACACACAGATGAAGCAGTCTTACAAACATAGATACTTTCTCTCCTTTTCAGTCTCGGGTCTCTACGTCTCCACCCTCCTTTCTCTTCCGCTCCCTCTGCAGGGGTCGGTGTTGGAGATGGAGAGCAGCGTGTGAAGCACTCGAAGCTGACATCCTGTCACATTTTGCCGTCCCGTCAGAGCTGTTGTTGTGCGGCGGATATGCCACGTTGAGACTGTCAGCGGGGCTTTTTAACCCCAGCTGGAAAACGTGGGTCTAAACGGCTCCGTTTTTTTTTTCTAATTTCAGACATCTCTAATATGAACTGAAGAAGTGTGTGTACGTACCGCGGCTTGATTCATTGCCAGTGGCAGTTTATATAATAGCCACTGAACTGATCCGCAATAACCCCCCACCCCCGCTTGGTCGCTCTAAGCATCACTAATGACGCTAAAGTGACAGCTCAGCATGTAGCGGTCGTTGTTACACCGTGCACGGAGCCAGTTTTGCGCCCACTTCGCACCCCAAAGTAACCCCCCCCCCCCCCGTGCATTATGTCGTGGTAGTTAATGTGCTCCTTTCCCCCCTGGGTCACTTCCGGGGTGAGACACGATTCGTCGTGAGGATGGGCAGAGTCGGCCGCGGCCCCTGCACAAAGGGAGCAGGCTGGAGCCCGCTGCTGGGACACGGCTGTGACCTGAATGAACGCAAGAGGTCAAGGGTCAATCGGCCCGACATGATACTCCCCCTGAGCTGTGTCACGGATACCGTGTGCGCCGCTAATGAGGGGGCACACACGCACCTTAGTATGGATCACGAAGGAGTTGGGCCTCTTTTCTATTTATTTATTTATTTATTGGATACCCCCCCTCTTTTTCCTCCCCAATTGTACCCGGCCTATTACCCCGCTCTTCCGAGCCGTCCCGGTCGCTGCTCCACCCCCTCTGTGATCTGGTAGGGCTGCAGACCCCCACATGCCTCCTCCGATAAATGTGGAGTCGTCAGCCGCTTCTTTTCACCTGACAGTGAGGAGTTTCACCAGGGGGACATGGTGCATGGGAGGATCACGCTACCCCCCACCCAGTTTCCCCTCCCCCCTAAACAGGTGCCCCCGAGCAACCAGAGGAGGTGCTAGTGCAGTGAGCAGGACACATACCCACATCTGGCTTCCCACCCGCAGACACGGCCAATTGTGTCTGTAGGGACGCCCGACCAAGCCGGAGGTAACACGGGGATTCGAACCGGCGACTCCCGTGTTGGTAGGCAACAGAATAGACCGCCATGCCACCTGGATGCCCCCAGCCAGGGACCTTTGTTGCATGTCACATTCGTATCTCTCCATGTTTCCTGTCCTCTGCTGCTATTCATTAAAAACAAAAAACAAAAAATGGGTATATGAAGTAGAACAGACTTCCGTGTGCATGAGACCAACACGTTGTAGTTGCACCAGAGATCAGTCAGCCAG